>NC_056751.1:245238670-245581170 GCF_019279795.1 Protopterus annectens
AAAACACTCCATTTTCCAGCACAGATTCCTCATTTCTATACTGAATGAGATGGGGTACATGCCAGAGCAACTAATGGCTAGTGCCACGCCAAAAGATGATGGTGAAATGGAAAAATCATAATGATAAGGATCACTTACCCAACTTGTTTACATCTCTTTGTTCTTATAACCCACTGCAAGTGTTGCATGTTCCGTTACCAGAGTGAAGCTACATCCCCATAAGTAATACTGTTGGAAAGTCAATGCTCACTTAATAATGTAACATTCCGAGTTCATAGCAGAATGCCTGGTTTGGACTTAAATTCATACTTAAGTAGCAGATTGAGTATTCCTCAATGACTACCTCCTAACCCAGCCTATGATGCTTTGATATAGACAATCAAAAGTTCATTAAAGTTTTTTTATCATTTTATTTATTTTTTTAAGTTTTTAGCTTATGGGATTTAAGCCCTGTGTTTGAGACGGTCTCTGCTTGTTTGAAACAAGCTGAACTGAGGTGGGCTACCAGAGACAACTCTGAACTTAGATACCACACAACTAGAGGCTTCTGAGCTTCCCGGTTTTTTTTTTTTGCTTGTTTATACTATTTACTGCACTTTTTATTGTGCTCTGCTTATTTAATACTGTATTTTAATACTGTAAACTAGACTGCCCTGTTTGTACTGCATTTGTCTGTCTTAGTGTACCTGTTAAATTGTATTATGTTGCTGTTTTCACTATTGCAAAGCTTTTTTGCCATTTTCACTGTTTTCAAAGTAATTATTGCTACTTTTCACTGTTTGTTAAGCATCTGTTAGGTTTGTTCTGTTTTCCTGCAAAGCAGTGTTTTAAATAACTGATTTGTTTGCTGATTAAAGCCTTCTTTAGTGTCTCCTTGCTGTTTTTCTGCTATTTAAAACATTTTTAGTATCCCACTGGTGTTTTTCTGCTGTTTAAAATATATTTAATGTTTCCCACCTAAATTAGTGTAGCTAGTAGCTGTAGCATAGCCCAGATACAGGTTTGCTGCACTTGGGTCTGTTTGTAGAGGCTGTTGTTTTCGGAGTACATTTTCCAAGCCATCTTTCTTTGATTAAAAGGGGCCCTTCTGCACCCTTGTGAGAGAAATGTGTTGATTGGAACCTCTCTGGTATAGCGATTGGTCTAGGGCTTGGAGTAAGCACCTTGATTGGTATTTGAGTTTTTTTTTTTTTTTTACGTTCTTAGCTTCTGGAATTTAAGCTCTGCATTTGAGTGGGTTTCTGCTTGTTTGCATGCCATGCAGAACTGCTCACTGCCGCATAATTGTGTGCCATAGCCAGACAGATAATTTGACAAGTTTTCCCTTAGATACAGCTGTAGTACATTATTGTAGTCCTCATCTTTAGTACATTTCTGGTCTAAGAAGTATTGCTAGCCAAAACCCATCAGAAATACCGATCCACAGTGCTCCTCTTAAATCAGTCTTGAAAGCACCCCTTTGTGATAACAGTTCTTCAAACCTGGCATTAAGGACAGTTGGACTACCCTTGTTTCTCCTGCCAACCTTGTTAACTTGGGTCTCCTGAGGCAGTGTCACAACTGCCTCATGTACACTGACACCCCTCTACTAATAACTCAATCTAGTACATAGTGTGAGAGATGTACCTACACCAAGAATCTTGAATTCCTGTTCTCTCGCACTCAAAATAGTTAACACTGAAGAGGTTGTCAATTCACTCACCACTATCCATGCATATAGTACAACTACTCATACATACAGTACACATTCAACACATAAATCAACATACGCAGAGGTTCTCTCAAAAAAACTTACCAAAACACCAGAGATCTGCAAAATAAAAGATTGCTACAACAAACACAGTTCTCTCAGCACCCAAGACACACAGCAACACCAGTGTCTCACTTACCAAGCCCTTAAGGTGTAACACTCAAAAAACAAATGTTCTTGTCATTGGAGACTTCATAGTGAGACACATGGATGTCCCACTCACCAGGTTAGGTGAGGACTAAGTCATGGTCAGCTGCCTGTTCAGTGCCAGGATTCGTCAGATCATGCATGCACTCAGGTCTCTCGGTAACAAGTACCATTATGATTCTGTCATAGCTCATGTTGGAGTAAACGACCTGAGATGTACCTCACTGGACTATATGAAGACAGATATGATTGAGCTCTCCAAGTATGTGTCCCAGGCAGGTATGTCGCTAGCTTTGAACAGCATATTACCCTCACCTAGAATGATGCCACAGTATAAACAAAAAAATGATCAAATAACTGGCTTAGTTTTTGGTGTCATTCAAAGTGGATCAAGTTGCTGTTACCCTGGGTGACATGGTCGACAAACCTCTGCTTTGCCAGAGACAGTTTGCACCTGGCACCTCTAGGCTTTTGGCAGCTGGCAAAGACTCTTGCCTCCCCCATAGCGCCTTTTTTAGGCAAGGTCTCAGAAACAAAACTGATGACGTGAAAATTGCCAACCATAACAAAATAAGAGTTATTCTGCTAAACGCAAGGAGGTTAAACCAAAAACTGCACACCCTACTATCAGTGGAGGATGTAGAGATATGTACAGTTACAGAAACCTGGTTCAAGTGTGACACCCCTGCACTAGCCCAGTAATCAAGGAGCCTCAATTCTTACCACTGGCAACAGTGGGGAATGTACACATTGGGAAGATGACAAGTACACGCACAGTAAAGGGCAATTTCCCTTAAGAGCACAGAGATCACAGCCAGTCTGGGGCTGGTTTCTCACTCTTTCTCTCGATCACCAATAAGACTCCCCACTGGCACAGCTATAGGGTTGAGATCTCAGCTGAGTGGCCAAACAAAGATCTCCATTACCCCTCTCTGGCCAACCAGGGCTTCATGCCCCTGCCCGAGTAGCTGACACACACACTCCTTGAGATTTGATTTATATACAAACACATACACACACACACACACACACACACACACACACACACACACACACACACACACACACACACACACACATACACACCTGGGAAAGGCTGGCACATGTTTACTAGCTATGCTCCCTTCTGCCAAGACTATAAGGCAGTTTTTACTGCCACCGGCCAACTCTTATCAGCTACTTTAAGGTCCTTAGCAAAGGGTGTCCAGTCCTACTGTGTAATGTTACTATTAATCCAAATGGTTGTCTGACCAAGAGCAAGTACTCTGAGAGCTTAACTCTCTCTAAACAGGCCAGCCACAGTTAAAAGGTTTAAATATACTTAATCATAAATAACAAAAGAACAAGACAATATTCAGTAAGTAATCATTTACATCAAAAGTTCAAAATCACAGAAAATATTTAAAACAACATTGCAGGACAGTCTCAAATAAATAAAGAAAACATCTAAGCTATACTTTACTATATTCCTATCTGAATCTAAAAGAGTTACTATGCCCTAAAAACTAACCTGCAGCGAAGCAAGTGCTGAGATGAATGTATGTTTCCAGCTGATGTTAAGTAAAAGACAAAGTCTCTCTCTGAGAAAGTTCTTAAATTAATATCAAATATTACTGCTGGGTTAGCTTGGATGAAATCACTGTTGTCACCTGACTTCAGTTCCCAAAAACTTCCTTTATCGAAATTATTAACAGATTTTAGCCTCTCTCTCATAAATATATATCTCTCTATCCTGCTACTGCAAGCTACTGCAGATAACATCTTACAACATCTTATTGCATGTTTTAATTTTCATTTCTTATTTTCTTTTTTTTCTCTTTTTTTTTCTTCCTAACCTGTTTGATTCCATTCCACATATAATTATAAACACATATCACAACAGTGGAGGCCCATTCTATTCCTTCAATTGTTCATACTGTTCTTGATTTTTACATTTTTACATTTAGCTCAGTACACAATTCTGTATAAAGTCATATCTATATTCACAAATGAAAATATATATTTTAAAAAATTCCAGAATTCTGGGCTGGGTAGTATTTCCTTTTCCCCTAAAAACAAAAAGTTAACTTAAGCGGCATAGTGAGAGAGTGATGTTGCCTTCTATGAGACCACGCCACCTATGTCACCTTACCCTTACCCTTTTCTTGGCATCAGCCTTGCACTGGTGTTGCTAACTCTGCTACTCTGTTGCACTGGCATACCATATGCTTGCAACCCTAAACACCACCTTGAGCCCTTCCCCTCTCCTCCCTCCCCAACCTGGCTGAGTATATCCCCCTGCACAACCATCCACATAAACAAACCTGGTAATAACACAATCCCTCCTTTGCTGGATAGCTTAACACAAAAGCTGCTTTTTTACCTTTTTTTGTTTTTCTACTGCAACTGTTTTCCTTTTCCATTTTCTGGGGCAGCCTTTTCTATAATGTTTTATAACAGGGGAGTAGCTATCTGCCTATATTCTACCTAAACCCTTAAAAGGGCCCCTGCTGTGCTTAAAATTTTCCTCACTTTGCTTTTTGGTCTAAGGGCATCTTACCACTCTCCATTCTATCACATCTTACCACTTGGCCCTTCCTGGCTGACCTCTAACCTGTTAATACCCAAATTCTGCCTGCAGTCTCTTAACCTGACACTGACATGCTTCTCTAGTCAAATCACCTCCCTCTGTAGTCTGCTCAAGCACATCTAGGAACGAGAATTTGAGATGGTACAGGATCCAGGTGAGCAGGGCAAAATCTCTGCTAGGATATGATCTTACCATGTCTGGAAGAGATGCAGGGGAACTTTCATTCCAAAGGGCAGGAAATTTTTTCACAAGACAAGCCAACACTTGCCACAATTCAAGAGCAAAAGCTAACCAACAGAGTCTGACTCTCTCTAGCTGTTCCTTGGTACCATCACACCTGCCAGTAACCCTTAGTTCTGTCCTGTGCATAGGGTAAGCATTTCTAGTAGTCCACACTACCAACTTTACTGTCATCATCTGACTCAGGTGTCATATGTCTCCCTTCTTCAGCCACACAAAACTGCTCCTGGATTCTAGTTTGTGGATTACCCCTCTGTGTCCTATTTCCTTTGCTGGACTCCTCTCTTAATTCTGTTTGACTTTCTTAGTCTACCATTTATCACTGCTGTCCAACTCTCCTGCACCATCCTTCATCCACGCAATGCTAATACTAATTCCCATTCGAGGACTGCTTGAACCTGGTAACACACCCTGGTTCAGCTGGTGTCGTCCAGCCTCACCTACCTGCTGGCAGGTGAGGCTCCAGCCTTTTCTGGCTGGATAGCCTCACTGAGCTCTGGGGCCTCTCCGCTCCAGGCCTCACCTTTGATCAGCCTCCAGGTCCCCTCTGCCTACCACTCTGTTAACGTGTTCTAAATTGTGCCCAACTGCTGGCCCTTCCTTTACCACCCAACGTTTCTTCCATAGCTGGTGGTCAATTATGCCCCTGCCACCTGCCCAGCCGCTCTGGTCCCCCACAGCGCTCTCTGGCTGATGCTTTCCACACCTACCAGACCTTTTTCCTCTGTGGGCCTGGCTTTCCTGACATGACAGACCCTGCCGCGCTACCTGAGCCCTGCCAGCAAGGCTCTAGGTCTTGTCATGAGCCTGGAGCCCCCTGATTTCTGCTGCCACCTCAACAACCGGAGGCCGTCAAGGATCCAGCACTCCTTGAGCCTGACAGTAAATCGAGGTGAAAAGGGATCTTAAGATCAAAGCACACCACCGCCTCAAAAAAATAGAAGGAACAAATATTTGTGGATCCCGCTAACAGAAAAAATCCAGGCTGCGAAAACTTGGATCCACTGGTGATTCCCTCCTCACTTCCTGTTTGCAGAAAGGATGGAAAACAGTGTTTTTTGTCCACAAGTCCATTAGTCCTCACAGAAGTGGTGCAGGTCTGACATAGATCATTATCTCTGTCACAGAGTACACATTTTTTAGGGAAGCCTACCCTGCTAATCACTTTAGGTGCATTTGTTGCACCCTTCACCCCACAGAGCAACTCACTGTCTCGGTGCCAGGCCTGTTGCCTCAATGTATGTCTCTCAATGTGGTGGGAAGCCTCATCACTAACCTACAATTAACCTCCCAAACTAACTATTTTTCCGCCTCAATTTGGGGTACCAGCTAAATCATCTTCATATAATTGCCCTAAAAATAGGAGCCACAATCACCTGTTACATTTTTAGAGCTGCCCTGGCCTCCTTTCCGAGGCCCCACAGGCCACACAATATAGCCACCTTATAGCTAAACAAAATTCTAGAGGCAAAGGCATGCCATGGTCTTGGTTAGTAGTTCTCTGGCATTTTCTCCTGTTTTATTGGGTTACCCCCCTAAGCCCCTCATGCAGCACCACTCTCTATACAGTAACCCCTTGTCCCAGTATATAGACTCCCTTTCCCTTGAGAATCAGCTGCTTCACTGGTTACTTCCTTCAGGCCTTGTAATGTAGGGTCTGACAGCTGAGCTAGTCTCAACTCTCTCTTTGTAGCCCTTCCCAGTTTCCCTTCCACAGGAAGTCTGGCATCCTCTGACAGTGGTGCCTCACTATCAGCCTGGGTACTACTACTCCCATCTGCCCTTGCAGTAACTCTGTCCAATGGAACATCAGAGCCCACAAGCAGCTGTGGCTTATCTTCAGCTTCACTGCTACAGGGTAGCTCCCTCCCTGAAGTAACCACCTCACCAATCCTGGCTGCAATTATGTGGTCTACCTGGCTCTCCCTCAGGCTACCAGACCCACATGCTTGTCTCCAAACCTGACTGCATGCACACAAGGTAATGCATTATCAAAACCACACCCTATCAGGACATCTGCAGGGGTATCCTCAAACACACCTACTTGCTTGCTTCCTTTCCACTCACCCAGTCAAGGTGAGCCCTAGCCAAAGGTATTTGGAATGGGGTCCCTCCTAAAGCTCTGACTGGAGTAGAATGCCCAAGCAAATACTGCTCCTCTAACCATTGCAGGCTTTACAATGGTTAGGTCAGAGGTTGTGTTTCTCTTAGCAGTGGCCTCTTTCTTATCCACTAAGATAGGATATAACCTCTTGTGGTAGTTTGGCTCCCTTGTTGTCATAAGACAACCCACTACTGGCATTCTCTCATTCCCACTTACTGGCTCTCCCAACCTTTTGTTCCCCACCATGACTCCGTGGACATCTATATGCTGCATGGCCCACTGGTTACATTTACCCTTTGGTCTTGGACATGTACCTGGACTAGTGGCTTCCCCTGCTACTGGCGGATTCTGTTGGGACAGACTGGGCTGCACACCATGGTTTCCCTTAGACCCATGAGCAGCACTGAGTGTCCCTTTCCTGTGCAGTGATATCTTGCTTGCTAGGTAAAGGTCTCCCTTCTTCCCCAACTCATCTGCAGTATTGCATTGTCTATCAGCTAACCAGATGTTCATGTCCTCAGGCAAAGTGCTAAGGGCTTGTTCTCTCACCAAAATGTCTGCCAGCCCTTCAGAAGTGGTGACCTGACATCCACTCACCCACTTATGAAAATAAGTGCTTAGCTGAGCAAAATTTTCACACACACTCATCTGTCTTGCATTTATGTTTATGAAACTTATAAGCTTCAGGTGTTAACTTAAAACATTCTAAAAGACAGATTTTTACAGTATTATAATTTAAACAATCAGTATCAGACAATTTAGAAATACCAGTTACAGCTTTACCATGGAGTAAGGTGGTCAGGAACTGTACCCAAAGTCCTTGGTCAATGTTATACTGTTTAAATACCCTTTCAAACATATGAATGAAACTATCAAAATTATCACTCGCTGTAAATTGTGGAGGAAAGTTACTGACCTTTGTTGCTTCTGAGATTCAGTTACTCCCTTCCCCATTACCTCCATGACCCTGGTAAAGAGTCAGTATCTCCGTTTCATGTTGCCTCTGCCTCTCATGCTCTTCAGCATCCAGACATTTCAGTCTCTCTGCTGCTTCTAATTCCATTTGTTTCTCCTGCTGCAATCTCTCTGCTGATTCTATTTCCAAACATTTGGCCTCCAGTTCAAGTCTTTTTAATTCCATATTTTTAAGTCCTCTGTGGAAAACTTGAACTGTTCATTTTCTGAGAGTTGTACATTCCTAAGGCCAATCCGATTGCCCTCCTGGTTGCTATTCTGTGATGCAGCTGTGACTAAAGCTGCAATCATTTCTGCTTTAGTCTGATTGGCATGCACCAGTCCTTTAACCTGGCACATCTCAGTTAACTTGCTCCTTGTCAGCTTGCCATACTCCTCTGCTGACATGCTTACCTGCTCTTCTTGACTAACTAAGATAACAAAAATAAATAAAACAATTGTAATATGAAACTGTGAATGTTCACTGTGTGGCTAAATGAGAGTACAAACACCTTCCTTGGTGACCACTGTTCACAGGTTATAGGAATTGAATCCTAATATGTAGATCACTACTACAAGTCAATTAATATGTGATGCGGAAATCCCATCACTGCCACCAATTGATATGTGACACCCCTGCACTGGCCCAGTAATCAAGGAGCCTCAATCCTTATCACTGGCAACAGTGAGGAATGCACACACTGGGAGGATAACAAGTACACATACAGTAAAGTGCAATTTTCCTTAAGAGCACTCAGAGATCACAGTCAGTCTGGGGATGATTTCTCCCTCTTTCTCCAGATCCCCAGTAAGACTCTCCACTGGTGCAGCTATAGGGTTGAAATCTCAGCTGAGTGGCCAAATCAAGATTTCCAGTACACTCTCTGGCCAACCAGTGCTTCATGTCCCTGCCCAAGTAGCTAACACACATGGTCCTTGAGATTTGATTTACACACACACACACACACACACACACCTGGGAAAGACTGGCACAGGTTTACTAGCTATACGCCCTTCTGCCAAGACTATAATGTAATTTTCACTGCCACCAGCCAACTCTTATCACCTGCTTTAAGGCCCTTAGCAAAGGGTGTCCAGTCTTACTGTATAATATTACTATTAATCCAAATGGTAGTCTGACCAAGAGCAAGGCTATTTAGGAGTGGCCTGTACAGTGTCACCATATTGATATGCAAGTACTCTCAGAGCTTAACTATCTCTAAACAGGCCAGCCACAATTAAAAGGTTTAAATATATTTAATAACAAATAAAAGAACAAGACAATACTCCATAAGTAATCAGTTACATCAGAGTTCAAAATCACAGGAAATATTTAAAACATTGCAGGACAGTCTCAAATAAATAAAGAAAGCATCTAAGCTATAATTTACTATATTCCTATCTGAATATAAAAGAGTTACTATGCCCTAAAAACTTACTTACAATGAAGCAAGTGCAGAGGTGAGTGGATGTTTCCAGCTGATGTTGTTAGGTCAAAGACAAAATACAAAATGCACAATCTCTCTCTCTGAGAGAGTTCTTAAATTAATATCAAATATCACTGCTGGGTTAGCTTGGCTGACATCACTTTTTGTCACCTGACATTAGTTCTCAAGCTAAACCTCCTTTGTCAGAAACTAACAGAATTTTAGTATCTCTGTGTGAAGAATACACATCTCTCAGATGTTTGCAGATCCTGGAAGTCATAAAACAATAAAACACTTCTACATCTTAAACCTAGCACTTCTCTTTCAATGTCTAGCTCTAAACATTGTATCTGCTACTGCACTGAAACTGAGAGTTAACGTCTCTTGTATTATGTGGTTATGAAACAATTTAATTTCAACTATTTTCTCTGAATTTTTTTCAAGTTAACCTCCGGTGTTCCAGTTTCCATTAAACATATACATCTAAACAGTCACAATAGTGCAGGTACGTTTCTGTTCTATTCCATTAAGGCATGCTGTAATTACATTTTAGATCAGTAATTTACTCACAATTCTGTAGAAATCATATCAATATTCACAAATGACATAGAATTATTTACAACATTTTAGATAGCTGGGCTGGCAGTATTTCCCTTTGTGAAACAAGGCCTCAGAGAGTACCCCAGCCTTTCAAGGCTACAATGCCTTCTACACCTTCAGGCAACAAAACATGTGAGAACTAAATGAGGCAGTGTTTCTCCATATATTAGAGATAAATTCACCTCCTGGATAGTTAGACTTGACAACTACATGGAGGTACTCCTTATAAAGATTATTGTGGGTAAGACCCCCATTCAAATCATACCTAGTTATAATTCTCCCTCTATGGATCATGATTCACATGAGGTCTAATTGACCAAACTGGAGTCAATCCAAATATTGCCAAACACTCTGGTTATGGGGGATTTCAATTATCCCACCATCAACTGGGAAACCTACTCTAGCCCTAACTCACTAGCACAAAGGTTCCTTGACTTTTTTAATTTAAATTCCCTGGAACAAATTGTTCAAACCCCAACAAGAGAAGCAAACATACTAGATCTGGTTCTCACTAACATGATGAACAGATGCACCACCGCAACTGTCAGACATTTATTAGTTAAATTTGACCACAAATCAGTCAACATCAAACTGGTAATAACAGCAGAACTCACAAAGGGTGAATTCGGGCTAAAAAACATCACCAAAGCAAACTATACCCTCCGAGGGGAATGTATACATGCATTTCAATTCCCACCCCCAGCTGGAAGTGGTAACTACATCAAGCTTACATTACATCTCTGTACAATCACTTGCATAAGTGTATAGACTTAGTTGTTTCAGAGAGAATCAAAGCCAGAGCCCCAAGTAAAAAAAATCCACCCTGGTGGACAGAACACATAAACAAACTTCACAACAAACACAATAAGTTGCTGTCTAAGAAAACTAAGGTGAGGCCACAAGAGTGGAAAAGCACCCTCCTCAGCCACAACAGGCAAATAATACAATATGCCAAATCCTCTAAGGGTAACTTTAAGAAAAACATAGCAATCACAGCCAAGGATAATCATAAGGCCTTTTTACAGCTATGCACATAGCTTAAAAGGTAAGACGCAGGCATGTGCTGAGCTAGTGACTAACAGCATCACACACACTGATCCTGCAGAGATAGCAAAAGCTAGAAGACAGATTTGACAAATGTTTCACTCTTATATCCCCTTTAAACTTATCATAGCCCTCCCCCCCACCATACATATCTGAAGAGAAGGTCATTAAAGCCTTGTCTAAGGCAAAATAAACAGCATCCCAGGCTGTCTTCTGAACAAAGAAAAACATGAACTAGCATCAAGTATCCTATTCAATCACAGCCTAACCACTGGCTTTCTTCCTGTGGAATAGAGAGCAGCAATAGTTATTCCCCACCACAAAGGTGGCTTAGCAACAGACCCATGGAATTATATACCCATAAGTCTGACCAGCCTCATCTGTAAAGCCATGGAATGTATCATGAACCTCATAAATAAAGACATAGGTGACCTCTAAATCCTGGATCCGACCCAATTCAGCTTCATTAAGGGCAGATCTTACCTGTTAAACCTGGTAGATTTCTTTGAAAATGTGACCAGGGCCACTGACAAAGGCAAATCTCTGCACACAGCATACCTTGACTTGGCAAAGTAAAATCTAAAGTGGTCAAAAGTCTTGCGCTGCCTTGTCTGTTTATGAGCTTATCCATTCTGGGGTTTGAGTAAGTGTCAGTTCTGGATATTTCATTCAGTTTTAAGAAATCTTTATAAAACCTTATTGAGCCTATAATGTTTTCCATGGTGATGCAGCGGTAGCATTGTTGCCTCACAGCAAGAGGTTCTCCCGTTCAATTCTCGGCTTGGGTTAGGAGAGCCTTCTGTGTGGAGTCTGCATGTCCTCCCTGCAGTCGAGTGGGCGTTTGAAAGACATGCGTTGAATGAGCATGCTTTCATTGAAGGTTGGGCGTCCAGCTGGCAACTCGACACCATAAAAAAAGAAAACCAACTGCCAATCATTAGCAGACCGGAGTTCCACTGTGGCGACCCCTAACCGGGAAAAGCCGAAAGACAAACAACAACAACATTGAGCATATAATGTAGGGACCCACAAAATCAAAGAGCTTGTTTACTTGGGGAATATGCTTTAACTGATAACTTGACCATTTTCTTTATTTTTCATCCATATTGCTTTTCTTTGGGCCTATGGCATCCTATACAGTTTTATTCTTCTCTCTCCTGGTTTCAGTATGATGCTGTATTAAGGACTAGAGGTAACATTTTCTTTTTTTCCTTTCCTTTCCTTTGCAGTGCAGGTTACTCTGTGGATGAGTGATTGGCAAAGCTGAACAGCCAATAGGAGCGAAGGATGTCACGTAAATTCTGCCTCTCTCATGCTGAATATATTTTCTGGTAAGCACTGCTAAGAGTAGTGTCAGGAAGAAACAGAAAAGTGTATGCGTGCATGTTTTTAATTTATGCCTAACCTGTTGCCCTTTTAAGGAGTGGAGGTAACATTTTGCTTTATTTTCATTCTTTTCTTCCTTGGAATAGGTCACTGTGTGGATGAGTGATTGGCATGAGAGAACAGGAGGGAAGAAGGGCAAATAAATTCCACCTCCCTTTAGCTGACTCCATGCCCTGCTGGGCAGCACCATGATTAGTATCAAGAGGCAGAAGAAATTTTTAGTAATTTTTTATGTCCAACTCTTGTCCTTTTTCTCTTCTGAGCAGATCACACTATGGTAGAGTGCTTGGCAAGGATAGATGGGCAAAAGAAGGGAAGGAGGGCATATAAATTCCTCCTCCTCAAACAAATGGATGTGAGAGGAGCAGATGTCTCTTGCGTGTTAAGCATGTTTAGCAGTGGAAATAAGGTATTAAATCTAAAGTGTTGAGTGAGTATTACAGATTTCCTTATATGTCCCTTGACATGGTAAACGAGTTTTGTTCATTTTTACCTTGATATGATACAAATGGATGAATATTGTTTCAATGATTTGCTGGGTAGAGGTTTCCTCATTCTATGTACTTACTTCAGTATGCATGCAAGAAGTACGTTAGAGTGGGATTTAGGGAAAATTATGTGTAAAAATGTATTATAGCAAAGTCAGGATGTTTTAGCTGAGATACAGAGAAGCAAAATAAACATCTCTTTCCTAATGTTATAGTCCAAAAGAGTAAAGAAACCCAAGTGTTACTAAGCATTTATCACATTGACTGTGAAGCTGGGAGTCAGATTGATGATAAAGCAAGTTATACATTTGCCTTCACATGAGAAATAATGATTTGGTAATGCCAGTAGAAACGGCCAATACATTATCTAGCAGTGTAACTTTTAATCAGAAATCAGATGATGCCGTTATTAGGAAAGAGGTTAGTATGGTATCTAATACAGTAACAACTAATCAGAAATCTGATGATACTGTAGCAAGCAAAACTAATACTATGAATTCCTTCAACTGTAATGTGTGCATCTCAAAACATGAAGGACCTTATGGTGACATTGCATCCTTGGGATAGTGATTATAAGGGTGACAAATGAGAAAAAAGGAATTCTAGCAGGTCACTAGGAAGTAGCACATACTGCTTCAAGAAAGTTACTGTCATAGTAAATAATGACTAAAACACATTGGTAGCCATTACTAGATTTTACCAAGGGGCCTAATGTGAATCTATCAATAGGCATGGGTATTAGCAGACATTTGAGCTGAGGCTGTGCTATGGTCTTTCATTATTTTGACAAAGGTGTAAAGAAAGATACAGAGAATATCTATACATCACGTGATAAAAATCTATTTAAAATTATAGCCTGTTTTTTGTCCAACCATAAATGTCTTCCCAAAATATGCTTTTTCCAGTCTCATCACGAGTGTTTTAAAAGGTTGTGCAATTGACAGCTGAAACAATATTTCTTCTCTTGCTTTGTTCAGCATGTACTAGGTCATTCTGTAACTCAAAATATCAGTATAGAAAGGTGTCTGCCTCTTCCATCTATTTATACTTCTATTCTAGCTATATCTTTTCTGTCTCTGCTTTCATCTTCCTGGTATGCTTTCTTTAAATTTTCATTGCTTATCTGCATATCTGCCAAGTTAGGAACACTTTTCTTCGGTACACTGACATGACAGAGATGATGCAGCCTATTCAACTAAGAATATGAGTATAAGTGTTTCTTTTCCCACTTTCTTCCTCGACAAAAGTCAATTCATGACAGTTATTTTCTTCTGGTTTGGCTGCAGACATTCCTTTGCATGTGGCTGTATCTGCTGACAACTTCAGTTCTGTTTAGCCCTTTGTTTCACCTTACTGAGGGAGATATTTGGTCTCTGTTTAGATTCCTTTTCTTCCCTTTGTGAATGTATGACTGTCTATAAATAGGCAGGCATTCTTCATTATGGTAATGACTGGAATCATCTGACAGATTCCATGTCATATACTAAGGGATTTTCCTTTTCAATTTCTGCACTTCTGTTATGAAAATGTCAACTGAGGGTTTCTCAAAACATGCATTTACTGCTACCACACAGATCTGTTCTAGCCAAAGTGAGATTTTTAGTTCCTTTTTTAAGTTTCTTCACCAATCATTTTTTAATCTGGACTGCATATTTTTAACAATATCAGACTGTTACAGCTCTTCCCCATTTTAATTAGGGTATATTAAGGGTTGTGTTTATAACAGTATATCAAGCTTCTGCTCTCCCTCACCCAAAATTGCCACACTGCCTTAGACTGGAGGGAGTCTTGACCTATTTATAACAATGCATTTTAAATTAGGTGTTAAATGCCTGTACTTCTATGTATTATAGAATACTCTTTCCTAATCCTATCTCCATATTACTTTCCAGTTTCTAATTTCATATGAATTATGTTTGCAAACATAGGTTTCCTTAATAATTTTGACCATGCTTTCACAGTCTAGTAGCTTCTTCATTCCTTCCAGTCAACAAATACTGTACATTTGGTTAACTTAGTGGTGACTTAGAGGCAATATGCTGTGTCTGCTTTCCCAGCTGTTATTGTAACACATTCCTTTTTTACATTTTCATTATTATATGGTTAGAAATCACATTTTTATAGGCACAGCCTTTACATTTTTATTTCCAGAGGGCTGGTAATAACATTGTTGTTGTGTAGTTAGGTATGGTATTAAAAACTAAAAGGTTTGGCAATGTGCCACTTACTACATTCAAAACATTATCTTTCAGTTGCCAACAGTGTTTGTGAATTCACAGACATCTGTACATGCTTGCTTACAGGCCTAAGTTGCATATGCCTAAATTTTGCTTCATTAGTAACTTTTCAATTAGCACATCGTTTATTTGCACTCAGAGTATTTTTGAAAAGCCTATTTTTATAAATTATATGGAATTGCAAATTTGAATTTATTAGCCGATAGAAAATCTGTTATTTTATTTTTTCTGGTTATGACAACAAACTTAATATATGCTTTAAGTCAGAAATTTCATATAAACTAAATATCAAGCTAAAAAGTCCCATAGCTTATGATTCAAAAGACACACAAGCCCCAGTCATGAGTTCTTTTCAAAGTTTTTATAGCCCATAAAGTCACCACCTTCAACCTCCCTATAGCCTTTTGCTGTTATTCCTGTAAGCTACAAGAATAAACTGTTGGTCCGGTCAGACTGTACCCAGTTTTATTGGGTGGCATACCTCTCTTAACCTGCAAGACATGCTTCAGCATCCTTTAAAGATGGGTGGTTTGGGGGGGTCTCTATTAGAGTGATTATCAAATTGTACAGCCATAGTCCTCTTCTGAAGACCCATTATATGTTGGCCTATATTGGTGGTTGCTTTTACTAGAGTCCATAAAAGTATTTTTTTCTTGTGTTGCTTGGCAAACACTTCATTCAAAAAAAGACCTAAACCCATCTCACTGGATACTGTTCAAAGCTGCAGAGTGCAAGTCAGAAATGAAACACTAGGATGCTTTGGTACATGGTGACCAAATGGTAACTACTGATTTCACCAGTGCATTACATAAAATTATACAAAAAAAAAAAATTATAAATATATATATATATACAGGTCTACTTCATTTGATCGAAAGACCACAATTTGACCTAAACTCATTTGATCGAAATTTCATTTGATCGAAAACCAGTATTCAAGGCAAATAAACAGGGATTTGCCTCCCCCTCCCCAATGTCGTGTGACCCTGGAGTTGGTATATATAGCTATGGGGGTGTGGGTGAAGCCCCCCCCACCTATATTTGTTTAAAATCTGTACTTTTTGTTTTATTTTCTTCTTTTAAAGGAAAATAGGTGGGCGGCTTCACCCCCCCACCCCACCCCACACAACCCCTAACTATATATACCAACTCCAGGGTCGCATGACATTGGGGAGGTGGAAAAATCCCTGTTATTTGAATTGAATACTGGTTTTCGATCAAATGAAATTTCAATGAAATGGGTTTAGGTCAAATGGTCTTTCGATCAAATGGGTTTAGGTCAAATGGTCTTTCGATCAAATGAAGTAGACCCATATGTGTGTGTGTGTATATATATATATATATATATATATATATATATATATATATATATATATTAAAAATTATAAAAATAAAATGGTGGTGGCCTGTGTGGCAGCGGCTGCTTCGGCTCTGAAAGGAAATGTCCACCGTTTGTCCTATTCCATGTCTAAATTAAGAGAAAAAAATTAAATCAGGGAAGATTGTTAACAGTAAGTTAATTTATAGTAGAGAGACTATTCTGGAAATTTGATTCTCAGGCTTGTTACAGGTTTGATGAGCTGGGGCTTGTGCGGCTTACAGTACTTCTCGGGTTACAGGACCCGGGAGTCTTATTCAAATATGGAACAAAAGGACTGGAATGTACAGAACTGACATTTTTGGATCATGGTAAGAGAAGGAAATGAAAGAGGTGTGAGAGAACATGCAAAAGATGATCAAGGGCTGGAATCACTGCAAGGATAAAAAGCAAATCCCTACAGGCCTGCACTCCCATCCATCCTGCAGGCAAATGTCTTATCACTGGAAAGCAGCATGGACTATATAAGGTTGGAATTATCTACTCAGAATAAGGTGAAGGAATGCTATGTGCTTATGTTTACTGAGACTTGGCTAAACTAACATTAATGACAGTGCAGTCCATGTGGAGGGGCTATCACTTTTTAGAGCAGACAGAATACATTCTCTCACTGGCAAGTCCAGAGGGGGAGGTGTCTGCATATACATCAATTATAACTGGTATACTAGTTGTGAGATAGTATCCTCACACTGCTCAGATAATCTAGAGTTTTTGTCACTGAAATGCAGACCCTTTAATCGTCTCTGGGAATTTAACAGCATCTGCATCACAGCTGTCTACAGTTTTCCCAGTGCTAATCCAAATGAGGCAATGACCACATTTTACCAGGCTATAAATGAACTGAAAAACTGGAATCCAGGCCATGGTCATATATTGGCAGGTGACTTTAATCAGGCTAATGTGAAAACGGTTCAGCCCCACAATTTCCAATATGTGGACTTTGCACCAAGGGGGGAGAACACTCTGGACAAGGTATACAGCAATGTTAAGCTGGCATTTAAGGCAGTGCCTCACCCACACCTGAGAAACTTTGACCACCTCTCCATATTGTTATTACCAGCATATAAACCATTGCTAACTAGAAGGAGACCAACAGTTAAACAAGTAAGAGATTGACCAGAGGGTGCAGTCTCAGCACACCAGGAACTGTTTTGAGAGCACAGACTGGAGCATATTCAAGGAGGTGGCTACTGAGAACCTGTGTATCAACCTGGAGGAGTACACCAAGTCTGTGATGGGATACATCTCAAAATGTGTGGATGATGTGACAGTCACCAAAACCATCATCACACGAGCCAACCAGAAACCCTGGTTGACGAGAGAGGTGTACAAACTACTGAAAGTAAGGAATGCAGCTTTCAGGTCTGGAGACAGGGAAGCCCTCAGAACAGCCAAGGTGAATCTGAAGAAGGGAGTGAGGGAAGCAAAATGCACCTATGGCAGAAAGATCCAGAGCTACCTCTCTGACCAAAAAGGCCCCAGGCATCTATTTCTGGATATCCAGTCCATAACTTACTACAAACCCCCTATCTTTGCAACGTGAGGACAACAAGGAATTCCTAAATAAGCTTAATGTCTACTTCAGCTGATTCAAGGAAGGGAGCAGAACGAAGAAAATGCCCATCAGTCTTAATGAGAAGATGCTCACCCTCAGCCCAACTGATGTCCAGAGGACACTGTACAGAGCTAACCTGAGAAAAGCAGCTGGGCCTGACAACATCCTAGGGCGTGTGCTCATGGACTGCACAGTGCAACTAACAAATGTCCTCATGGATATCTTCAATAACTCTCAGAGTAAGCAAAATTTTATGAAATGCTTCAAGGACACAGCAATTATTCCATTACCAAAAAAGTCTCCACCATCTTGCCTAAACGAGTACCGCCCTGTAGCCCTCACCTCCACAGTGATGAAGTGGTTTGAAAGGCTGGTCAAGGACACCATAACATCTGGGCTGCCTGCAGATCTTGACCCTCTGCAGTTTGCTTACCAGGCAAATCGCTCTACAGCAGATGCCATCTCTCTAGCACTCCATCTATCTGTGTAACATCTTGAGAATAAAAACACCTACACGAGGGTACTATTCTTCAACTTCATCTCTTCTTTTTACATGGTCATCCCTCTTCATCTGGTAATAAAGCTATTCCAACTAGGTGTCAACACTCTACTTTGTAACTGGATTCTTGACTTTCTCACAGACAGACCTCAGAAAGTGTGCATAGGAAATAACTCCTCAGATAGCATCACTCAGTACTGGAGTCCCACAAGGATGTGTACTAAGTCCCTTGTTGTTCACCCTGTTAACACACGATTGTGCAGCCAGGTACAGTACAAACCACACACAAGTAAAACAGAAGTCACTGGAACCATGAGCAGCTGGTAATGAAGATGCTTATTAGACAACTTTTAAAACTGCTAGCAAAAACATTTGCCTTAAACAAGGCTTCTTCAATGTATAGAGATCAGGTGGAACAACTGATTACCTGGTGTGAAAATAACAACTTAGCAGTAAATGTAAACAAGACAAGAGAGATAATTGTGGACTACAGGAAAAATTGCAAGGAACATTCTCTCCTTACTATCAATGGGGAAACAGCAGAAACAGTGAGAAGAACTTCTGGGAGTGCACATTGATGAGGACTTGTCTTGGAACACCAATACAAATGCCATAAAGTGCACCAGAGATTGCACTTTTTGAGAAGGCTGTGGAGAGCAAATCTTCCATCGACAGTTCTCACTACCTTCTACAGAGATACTGTAGAAAGCATCCTGATGAACAGCCTACTACTATGGTATGGAGGGGCTGCTCTATCGCTGAGCACATATCCCTCCAGTGAGTGGTGAAGACAGCCAATCAGATTATCAAGACCACCTTACCATCTATCCATGCCTTGTACTTATCCAGATGTCTTTGCAGGGCCAGAGGAATAACTAAAGACTGCACTCACCCTGCTTACAGACTGTTCCTGCAGCTATCATCTGGAAAACACTTCTGAAGCATATGTTGCACAACTACGAGATTCAGGAACAGCTTCTTCCCTAATGTCATCAAGCAGATGAACTCTAGTAACAACTATGCTCCATGATGACCATCTGGGTCAGTAGAAACTGTAGCAGCTTGTCTCATATTGTGCAATAACCTAGTTACCAGTCTCATCTAATACCTAGTGCAATATTTACCATTACTGTTAACTTATGGGCCATCTAGAGCAGTAGCAATGCAGTAAAATATCTCTTCTTTCAGTGCAATATGTTACAAATTTGTACATTAACCACAGTGCAATACTTAAATGTCTTTTTCTGTTCAAGTATCAGTGCAATGTCTTACCCAAGTACCTGTGCATTACTAAAGTCTCATGCAAGTAAGTGTTCACTGCGAAGTGTTTTAAAATGTGTGTGCAGTACTAGTCTACCTGCATGCCCGTGATGTTATAGCTAGGCGTTTTGTGTAAATGTCTGTGAAAATAGTCTATATGTTGTTTGCACATTTAGTCCAGAGATACAGAATTTCATTCAGTTTTTGCACTTGTGTGGTTTCTGAATGACGATAAAGTTTACTTTGACTTTTGATATAGCAAACACTGGAGACAATTTATCTATCTTAAATGCAGTTTAAATACAATGCAGCAAAATTAAAATAAGGCCTACTTTCAAGTCAAAATAAGGTAAGCATATGATTTGGTTAAATCCAAATTCTATGTTACTTTAATCTTTAAAGCTACTTAATTTAAGGTAAAATGTTCTGTTTTCTTTCTCTAATCAAACATATTTGACCATTTTCTAAAACGTATGGTAATAAGCATTATAAGAGAAGCAGAACAAGTCCATCAAGAAATTATGTATTAAGCAGGAAACCAATCATTGATTGTATGCTAACCCTTTAAAGAGTGCAAACACAAAACACACACATATATATATATATATATATATATATATATATATATATATATATATATATATGGTTTACTATCAAAAGGACGAAAATCACGTCCACGAACGGTGATTTCCACGACAAATAATGTTGACTCATGAATATGATATAGGTCATATGATCGGTGCAGCAACGTCGACAAATTCTGTCGACCTTAAGGTGGAAATCTCCCATTGAAATACATGCTGAAACTCCCTGCGCATGTGCATCCTTTTAAACTGACGTACAAATGAACGTTGACAGTCGCTCCAACCATGGTCAAGTAGGTGGCTGTTGAGCATGTTACTATCGACCATTTGATGGTAAACCATATAGATATATATATATATACATACACACACTCATGCAAGCATGGAATCACACATGCCTACAGGCAACTTAGAGAACTCCAAAACAAAATGTGCTAGCAAGTACGGCAGGTGCACGAGCCACAGTAGCTTGAATATTCAACAAACAAAAAGGCCAGCACCAGGGATTGAAGCAGAAATAGAAACAAAAATGTTTTATTATTTAAACCAGACCAGTTTCAGCTTGTAGCTTTCCTCAGTGGCTATACATGATGTGTGGTTGACAAACTGCATTTAAATAATAGAACCAATAAAGCAAATAATGACATCATTTCCTGTTAAACCCAGAAAAAAGTTGTGCAAATAAAATACATGTATACATATGTATAAAAAATATTGTGTATATGAAAATATAGAAATTAGCAACAAAAATTGAATGTATTCAAAAAAATATAAATTAAAAAATAATAACTGGACATTTTTTCGAAACTTGATAAAAGTTTTATAACTTGTCATTAAGACCTGGGGAAAAGAGACCCCCTAGTTTCACTATCCATTTCTTTTCTTTAGTGTTAAGTAAATCGTGCCATCCTGTTCTGAAAGCTTTATTTCCAAAAACTCTATCAATAATGGTGAAAGTAAATTTGGCTGTTGGATGAGTGAGTGAGTGTTTGTACAACGCATTGGTCATTCTACCATTCCTAATGTCCCCCAAATGTTCAGACATGCGACATCTGAACTGTCTTGAAGTCCGACCAATATAAAACGCTTGGCATGTACAAGTTACTAAATAAATGACCCACTCACTTCCACAGTTGGCAAAGCACTTGATGTCAAATAATTTGCCTGTATTTTTGCTGGTAAAGTTGTATCTTCGATCACATTTTTCTTATTATAAAAGGATCATGTCTCAATCTAGCCTTTATCATCAGACCACTCTCTCTGGAGACAGACTAGTGGGGTGTTATCCATGCGGACATTGCTCATTTTGTAAATACATTTTCAAAACCAAGAACTTTACCAGCAAAAATACAGGCAAATTATTTGACATCAAGTGCTTTGCCAACTGTGGAAGTGAGTGGGTCATTTATTTAGTAACTTGTACATGCCAAGCATTTTATATTGGTCAGACCTCAAGACAGTTCAGATGTCGCATGTCTGACAAGGGAGCCCGCAGGATTTTTTGCAGGGGGGTGCAAACCCAGAGTCCCGCCCACACAGCCCCACCCCCTCTGCCCATGCAGCCCCACCCCCTCCACCCACACAGCCCCACCCACGCAGCCATTCCAATGTCCCATTACTTGGCTATTTCTCCCCATTTGTCATAGACACTGTTCAAATCTCTCAGTGTGCATACTGTTTTATGCTTTACTTCTACAATGATTACAGATATTTGGATTTCATTTACAACTTTTATTTCAAATTTTATAGCACAAATACTGATAGACATTTACTAAACCTAAACAAAGCAATAGTCTTACAATGAAAACAGACTTAGCATTAAAACTTTATCCTTGAAACCCACATTCACTGAAACAGCATTGAAACCCACATTCAAAGAAAATACATCTGGCCAGTGGCAGGGTAAGTTTACCTTTGGGCTGTTTTCAAATCATAGGCTCCTTGGACACATTTTTAGAACAATGCAAAAGTTCTTTGATTCACATTACTGACTGTATTAATTATACTATATAATAACTGAATTATATCCTTTGTATAATACAGCACCACTTGTTAGAGTGTGTTTTAAATTTATAGTTCTGAACATTTTTCCTTTAAGCAATGAAACAAATCATATGAACCAATAATGACAACCTGCTCAATTCAGAACATTTCAACCATAAAGGGCCACTCAAACATCTGTCATACAGTCCACCAATATCAATCAATATGCAAAATCTCTGCAGAAGTAAGTGATCTGAATAATTCCACATTAAAGAGATCTGAAACCAATGAAGAGGTTGTTGCTAGAAAACTTTATATTTCAGTGTTTCATTTACAAATTCAGTGCTTGTTTTCCTTGAAGAATAAATTGCCTATGTTACATTAAAAGAAATGGTAATCTGGTACATTGCAATAGGGAATGGGTGGCAAGCTGAAAAACAGGTTCATAGTTATTATGTGTCTCATACAAAGGAGGACATACTAAGAACTGTAGTACCATACCCCCTTAAAATGCAAATGTACATGCTGCAGGAATAGAACCTACAGCCCTTTGCATCAAGATGCAAGTATGCTACCTGCTGTGCTAACACTGTTTTGAAATTCTATACCACAACAATGATACCATTTGATAAACAAAACAGTTGCACATTTTAAGCAGACTTAGCATGAGCAGCAGTAACCTTTGCTTTCCTTAATGCTCACAATTCCTTGAAAATACACTTGAAAATAAATTCCACCTGTTAGATCTAACTATGGCATCTCTCTCTCTGTCTTTCTCTCTCTCTCTCTCTCTCTGACTCTGTCTGTCTCTCCCTCTCTCTCTCTCTCTCTCTCACACACACACACACACACACACACACACACACACACACATCTCACTTTCTTAGTGCAAGAAATCTGGACAAAGCCTAAAATAAACAGGGACAGATTATAAATATTGCTTTCATGAACTTATAAAATTGCTAGAATAACAGGATTTGTGTTGGTATGCATTTTTCTAAAGGATATGATGTCTGAAACTATTTAGCAACTTCAATCCTTTTTAGGAGGAATATGGGGGGAACATCTGGACATGCTGCAAAAACCTGAACAGCTGAGGGGTATGCTACCTCCCTTAGAGATTTTGTCAAACTGTCCTTTCCACAAATTTTTGCAATGTTTACTCATTCCAGCCTTGACAATGTACATAAATAGATTTTATCAAAGTTACAACTTTAAACTCTGTGTGAACTTGGTGTTTGTTTGTGTTTTGACAGAAGGGTATAAAGGAACTCATGGGTATATATATAGTTGAATCTCTCTGTATTGAAGTACTCCCTGCCATGATGCTGCTTTAATAAATAGTGTGTTTGCATTCAGAAACTTTTACAGTTTTTATACTGAATTTTATAGCGACATGAATTAGAAAATAACCAATTTCCTTTTCAGAGCCTAAGCTAATAAGTTCACTCCTTACAAGTACTCCTTCCCCTGGAAAACATCTATATGTATGCATCATCACAGAGACCTAGTTCAAGACCGATGACAGCACTCCTTTAATGCAGAATTTCAATACCTGCCACAAGTTCAGGCCTACCACCTTAGATGAAAGGGTGATGGTGTCTACATATTCTTAAAGAACAACTCATCTCCAAACTTGCTAGGTGAGATAATGATGTGGAATTCCTCTACATCCAACTTAGCATTAACATAACTCCTTACTGTGTCATACCTAACTCTCTATGTACCCCATCAGTCCATATCTCCTACCTAACTAATATGGTGTCTCTATGCATTAAGCCAACACCATTATTCTAGGAGACTTCAATCAACTACTCCTCTATTAACTGGGAAACGTGTATATCCTTGAGTATGTATTCCCAGACAGTTCTGGATTTCATCAATACAGGATATCTGGATCAGTTAGTCTGTACCCAAACAAGAGTGATAAAATCCTGGACTTGGTCCTTAACAATATGGGACAACTTTGGTGTCCACCAACTGCCACTTTCTCCCTAGTTAAACTAGACCACAAATCAGTCACATTCATTAGAAGACTGAAGCAAAAAGCATATTCCAATACCTCTGTTTTCAGAGATTATGCTAAGGTTAATCTACTAAAACTAACTGATGGCCTCAATTATATGAAATCCTTTACTGTTAAGTCCTATGCACATGTAAATAGCTGCATAGACACATATATCCCCCTCTGAAGTAACTAGAAAGCCACATTTAAGAATAATTCCATTTAGTCTAACCCAAATATAAACAGGCTCTGTAATAAAAGAAAACATATTGCCTGCAAAAATAAATTTAACTCTCAAGATGCTAAAGACACTCTTGCTAAACTTAATAGGGAGCTTGTTACCCTGATCAAATAAATGAAAGCCAGATATGAGGTAAAAAATAACCAACTAGGTGCAGGGTAACCAGAAAGCCTTCTTTAACTATGTTAGAAACCTCAGAAACAATTTGCAGCACTGCACAGAAATAATAGTAAATGTAAATGATTTTAAATTCCTGGAGGGCAGTTTTATTTATTTTTTGTATGAAAAAAACAGTCAGCTACTAAATCAAAGACGGGCTAGCTTGACTGAAGCTGAAAGGATCTTGTCTAATTCAGAACCCAGCTAGTGACAAATTGAATTTGCCTAAGTTGGATACACAGACACAAATGCATTCGCATTTGTACAAAACATGTCTGCAGTCTGTCTTTGCTTATCCTTATTTTTCCAGGACCATGGTAAATGTAACAAAACCTAATGCAAATCCTTCACTTCACTTCACTCCAAGTTCCCTTTAAAAACTGTTACTACTAAGGCTTTAAAGATCCCCCCCCCTTGCCAAATTACTAACTGGAGGACCAAGCTCAAGGACAGCTTCTTTCTGACTTTAAGATAGCAACACCTTTTATGACAATGCCTTCATCCCATATTTTTAATTTATCCTTAACCTTCTGATGTCAATTTTGACACGCTGCAAGAGAAATCTAACTTGCTCCTCTTCCCTAGGCTGCTGCTTGTTGAGTGCAGTGAACTTTCTCCACTTTTATAACTTATAACTTCCTCCAAAGACCTTAGGGTACACTTCATATGCACACTGCACAGGTTTAAAAAATATATACTAGTAGTAATGACTTCTGTCATTTTGAACATTGGCGCAGAAATGGTGTCAATAAACTCAGTGCTTTATCAAGTAACTATCTTTGCAGTAGGTAGACAGGTACTAACCTGCAGATAAGGGAAGTCAATATTATAGCAAATTATTGCTCTGCAAGCATCAGTTGCACATTTCTTGGCACGTCCGGGACACTTATTTTCTGCAGTTTACTGCCATCAGTCACAAACTAACCACAATGACACAGAAAGCCATGGCCACATTATGTACTTTGCATAGTGCACCACCGAGTGCTGGGTTTGCACGATGGTTGGCAAAGTGTGTTTGCGCATGTGAGATACACATTTCTACTGCTTTTCCTGTTTGTGTATAGTCAAGCAGTAAGCAAATGCCAAGCTCATAGGATAGGATATTACTTTGGGATATATCTGCACAGAGGACTACTGACTTTGATAAGGTATGCTTGCATTTTTCATTAAGAAAAATATGTATATATATATATATATATATATATATATATATATGTGTGTGTGTGTGTGTGTGTGTGTGTGTGTGTGTGTGCGCGCATTAGCAAATGCTACTTTTATCTGTATACATTTCTTAGAAGTGTACTGATGGCATGGGCATGTTTGTCAGGGCATTTCACTTTCTCAGATGCACAGCCTTATTAACTGTCATCACAAGTGCTAATGTTACAAATGCTTTTCTGTGTACACTCTTCTCTTGTTATTTCCACGTAATGTAAATGTGAAAAAACACAATGCACACAACCTATCAAGAGTTGTAATGAAAAGTCCAATGGCAAATATTAAGAACTTTGAAAAATAAAAATGATGCAAAAGGTATGAAACAAATTTAATGTAGCAATAAAAGCAACAATAAGGCTTTTGAGTAAAAAAAAAACTTTTCTTCAGTGCTCAGTACAAAAATAAGGTTCATAGATTCCTTTATACATCTCAAAAACAACTCATCCAATAAAAATGCAGCCACAATAAAATAATTATTTAATCAATTATACAAATGAATGATGCAAGCAAAATATTACACGCAAAGATACCTCTTCTTAAGGACAGGCTTAATACTCACTGTTTTATTAAGCCCTGGGTATGCATCCACATGAAAATAATGTATCCATTTATATATTCAATATTTTCAGTGTTTAGAACAATATTCCCTCCTCTATGACTATCTTCAAAAACTCCGATGACTATAAAGTGAAAACTATGTATATCTTTATGTTCATCTTGCATATTTATAGCATGTTTAGCAATAGCATTGCTTTCAGTCCTTCTACATATGTCAGATAAATGAAATGCTATTCTTTCCTTTAGCATTCTGCTGGTTTTAGAAATATAAAATGATGAACATTTTTTACCAGTCGCTAAACAGACAACATTCTTTATTTTACAAGTAGCAAAGGCCTGAAAGCAAACATTTATTTTTGTGACTGGATGTATAAATTCAGTATTCTTATTTATATATTTACAAAACTGGCATGCATAACATGGAGCTGTACCTTTAGTGATCAGCTTACACTTAGATTGTGTCTCTAAATCCTTAAAACATAGGTTTTACCTCAAATTACTACATTTCTTCTATGCAAAGTTAGGTTGTAAGCCTACAGTTTCCTTAACACTATCTGATGCACAAAGTATAGAATGTTGTTTGTTTTTCGGCTTTTCCCAGCAAGGGGTCGCCACAGCAGAACTCTGGTCCGCTAATGATTGGCAGTAGATTTTGTTTAATAATATTTTTGATCTTATTTGTATGTGCATTATATTTCACACAATACCTGAATCTAAGTGGGTTACTAGTAGATGAATTACTAAGTATTTAGTCATTCACTGGTTCTGAAAAATAAGGTCTAGCTACATCTCTCCTCTGATTAATAACTTTTTGTTTGTTCACATCTAACATTTGTGGATACTATAGAGAGACTAAGATTTACAGAAAGACACCAAGGTACCATCGTGGTAGGATTATGCATCCTTCTCACACTTATAAAGGCATTGTTCCTAGCCAATTTCTAAGAGTTAGCAGATTGAATACTGATATAAAGGAATGTCTTAAACAAATTAATGAAAGCATAATTAGAATATTGTGAAATGGGGATAGAATCTAGTCACAGAAGCCATAGGCAACCACAAATTCCTTTTTAGTTGTATGTGAAAAATAAGAATTAACATTCAACATTGCTTCATGCTTATTCACAGTGGTATCAACTGCACAGATTCAGTATATACCACTAACATGTTGAGTATTAAATGTAGTGCCATCTTCACTCGTGTCATCTATTCCAAACCTACCTATTGCAGATGGAATTCTGCCACCAATGATTACAAGAAAAAATGTACTGAAAGTACTCTGCAAAGCAAAGAATACTATGTCCACTGAGCTGAGCAACATAGCAGTTTTTCTAATTAATATCTCTAAGCGAGCGTTGATTGATTCTCTCCTCAAACTCTCCATCCTTAGCCAATTGACTGGATTTCTCTTACAACAGTTTTAATATGACTCCACAAGAGTGGCCCTACCTCACACTCCAGGAATCACAGGACTATTTATTTTATTTATTTAACATTTGTTGACCTGGGTAGTCTCACTACTAGGCTAGTGTCCTCTTTTCAGAGGAGACCCAAAGTGGTACTGTTTTTTACTAGGTCAAATTTTGATAGGGCATCATGGAGTATTCTTTAAACTTTTTGATAGGCACCATGAGATCTTTTGCATTCACCAGAACTACCACCAACTAAATCAGATGAGACCTCAGTTTATTGTCTATACTGAAGGACAGCACACTCAGGAGTGCAGCACCCCTATGGTGGTGCACTATAATGGAAGTAATGCAATCACCTAGAGTGGGAATATAACATACAGCTTTCTGGTATTTCAGTACCAAAGGCCAGTATCCACTGTTGGATACTGATATCACTAACAGACTGATCAGTCAATCAAGTCTTAAATGCAGAGCCATGAAATGTATCATCAGACACGACCTTCTGCAGTTTGCTTTGTCAGGGGTCAATCCTATCTAATGAATCTTCGAACCTTCTTCTAGATACTCAGTCTGTTAATTGTGGACAAGCTGTCCACACAAAGTACTTTGACTTTGCTAAGGCATTTGGTATCATACCACATGCAGATATAATAAGCAAATTAAATGAACTCCAAATTGGACTATATATGGCTAGGTGGATAGCCAACTGTCTTAAAGATGGGACTCACTGTAAGAATTGCATGACCATTCATTGAGAGCATGAAGTTGACCAGTGAAGTTTCGAAGGGATCGGTTCAGTGACCAATACTGTATGGTATCTGCTTCTCCAATCTCCAATCAAATAAGGATCTTAGTTTAAAAAAATGTAGAGATAATTGTAAACTAGGAGTTGTCATCAAGTCCCCCCCCCCCTGACATACATGCACTACACTGAAGCTTGTCCTTGTCAATAGCTGGTGTACTAAAAATGAAATGCTCAATACCAAGAAGTGCAATATTGTTCGGGAGGTTGGTTGAGTAACTGAGCTAAGAATGCTAGAGACCTGTAAGGCAGCAGCAGAACTAAAGAGAAGAGGACCGTTCTGGTGGCTAAAAAGAGAAGGATTCCCAATGTATGTAGAGTGGCTCCTCAAAATATGGAGGTGTAAGGAATGGGTTGTTTACATTAAAGATACAAGCCAATCACTTGCACCCTTAGCCCTAATCCCACAATTAAAAGACAGTCTTCTTAATGTAATGGATTTCAGATATATATCTCTCATAAATTTGAACCTATTATTTATTGTGTTTTTGCATGAATCTTGGTGACTGTGTTAGATCAGCTTCTATGAACACTTGTTCATGAGAGACAGAAGGGATTTGTAGATATGTAGAAAGATGTGAAGTCCTTGACAACTGGTGGAGCCTTACAAGATTTATGGCAAAATATGCTCAGCATACCAACAAAGCAGGCAACATGCTATCTGAAATTACCAAAGTTTTTAACACATAGAGCTGGGATTTCATTTTTAAAGTCATGGAATATAGGAACTTTGGAAGCACATTTATTACCTAGGCCCAACAATTGGTAAATGGTGGCATGTAAGAAATTGACAGAATCAGTAGTGGCATTTGACAGGATTGTCCCCTCTCTCCTAGCCTTTGTCTGCTAGTCATGGGTAAATTTACATCACAGACTAACGTCTTTTTCCATGATGAAAAAGTGACAACAGGAGTTGAAAGCTCCTTCCTTATATATACAGATGACTGCATATCATTCAATAACAATTTACTCAAAAGTATTAGGGTTGAGTAGTAGCAATATTTAAACCTTTTTGGGGAGGAAGGGATCTTGGGACTACAGTAAGTCAGCAATTATCAGATATGGAAAGAACACGAATTACTAGAGTGAACACCTACCTGTCATTTGTACGTTCATCCGTGAACTACAGTCGAAACGTCTTCTTCTGTTATTCAAAATTCACGCGGGTGCGGAAGATGAGGATGTAAAACATCAGTTGCACAGACGCAAAAACGTCTGTGTGACTGGACTTGAAGGGCGTTCTTAAAGAAGAATGCCTTAAAAAAAAAAAAGTTTTTTTTTTTTTTTAATTAAAAGAAGATGAATCTAAGCTAGCCGATTCCAGGGGGGTGCAAGTGCACCCCCTTGCACCTGCCTGCGGGCACCTTTGATGTCTGAACATTTGGGGGACATTAGGAATGGTAGAATGACCAACGCATTGTACAAACATTCACTCACTCATTCAACAGCCAAATTTACTTTCACCATTATTGATAGAGTTTTTGGAAATAAAGATTTCAGAACAGGATGGCACGATTTACTAAATAATAAAGAAAAGAAATGGATAGTGAAACTAGGGGGTCTTTTTTCCCCAGGTCTTAATGACAAGTTATAAAACTTTTATCAAGTTTCTGATAAATGTCCAGTTATTATTTTATAATTTATATTTTTTTGAATATATTCAATTTTTGTTGCTAATTTCTATATTTTCATATACACAATATTATTTATACATATGTATACATGTATTTTATTTGCACAACTTTTTTCTGGGTTTAACAGGAAATGATGTCATTATTTGCTTTATTGGTTCTATTATTTAAATGCAGTTTGTCAACCACACATCATGTATAGCCACTGAGGAAAGCTACAAGCTGAAACCGGTCTGGTTTAAATAATAAAACATTTTTGTTTCTATTTCTGCTTCAATCCCTGGTGCTGACCTTTTTGTTTGTTGAACTTAGAGAACTGTCAGGCCACATAACGTCTTTTGGATGTTGAGGGAAACCAGAAGCCTCTGCTAAGAGCTACATGACTCCACTATTTAGGCAACATAGCAAAGAAATGGACAGGATAAACAAAACTGAGACACCAATAATGACTGCAGCACCACCATGTCGCTTGAGTGCGTGTGTGTATTATATAATTTATACATGTGCATGCATGCAAGGACATACACACATTTCATCATTAACCCTCTTTTCCCCCATTTTCTTCATGAGATGGGGTATTGTATGAACTGTCGCCATCTCTCTTCAGTGCCACTATAGATATATATGCAAATTTAATACAGGCCCTCAAAATACAGAATATTGAGTACAACGTGCTCAAATAAATGTGACAGAAACTGAATTAACTGAAAAACAAAAATGTCAAACTGTTTTTTTTGTTTGTTTGTTTTTTTTGCACAGGGCACCCCCCCCCCACACTGCATACCCCCTGTTACTTTTATTTATAAAATTCAAGATTGCACAACAGTGTGAAAAGGGCAAATTCCTACTTGCCTCTGTACTGTGTGTGCACATGACAAGCCAGGCAATTTGCAGTCTTTCCAGTTTCCAACTTTGAGATTACCATCTTTCACAGAAAGGGGAATACATGGAGAAATGGCAGTTTCAGGCTTATTATATATAATTCTAGATTTTTGGTCTTTGTCTCTCCACATTCCAGAACTCAGCATTCTGAGTCCCAACATTTCAAACTATTACGTAAAACTCAGTAAAATGTTACCAAATAATCTGCTATATAGTAGTAATGCCTTTCACATTTTATCGTACCTTTCTATTAACCTAATGTATGTTATTAACATTATCATTGCTACAGTAACATTAAATTGCATCTCTGTGGAATATAATGATTTCCAGGTTCTTTTTCATTGTCTTCTTTTTTCCCTTTCCTTATATACAAATGTTTGTACCTTGTATGTGGTAGTTAGCATTTGGTGTTTTGTCTTTTATTTTATTGAATTGTATGATATTTTGTACGATTTAACTGTGCAGCTTTTCTCCCAAGGCCTTGGCTGAAAAAGAGGCCTGCCATTGCCCAGTCAGACTTTCCTGGTAAACAAATGCTAATAAATAAATACATAAGTAAATAAATAAATTATAGCCTTGGCTAGTTTTACTGACCTCTGTACACGCTTTTTAATGCGTATATTTTCTCAAGTAGTTCTCAGATTTGTCGTGCATAATGTGATACTCACTGTAATAAAAAAAACTTTCATTAACAAAATCAAACAGGTTTATTTCAAGTATTAGACCTGCCAATAACCATGCCCATACCAACTCCCTAAAAGAATTTCTGCTAACAATTATATAGTTTGCAAGCCATATACTCGAGAAGTATTAAGCAGCAATTAGCAATGTATGATAGCCAATCCCTCCCTGGACTCTATATCTTTTCAATTGCTCTGCTCTTATTCCAGTTATTCACAACCAACAAAAGAACCAATCTAATCTTCCGTTTTGTTTTGTAAGCATTATTCCTTCTTTCTGAAAAGTTGAGAACAAAAAACATCGAGTCATACATGGCTGGAGTTGCAATTTCTTCTTTAAATGTACTTCTGATACCTTCCTTGAAAAAAGATGTTAAAGAAATATTACCTTCTAAATTCTTTCTGAAGTTTTGAAAACTAAACTGAAACTACTATTTGGACTGAGATCATTTTGGCAGCCCATATCAGCTAAACCAAGCATTGGTCCTTGATAAAGAGTGCAGTTCTATACACCCTAAAGCCTGATTAGGCTATGTTGCTGTTTCAACAGTCTAACAGCTAGCTATTTTTTCTGTAGCCATTCCTCCATAAGCACTTAAGCTTCCCAGCTAATTTAACTATGCACTTACACACAGGTTTTTCTGAATGACTGTTTTTCTCATTCATTGTTTTTCTTTTCTGAACTTTTCATGATTTATGTTATTCCCGTTGATATCTAACTTCTTCTCACTAGGTCTTATTAGACATTAAGTTCTGCACTGTTTTTGCTGCCCTGCCGTAACACTGACAGTAATCTATTATCCTGTATTTATTTGGTTTCTTGGTCTTGCTGCTGATGTCTGTATGTGTATATTAGTTTTTGTTTTACTTTTTCATGTCTATAGCTGTTGGGAGTGCTTGTCCCCCAAATCATTCAAAATGTCACAAATTCATAAACATTAAGAATAGTTAATTATCCGTAATAACCCAGGGCTCTATGATTACCCCGGCAAATGAGATCACCAGCACTGCACATTCATAACAGAAGATGAATAATAGCTTTATAGAAAGACTGGCAATGAATTGTGCATAAACATAAAAAGATAAATACCTGCAAAGTTCACTGCCTTGTTTCAAAACACAGTAACCATAGCAATCTGTACCATAATCATCAGTGTAATATATTACAATGGAATGGTTGCTCTTTTTGTCTGAAAAATCATACATGCATGAATGTTTAACACAGCTATAAGGGATTGTGAACTACACAGATGGATACAAACAGAATATATTTATTTATTTGTCTTGCATTAGCTCAGGGACTGGATTAGTAAAATAATCCTATTTTAGTCACTACAAAGATGCAAAATGCAAACACTGCAGAATGCAGGATGAAAAAGAGTATGTTGTGTTAAATAAAAGCTTGTCAGATTGCAATGCACATGGATTCCCCTGTTGAATGGAAAAGGGAGTACGATATTTGGTACCAAACAATGATCTTCTTTTGGCTTTTCCCGGTTAGGGGTCGCCACTGCAGATCACCTTGTCCGCTCATGATTGGCAGTGGAGTTTTATGGTGTCGAGTTGCCAGTCCAGTGCCCAATCTTCCACAGAAGTTGCACGCACTCATGCCTAGGGCCAGTTTAGAGTGTCCAATCCACTTACAGCATTTCTTTGGGATGTGGAAGGAAACCGGAGCACCCGAAGGAAACCCGCGCGACCACAGGAAGGACATGCAGACTCCACCCAAAAGCCACCCCCAGCAGAGGATTGAACTGGAGAGCCTCTTGCTGTGAGGTGGCAATGCTAACCACTGCACCACCGTGGCTGCCCTGGTACAAAATAAATATTTTCCATAAAGAATTAAAAAATTAAGATAACTGAATGAGAAACGGTGAGAGAATTCTGTGCCACCATGCTTTTTACATTACAAAACTACAGTTTATAAGCCTTGGGTTGAATAGCTTCTTGAAGACACACGATTTAGAAATGTGTTTTATTACAGCAGAATATATGTGTATAAATGTCTCCATGACAAAGACTACAATTCATTTATGATAAAACTTCTGAACTGTAATCACAAGAGTGAAATCACTAACCTATATATACAATTCATAATCAAAATCTGCAACCCCATCCCCCACACTCCTGCTATTTATAACATTGGGGTTACACCACTTCAGAGAAAAGAAAATTTCCCAATTCAGTAACCTGATCTTCTGGGGAAAAAGATGGGAGTCATACACACTAAGAAGTCTCATTTGGTAGTTGAACATTAGCATCTGAAAAACAAGCCTGTTTCCTACTAACTATATGTACATATACTCAGAAGTGTGTGTGTGTGTGTGTGTATATATATATATATATATATATATATATATATATATATATATATATATATATATATATATATATATATATATACATATACACACACACACACGCACATGTACACATGTATGCGTGTGTGTGCATACACAGACAGACAGACACACACACACACACTTACATGTGTCTATACACTTTTGAACAGGTTATAGCCAACTCAAAAAATGTAAAATACAAACTGTTAGAACCCCTTTCACCAAACTCTGGAATGGGCTTTAATACCAGTCCTGCAGTGGGGCAAGTCTGTGTCCCTTCACTGTTTTTCATTTGGTTGGTGTATCTTGACACGAAGATTTGTGTTTGACATTCTGCAAGTCAATCACAAACCATTTTACAAAACCAAATTTTCCTCTCTCTCTCTTATATATATATATATATATATATATATATATATATATATATATATGGGTTTATATTACATCATTGAGTATTAGGACACTGAAAATGCTTATGCTCAAGACCATATGATTGAGAGTTTCTGAAAACTTGAAAAAATAAATCTGTTTTTACAGGCAGAATTATATATACAATCTTTGTAATCATACTACAGTAGGGAAAAGGGTAAATTCCCTTTAAAGCAGTTCTCTGTAGATTACGGTACATTGGTGATCTGGGAATTTGTATTAATATATGTGCGTGTGTGTATATGGGAAAGGAGCATAAAGCTGTGGATACCATAAATGCTGACTATAAATCTATTTAACTGTTAGAAAAATTAATCGATTGGTTGAAAACTAATAAAGTTATTAGTAAAATTGCAGTGGGTAATTTATAGATAATTCCTGCTAGTGTAGTTTCTACATGTTTCATGAATATTTGCTGATTTTGTGTTTGGTTTTATGTTTTAAGACTGCACTCAGGTAATTGTTTCTGACATTTTGCAATGTGGTATTTGTTTCTGTCAATGTTTGTCATGTACGTATAGTTATAAATATCTGTATGTATGTCTCTACAAATCTATACACACACACACACACACACACACACACACACACACACACACACACACACACAGTGCCAATGTACTGTTCTGCATTGCTAAACACATTTATTGCTGTCATACCTTTGTCATTAGAAGAGATTTATCAGTTGTCTCAAAATCTTCTCACTATTCAGAAAATAATACATTTATTTCTTTATCTTAAACAATTGTTTTCCACATGACCAACAAATGTCATATCTCAGTTGAAGCTTTTTTAACTTTTTACTCTATCTGCCAACTCTGTACATTTCTTCTCAGGTATTCATATTACAAAGGCTATGCCACATTTTATGGAGAGATGTCGTGTAATATGTTTAGATTATCTGTTTGCACACACTTCTTTTAGATTTACAAGTGAATGATCACTCACCAATTTAATGGTGCAGTTTGCTGTCCGACATTAATATTTTGTAGTTTTCCATCGTATCCTTGTGTAATATATTTGCATACTTTATAGCACTTGATGCGTTAGAAGACAAACTGTAACTAGCCTGTTCTAACTTGACATACTGTGGCTTATCCAAGCTGTGTAATTCATCAACACCCACACTTCCACAATGCACTGTCAGAAGCTCTGTATAATAGACTCCGAACGGCTGAGCTCACTGCTTGAATGCCATCTAGTTTTTGATGGCTTTACAATTCTTGTGCATGGCTATTAACCTGAATGTAGGAAGTCAGACACAACCAAATCAATACATTCTTCTGCCTTACTATAAGTCTTGGATCATCTCCAGTTATAAAATGGTTCATATATTTTCAGCCTTGAAGTCCAGGATGAATTGGCTCTACAAATCAATAATTTATCATTGGTTGTGTTTGAATGCACTTTGTTCTGTAATATCATATGTATAACAAGTACAACTGATTGTTACATTGAATCACTGCAGTATATTTAATCTGCTTAACATGAAACTGCATCTCACTGAGAGACTGGCACTCAGTAGGTTTATACTATACAGCTTCCTGAGGGAAAATGATTCACAGCACCATTAGCACAACTCTAAGACCTACTGACATTCCTTTTAAACCTGCCCTCCCATTTCTTCAAAAACCCTTAATGGATGTCACTGATAGAGAAAAATCACTTTTGAAGAATGCCATAATATTTTTTTTTATCTCCAAGTAACTTTAGTTTACTTCTCCACTTTTATCCTAAAAATACTCCTTCAAATGATTTTTTTCTGAAGTTAACGTGCTCAAATGAGCCACCTAGAGGTATTTTTAAAGCTAAAAACAATCGTAATGTTTATTTCATGCTTTAGTTTAGGAAAGTATGTACTCGTTTATGGCAATTTATATCTTAATGAGGCAGCTGACAAATTAATTAAAACTCATTGAAGATGATTTGAAGATCAGGTGTTTCTTCAATCAGGCATTACACTTTTCAAAGGATTTGCAGTAGTTTAAAAGGTATTTAATATTCATATGCTGCAATGCTGTCCACAGCTGAAATCAGACTCTCTCATGCCATGTCACTTTCTTAAAAATGCTGACTGTAATTTGTAATTACTAAGGTGGTCTTTTCCTTCTAGTTACCTATATTTGCTCACCATCTGCTTTCCTCAGACAGCATCCTAAATAGATTACTCAGGTTACTTGCTTAGAAATGGATACAATACAGTTCCTTTACAGTTTATTACAACCTTTCATCATGTAACTTCAAGGCTCATATTCTCATCAAAATGACTTGTATTTAAGTATCCAGCCACCGATATTTAAAGCATTGTATTCTTAACCACCAAAACAGTTTCTATAGCTAATTTTCATTGGTTTGATCCAAACTCATACCTTGCCAAAGTATCATGCAGCTCTAAAAATCAATATACTCCAAGAAACAGAGCTACAGCTAGGTCATGTGGCACCCAGGACAGTCCTCAGAACTGGCATCCTCCTCATCTTAAAGTTGAAGGCTCTGTCTGATCCATTGCAATTAGCATATGCTACGTCCTTGCTACAGTTACAAAATACACTAAAGATTAGCATCAAAGGTACTTGCTTAAGATCTATGTTACAGGCACTGGATACACATTGCTTAAGATCTTTGTTACAGGCACTGAATACACATTGCTTAAGATCTTTTTTCAGGCACCGAATACACTTATTTAAGGAGGAGATATATCACCTGTCACTCATTAAACAAGTACTAGTACTCTATTTATGCCCTATCAGCAACAGATGATCACAACCCCTAACATCTTTTGCCCAGGGCAAGTTTCCCTCACCTCCACCCACCACCACTACCACCATCATCTTTAATTCCACCCTCTCAGCCTTCTTAAGGAATGTAATTTCAGACATGGTCATAATAAAGACCATCATTTTAACTCATTATTCTACAAAATTCTAAGAGTCATACTAAGATAACTGTCCCTACAGAATACTAGCAAACATATGCAAACAGGATAATGTATATAGTTTTTTTTATTTCTCTTATCTTGTTTTCTCTGATAGCTAATCCTTTAGACAATGCTTGTCTACTTATAATTGCATGGTAACACCTTAGTATCAATTATAAAATCCATGTAATTCCATACAATGCCAAACTCCTATTATGAACCATCAAGGGTTTTCTGATATTGGCATTGTAAGTACTATGTCTAGATTCTGATACTGAATGAACAGTTTATTTTCCAGATTTTTCAGGCCATCCAAGACCACATCAGTCCACGGGTGCATTCTCTCATTGCTGCTCCTAGCTAACTATAGTGGAAGCACATCTTTCCCTTAGGTCTATAGGTTGGACCCGTTTCTATTTGCAGTACTGTGGATACAAGTAGTTTTTTTTTAACTTTTCTCTGTTCAGATATATAATGTCACACACCCAGCTATCTCCACCCTTGTCATGACCAGGCAACTTGTAACAACTGGAACTTCCTCAGAGGTTCCTCACAAAAAGAGCATTAACAATATGTCCTATGTAGATTGCCTCAGAGACCTATCCCTACACTCTGTCTCCTATAAACTGTTGAGGAGTAATTGTCTGGCATATAAGGCATGCAAGGATCCCACTCTGATGGACCTTTTGCATAACTGTAAACAAAACAGCATGAGAACTAACCAATACAGAGAATTAAACTTTGCTTGCAACATAAATAGGACATGATGAGGGGACAGGTATGTGTCTCAGAGAATACCCTTTCTCTGGGTAAGGCTACCCCCATCCATGTTCTGCTCTGACCCTATTCAAGCATAACCTGGACCAGTGGATGAAAAATCAGAAATTCATCCGTAGTCTATCGCCTATAAATAAAATACATGAGTATGTAACAAATGGTTGAAATAGTCTGGCAGTTAGCATTGAAAATTAAGGCTACAAACTGTCACGCTGCTTCCTGTAGTCCAAGGTTTGATTCCCTCAGCCTTCATTTGCCTACAGTGAGAGTCCAAGCAAGTCATTTAAAGAGACAGGGCTCTGAGCAGTTGGAAAACTGGGCTAAGCTGTCAGATGGTCTCCTGATCTCATACCTAATAAATACCTATAGACAAAAGCCTTCTCATTGGAGCTATCTTTATTGACCTCACCAGAGCTTTCAAGCTTGTTGACCATAACATTTTGTTAGATCACCTAACAAAAACTGGAATTAGCCTAGATACAGCTCCCTGATTTATTTTTTTTCCAATCAGTACTTCTCTGTTCACTTTCAGAACACCCTCTCTCGTTCCACCCCTCTCCTTAAAGGAGCCCCTCAGGGCTCCAGTCTGGCTCCCTTTCTTTATTCCATTGTCATTAATTGACTACCACTTGACCTCCATCACCTCTCTTTCTTTTTCTCACTTTATGCTTATGACATGGTCTTATTTCAATCTAACCTGACCCCTTAGCCATACAACAAATACAAGCTGACTTTTTTCTCTTATCAAATGGATTAATAACAAAAAAACTAATACTGAACACTTACAAAACTAAAGTAATGCTGTTTTGTACCTCTGCTAATTGTCAGAAAAACTGTCAATTTATTTATTTATTATTATTTATTTTACATTTGTTAACCGGGATGGTCCGACTGGATACATGTCCTTTTTCAGCGGAGGCCCGGGGAGAAAAGCTCCAACAGTTACATTGATAATTAGGTACAATAAATGAGCTGAAAGAACTTAACAAAAACATAGGCTATTTACATACAAGTACAAGACTGCCATTACTATTTCTGAGATTACTACAAATGTAACATTAATAACATATTAGCAAGGACGGTAGGCAGTATAATGACATAGAGTTAGACAGGATACATATTTCTTTATCACAGTATACAAAGTACTTATCATCTTAGCTAGTTGTTTATGTTTTAGTTAATGGCACAGAGCTAGTCTGGGTTTGAGCAAGGACATAGCCAGTGTGACTTGAAGTGGAGTTTTAGACTATTTTTGAATTGACTTAGAAGTTGCAAGCATGATGTTATTTGGGAGAGAGTTCCATATTTTACCAGTGGTGTTGGCAAATAGCGTCACCACCTAGGTTGAGAGATTTAGTTGTTTGGACAAGGAGTCTGTTTGCTGAGAAGGCAGCTTAGATTGGAGTAGAGTCATTAAGTTTTTAGTGCTGGGGTATTCTCAGGTTGTTTAAGGATTTTGAAGGCCTCTATGAGTTGGGACTGGTGAAGAAGATGTGGGAATTCTATCCATCCAAGCTTTTTCAGGTTAGTACAGTGGTGTGTTCTGTAGGGTAGGCCTGTAATGAACCTGGCAATGTGATTATAGCAGGATGAGAGCTTGGCCAGATCAGATTTGTTAAGGTGAGTGAGGACAGGAGAGGCATATAGTAGGGTAGAGAGAAGGTGTGAATGGGTTGTGGCTGCCCTGGCATTGGAAGGCTTTAATTCTATATAGGGTCCCAAGTTTCTTGTTGACTGACTTAATGGCTTGGTTGATATGTATATCAAATCTGAGTTTATTGTCAATGTTTACTCCTAATATCACTTCTTATCCATTACCACGTTGACAACTTCACTGATCAAGTCATCTCCTTCAAATAGCTTGGTATGTGGCTTGATTCCACATGGAACTTTCACCTTCACCTAGAACAAATATGAAAGAAAATTAATTTCTTCCTCTTTTGGTCCTATAAAAATATCTCCTTTCTCTCCAGACCAATCACGAATGCCACAACCAAAGGCATTTTTAAATTTTCTACATTGTGTTCTATCCCTTCACTATTTACCTCTATTCATTTCCCTCCTTACTCTAACTGTCCCTTCCTCCCCCCCTGTACTGTTTACTTTATTATTACTACTGTTATTGATTCATTGCTATCTTTGCATAACATTTTGTTTGAATTCATAATACTTCTTGTTAACTTGCTTGTCTACTGTCATTTATATTTGTCGGGGCTGAGACTAAATAGGTCCATTTGGATCGCTGTTCTACCCTGGTTACCAAATGAATTAATTCATTCATTAACTAACTGTGAAGCTATGAATGTCCATTTGATTAAATTTCAAGTGACTGAATCCAAATGTTTGAAAGCCCATTAAGCTAAATGGATGCCTATTCGTATTACAGTTGAATGAAGCACCATATAGTAAAAAAACACCAAAGGAACAATATTTCAAAAATTGTTTTATTTGCAAAGGCAAACAATCCCCCCCAGCACCCTTATACTTCAGACACAATATCCATGGTTGTACAACCAAAGACTCCCCCCCACACACATATCAGAAATCAGTGCCAGCACAGAAAGAGTAAGCATAGTAATAGTGATTATATACTGATAACACTGATCACCAGGAAAAAAAAAAACACTACATGTACTTCCACTTCTATAGTACACAACTATCTGTTAATGTTTGACTAGACAGACTTTCAAACAGGCAGACATTCAGCTAAATGGCGTTTCAACCATTTACATTCCCTCTTTTGGGATTCCATGAAAATCATATATGTATGTATGTAGATTCCCTTTAGAAGCTCAAAGTTTTAAAACTTCGAACTTAAGTGGCCAAGACCAGAAGTTTTGAAACTTCGAACATTTTGAACGGCGATTGCCATACAGCATGGAATGGGATATTTACCATGCAGTCTCAGAGATGGTATATTTATTTAGCAGAGTGTGTAGGGGATGCAGGGGGGCTTGCCCCCTGCAAAATGTAAAAAAAAAAAAAATATATTTGTTTTTATTTTTTTTTTATTTTGTTTTCAAAGTTTCAAAATTTTGATCTTCTGATCTTAGCTGTTTGAAGTTTTGAAACTTCAAGCTTTAGAAGTAGATCCATGTATGTACATATCTATCTAACATTCCATCCATCTATAAACCACTTCCTTCTATAAACCACTTCCCATTTTTGTACATGGGACTGGAGTTTTACATCAACCGTGACAATCCTCTAGAGCCAATGTTTACACTATCGGGTGGCTACCCCTGCCACAGGTGTTCTTCTAGACCACACACACACACAGACAGACACACAGACACACACACACAATGGTCAGTTTAAAGTTTCCAATCCATCTGCTGCATGTCTTTGGAATGTGGGTAGAAAATGGAGCACCCCCCCCCCCCATGCAAACAGAGGGAGGACATACAGACTCCACAGAGAAGGCACCCAAGCAGCAAATTGAATTGGGGAACTTCTTGCTGTGAGTTGACAATATTATCTGCTGCATGGCACTAATAGATATATATATATATATGTAACTATATCTGATATATATATATATATATATATATATATCTGATATATATATATATATATATATATATTATAGATATATATTGGTATATATGCATATTTTATTAACAAAAATAAAGGGAAAAACTAGATGTACAATAACAATACTGACGTATGAATTACTAATATAGACTGTCATAACTTCTTATATATGATCTGTATCAAAGATCACTTTGCATTCATATTAAATAATAAGCAAACAGGATTCAAGCTGGTATGGCTTGTTTAAAGCATGGTATATTAGGTTAAAACAAGACATGAGTGCCTTTGCCCTTGACAGAGTTTCATCAGATCCAAGGATCCAAGTTATGCATAACGGTAACAAGTAATATATACATTTCTATGTTCCATATAACCAGACATGCAAATTACAACAAAGGCTTTAATCCAAGAGCACATAAGCAAACACATTAAATGCCATTGTCTGGAACAGTGGTGCATACAAAATAAGAGTACAGCTAGTGACAGTACTAGTGAAGATTAATGTGGATTTGTGGAAGCCCTGTACACGTTTCTTCCCCATAACTACTCTACTGACTCTGTGAAAGAGTACATGGGCTCAAAGACCAACACCAACCAGAAAGAAGCTAGAGCTACTGAGAATAGGCTGGACATAATACTCATGAACAACTACTTTCACTTCAATCAGAAAAAGTATAAATAAACAAGGGGAAAGCAATGGGAAATGCTATGGTCCCCAACCTAGTTAATATAGTTTTGGCTAGATGGGAAGAGAACATCATCTTTTTCACAGAGTTCTATAAATACATGGATTGTTACTATTCTTTTATTGATGATATCTATCACACAGAAAGGTACCCTGGACAAGTTGCATCATTTCATCTTCTACACAGAAGACACCAAAGACTTTTTACATTTCACTAACTACCACAGTTATGATAAGGTAGAATTCCTGGACATCACCATCTTTAAGGACAGAAACAAGGAGAAGCTCAAGAATGACCTTTACAGAAAACCTACATGAGTGAATGTGGTTCTACATGATTACAGAATGCATCCCAAAATCACTAAGAACAATGGGCCGGATTCATGAAGGCTTGCACGGAGTCTAAGAGTAGTATAAGATGTCAGACAGGCAATATGTCTGCCAAGCGATTCAGCAATAGCCGGCAGGGGCGTGCATGAGAGCTCCTAAAGCTATTCTTGCACGGACAGTGTTATGGTATGCAAATTACCTCATTTGCTGCTGAAATGTATGCAAATGAGTTAAATTTGCGATCCAGGAACCACTAACCTGACCGTGGAAGAGCAGTGTTATTTGCAGAAATGTACTCCATTGGTAACAGAGTACAGTTTTGCAAATAGCTAAACGGAGCTATGACAGCTCCAAATAAAGGATGCATCCAGTTGAGGAAGCATGCCAATGGCCAAGTATAAGGCCACTGGCATTTTTATAGGTTGAAAATTAATAAAAATTAATTTTTATTTTTTTCCCCGATCTCTGATGTTTAAGCATAGCACTGCACCACACAAATGTGCAGCACTTTAAAAACCAGAAAATAATTTAAAAAATAGCCAAAAATAGGCATTTTTAATAAAAAGCTTATTCTGCCATGCAGGTGAATGGCAGGCTGAAGACAACATGGCTACTGAGTAGTGGTTGCTAAGGGGGGAAACTCAGTTTGAGAGATGTAACCAAGCATTATTAGGCAATCCTATGCAAATGAGGATAAGGATAGTGAATCTCAATTTTCCCTGGCATGTGAGCCATGTCCCTAGAGTGTAAGTGTAGGAGTAGGGGAGTAGTAGAGTAGAAGATAGGTGACATCATGAGGGGGTATGTCTGAAAGACTGTAAGCTTATTAGAGCAGAGTGGCTTGTGTTTGACATGAGTTGCTCAGGACTGCAAGAGGCGTGTCTACAGTTGTCCTAGCTGAAACCCAGAAACCGAAGGTGTATGTCGTGGATATATCTGAAATTTCTTGCAAACGTGCTTACACCGTGTGCATGCCTGTAAGCCTGTGTGCGCTCATGTGCACGTGTTTGCGCGGTGCTGCCCCTTGTGGAAACAGAAAGGGAAAAAGAAGGAAAAGAAGTAGTAAGAAGTTAACCAAGGAGAACCAGCAAAGCTGCCAGGTGAAATAAATCAGAATCAGCCAATTACACATGCAGTACGCTAGCCCAGCCCAGCCCAGCACTTAAAACTCTGAAATCAACATTCCCCCATGTGTTTCCCAAAAACACTGCAACACTGCAGTATACAAAGAGTGAAAACTTAAAAAGCTTATCTCAGACAAAAAAATGTTAGGGGCTGCCATTGCTATTATAAGCCAACATGTCAAGATGCTGAGGGTGGTGCCATTGCGAATGCTGCTGATCAACCCACAGTGAGGAGACGGAGAAGAGTGTACAGCCCCAGGGTAACCTACCAGGGGCTACATGAGCTGGAGATAGTGGAGTGCTATAGAGTGAACAGAGACCTCCTGCAGCAAATTGTTGAGCTGTGCAGGCCACGCCTCACACACAGAACCAAGAGAGGGGAACCCATCCCAGTGGAAACCAAGGTATGTGTTGGCCTAAGAATACTAGCAACAGGTACCTTCCAGAGACCAACTGGTGATATAATGGGGATTTCACAGGCATCAGCATCCAGGGTACTGCACCAGTTCCTGAATGCCATGTCAGCACATGTCGGTGATCATGTATATTTCCTCAATTCCTGTGAGGCATTGGCGAGCAATATGCGTCTTTTCCAGCAAATAGCGGAATACTCTGAGGTAGTGGGTGCAATAGACTGCACGCACATACACATCAAAGCACCAGCCGGTGAGCGGAGTACGGCCTACATCAACAGCAAGGGCTTCCTCTCTATCAACTGCCAGGTCGTGTGCGAAGCCAAAGGCATAATACTGAATGTGTGTGCTGGCTGCCCTGGAAGCTACCACAATTCCAATATCTGGCATCTGAAGCAGCTGTACCAGACATTTGCCAATGGGGACATCCCTGATGGTCACCTAGTGGGGGATGCTGGATATACACTGGAGCCGTGGCTGATGACACCCATCAGAAATGCACACACACCTGAACAAGAACTCCATAATGAGGCACACGCACAAACATGAAATGTAATCGAGCGTGTGTTTGGGATGCTCAAGTCACGGTTCTGGTGCCTGGACACATTTGGTGGAGCCTTGCAGTACTCACCAACTACATGTACCCAAATTGTCATGGTATGTGCCATGCTACACAATATGATCCTGCGAAAACAGCTGCAGCAGGAACAGCATGGGGCAGGTGGGGGCAGGGACAAACAGCCCCCCACCATTGCCAAGGCCATCACAGGCAGAGCGTGACTCGGAGGAGGAACAACCTGAGCCTGCCCCAGTAGGCAGAAGGAGGCGTGCCCAGTATGCCTTGGCAAAGAGGCAACGCATAGCACATACACTGGCTCAGTAGGAACCCTAGAAATTATACCTCTCTCTGACTCACACATAAAATAAAAGGGATGCCTAACTTGACACTACCTGTTTTCAAACATGTATAGGGAGTGTACTATGTGCATCCGACATAGGCAGCCCTGCAGCACCACCTGAGGCATGATTGCCATGTTTTAAGCAATATAGCAGTGCTAAGCAGCTTTTACCACTATTTAGTATATGTAAACAAAATTGCCTGCACTAATTAGCGCAATGTCAGGCAACGTTGAGCAATGTTGGGCAAAGTTGGGCAAAGTTGAGCAAAGTCAGGTAAACATGCTCATATTTGCTTTACTGTTCCTTAAGCTGTCTGGTCTGCCCAGCATGAAAATAAAAAGCAGTGACAGGACTCGAACCCAGGATACTGTGCACTATAGTCACAGTACTGAACCACTAAGCCATGACAGCATTTCACTGGCATAGACACAGCAGAACAATTGTACACTAATGCAAACACAAGGAAATGCTGTATCATGCCCCTAAAGAGGCATATGGGTAACCTCCCCCACAGGCCTATGCAGGCAGAGAACAGCAGGCCAGGCGGTGTGATGTGGGTTGGGTAGGCTATGAAGTTGCAATCTAATATACGTGACATTGGACGCTAAGATCTGTAGTACAGTAGTATGCCTCAAGCCAGTACGATAGGCAACAGTACAGACTGAAATGGTGTACCTTACATAGCAGTGCAGGCCTAGCAAATGTGTATAAGTGTCAGGTGAACCCCTCATCCTATGTACACCCACAGTAACAATCAGGTGTGCCCCCAGGTAGAAATGTACAAAGAATAGCTGTCCCCCCTGTATGTAGAAATGTTGATAAGTCTATGCAAAGTGTCTCATGGAAGCCCTGCAGACACAGCATGATCCCTGTTGATTTATGACACAAAGGTGAGCCCTGCAGTAAAAATACAACTTGATTTTTCACACACATATGGTATAAATGTCTATACCGGGCATGCTCACACACTTCAACAAATGTAGTGGATTTCAGTCAGCAACATACTGAAAGGTCATACTGGGCATGCTCACACACTTAAATAAACAAAGCAAATGTCAGCCAACAACATACTGAAAGGTCATACTGGGCATGCTCACACACTTAGGCCATGTCTGAGTACAGCAGTGGGCCACACATATCTGGCAGTTGCATGTTTTACCCCAGGAACCTGTCACTATTCACCAATCCTGCCTTGGGCACACAGTTATATTAAAACAGACACATATAATATATTGGAACCCTGTCAAAATCAAATTATGTACCACAAGTACTTAAGTTGTTCACAGAAAGTGAAAAAGCAAAGAAGATCAATAAACCTGCAATCAGCATCATCAATAAACAATGTGCACTCCAAACATTATCCAGTCCATGTTCTGGCAAATGAATCTGTGAAGGAGTCCATAGAGAACCATGACGCTTCCTTCTGCTATGTCATAAATAGCAATGTACACTCATATATGTCCTGAGTTAGTGCAAACTGTAAGTGACTGACATTGCCAACATCCTGTCAGACAGGCTCATACATACATACCCCCCTCTCACTGGCAAAAGGCCCTATCATCATACCTGGAGATTGTGAAAGCACAGATATCACATATAGAATGGGTAAACAGCTCCTTCCAAACCTGAAAACATGGTGTCTATGGGATTACATTGTTTCCCTAGCTGTGTCATAAGTGAACTCCAGAACAAACAGAGCCTGCACCTGAACAGTCTGTTGAGACTCACCCTCTGTACAGGATATGAAACTGTGAATGTGTTACAGCAACGTTTGGCACACTCCACAAGTGTTGGTGCATAACAGACCATGGGAAATATTGTCTTATAAGCCTAATCTGCAAGGCCATGGAGTCCATCATGATGGAACTCATAAACAGAGCTATTGGGAGCCTACAAACACCCAACCCTACCAATTTTGGTTTGGTCAGGGGCAGATCATGGTTCCCAAACCTGCTAGACTGTTTTCAAGGCAGTCACCCAGAACATACATCAATAAAATGAGCTACACATGTCCCACATAGACCTTGAAAAGCCCCATGCCAACATCCCAGACACATGTCGTATCCACAAAATCAACAACCTGTGCATAAATATGTATGTCATCTGATGGATTGCCAACTGGGGCACAGATAGATCACACAAGGTAAGAATTGTGGTCTCCTGTACAAGCTGGTAACAACTGCTGTCCCCCATGGCTCAGTCCTGGGACCCGTCCTGTCTGGTGTATACTTTTCAGAAATACAGTCAAACACACGAGGGCTATGTTTAACAAAGTTTGTGGATGACTGCAAAAAAGTTGTCATAATCGATGTTTGGGACAACAGAGACATCCTTAAAAAGGGTCTCAGTCAGACAGATGTGGTGTCAAAATTATGGCCTCGAGCTACAGTCATACAAATACCACATAGGTGCCAACACCCTAAATATGGAGGTGATAATAAGGGATCTATGGACACATGTGGATAGTCATCTCCACTTCCAGAAACACATTCACAAAGTGGTCAGAAAACCATGCTATGTGTTCCCACAAACTGCTAAGGTCTTTGCATGTAGGTCAAAGGAGGTTCCCTCTGCTCATCAGTCATCAGACCAGTCAGAGAGTACCACAACACACTTGCGATGAATCTAACTAGGCACCTTCACCAGCTGGAAAGACCACTGAAGTACCTCAACAAGAGGATTACTAGCCTCAAACAGTTGCCCCATGCAACAAGACAATTTAACTCAGTCTGTACTCTGTTGCATACTGTCTACTCAGGAGATCTCTGCCCGACAGACAGGTCCATGTCATGGCAACACTCAGATCTATTCTGAGTTACAGCTCAATGGCACTAAATATACAGACCCAACTGATATTGCCAACATCCTGCCAGATAGGATGAGTGCTAACTTTACCCCCCTCTCACCCATGAAAGAGCAGATCTCTATAATGGAAGACTGCAAAGTTGCTGTCAACACGGCTACACAGGTAAAAAACACTCTCCAAAGCCAGTATCACAGTATCCATGGGACCAGATAACTTCCCAGGCTGTGTTCTACACAAACTACAGAACAAACAGGCACCACACTGATGTACCATGTTCAGTCATAGCCTTACCTCAGGCTTTGTGCCTGCTGAATGGTGCACAGTGACAGTTATCCCACTACACAAGGGTGGAGACACCACGGATCCCAGGAACTAGTGCCCCATTAGCCTGATGAGCCTGCTCTGCAAGGCCATGGACTGTATCATCACACAACTTATAAAAAAAGACAAACTCTGGACCACAACCATGTTGGGTTTGTAAAATGCAGATCATGTCTCCTAAACCTGATAGATGAGATTGAAGCAGTCACCAGAACTGTAGACAAGGGTAAGGTGGTTCGCACAGCCTATGTAGATCTTGCCATGGCTTTCAACACCATCCCCCACTCTGGAATTATAGATAAACCAACTAAACTAGGTATAAATTGCTATATCACAAGATGGGTTGCCAACTGGCTCACTGACAGAACACACACTGTGAAAGCAGCAGACTCCAAGTATGACTTTGGACCAGTGACGAGTGCAGTACCACAGGGTTCAGTCCTGGATCCTGTCCTGTTTTGTGTCTACTTCCCTGAAGTAAACTTTAACATGGAAGGTCTGTGGCTAATGAAGTTTCCAGATGACTGCAAACTAGGAGCCATAATTGTAAATACTAAAGATGTGGACATCCTACAAAAGGGCCTCACTGAGACAGATGCCTGCTGTCAAAGCCATGGCCTCAAGCTCAATGCCAAAAAGTGCACTGTCATCCCCTTTGGTAAAAACTCTGTAGCCATGAACTACAACATAGGCGGTAGTATACTTAACACTGAAAGTGTGATAAGAGACCTTGGGTCATGGGTGGACAGTGGACACACCTGTGATAATCACATCCCCACAGTAGTCAGGAAATCCTTCTATGTGGCACACCTCATCACAAAAGGTGTCTCATGCAGAATAGAAGAGGACATTGTTCCCCTCTACTCATCACTCACTAGATCCATAATAGAGTACAACGCCCCTTTTTCTATGTACCTCACAAGACATCTACAACAACTGGAAAGCCTGCAGCAATACCTCACAAAGAGCATAAGTGGCCTGAAATATATGCCATACACAGACCATCTCAAAATGCTCCAACTGTAGTCTCTCGCATATCACCTACTCAGAGGTGATCTCTGCCTAACATACAAAGCTATGTCAAACACAGAGCTGTTGGACATGCTCCATGTAAAATACTCACAGTCCCTCTGATCTTCGGCCCCAGAACCACGAGTGAAATACAAAAGGAAGGGGTGTATCCATTTACCTTATAGATACCCACACCTTCAGGTTAGTGGCACAGCATGAGGCCTTGGAGACCATGCAAGTGCAACTAACATTGGGCTAAGCTGCTTATCAGATTGTAGCCTGCTACAGATCACCTACCTTGTCTCAGGAACCTCACTCAGTATTCCTGAGAACAGTGGAAAATATAAAGGTCCTATCAAACACCATTATATCAGGAGATTACAACTACCCAAACATTGAGTGGGAGAATTACTTGTGTACAACATCCTTTGCCCAATGTTTCCTAGAGTTTAAAAATTCAAACGCCCTGGAACAGCTGGTCACCATGCCCACTAGAGGTGACAACATACTGGACCTGATCATCACCAACATGGGGTACCAGTATTCCACAACAGAGATAAACTCCTCGCTGGTAATATAAGATCATAAAATAATCACACTGGACATCCACATCCCCCCCCCCCCCCAGTCAAGGAAACCACTGTGAAGACATTTTCAAAAGCAAACTGCACACTTTCCAAGACCAAAGTGGAAAGTTCCAAAGCCCCCTTGCTATAGGATAATGCCATACAATCTGCCAAATTATTTACAAGTGCATTCTATGAGCATCTACAGGGATGCATGGATCGAGACATCGCAAATAAAACCAAGATGCACTCCTCCAAAAATAAGAAACCAATCTGGTGGTCGTCGCCCATAAATAAGCTATACAACAGAAGGAGGAAACAAACACATGATAGAGCAAACTTCACAAAAGGAAATGCATCACTGATTATTATTAGGAAGAAACAATGATCGCTCATAAAATAATCCAAGGCCAGTTTCTAAAGACAAATTGCCAAGGAATGTAAGAATAACAACCACAAAGCCTTTGTTAGCTATATCAAACATTTAGGTGGCAACTTCCAAATATGCTGTCAGCTACTGCAAAATGGCAAGAAATACACTGAACCAACTTACATTGCCCAACTCCTGGGGGACAAGTTCAGTGCAAACTCCCCCCATCATCCCCAAAAGGGCCTGTATCCATCCCAGAAGAATGCAGAGCCCCAGACTTCATGGACATGCAGGTTAAAACAGCCCTCTCCAAAGCTAAGAACACAGCATCAATGGGACTGGATGGTGTCTCAGGCTGCGTCTTAAACCAGCCCCAAAAGGAACTACACCCTCACCTACATTCACTGTCCAGACTCAACCTTACCACAGTCTATGTACCCAAAGAATGGCATAGAGCAACAGTCATCCAGCTCCACAAAGGGGGTGCCACAACAGAACCTGGAAACCATTGCCCTATACGCCCTACTCAGCCTGGTCTGCAAAGCTATGGAGCAACTTATCATGGACCCCATAAACAGAGACATTGGGGACCTCCAGACACTGGACTCTACCCAACTTGGCTTTGTTAAAGGCAGATCCTGCCTCCTAAACCTAGTTGACTTATTTGAAACAGTTACCAAGAACATAGATGGAGGTGAAAGTAGTCCACACAGCCCACCTGTATCTCACTAAGGCCTTTTGATACCATTCCCCACTCTGTCATCATGGACAAGCTTACCAGCTTGAACATTAACAGCTATGTTATAGGATGGGTGGCCAACTGGCTCACAGATCAAACACACATGTTCAGAGTTGCGGGTGCCATGTCAGATTCTAAACCAGTCACAAATGGCATCCCACAGTTCTTGGTCCTGGGACCCCATCTGTTCAGTAGATACTGCTCAGAGGTACAGGCAAGCATGGGAGAAGTATGGTTGAACAAGTTTGCAGATGACTGCTAACTGTGGTCCATAATCGACTCTATGGCTGACACAGACATCCTCCAGAAGGGTCTTACAGAGACAGATACCTGGTGTCAAAACAATGCCCTCAAGCAGAATGCCAAAGAATGCATAGTCATCCCCTTTGGATAAAACAAAAAGCACACAAATTACCACATAGGTGGTAATCCAATATGTAGGGAGAAAGTAATTTTGGCCCTGGGGACCCAGGTAGATAGAAAACTCTCCTTTGATGATCATATGGCCAAAGTGTTTAGAAATTCCTTCTATGTAGCCCACCTAATGTCACGTAATGTAACCCACTTTGTCTAGTCTGATGATGTCACCATCTTACAAATATACCTGTGGAAAGGATAACTCCCAGTAATGTGTATAGTGCTTTGTGTAAATGCATACTCCTCTAGTATCATAAAGTAGTTAGGTAGGGGTTTGAATCCTGCACTTGACAACTGTGTGTGTATGTGTATCTCCTTGGAGAGGAGCAACCTTTTTGGAGACTACTAAAACACCTTAAAAGTGGTATACTTATCATTGTCAAGTCTGATGATGTCACCATCCTACAAATATACCTGTGGAAAAGAGAACTCCCAGTAATGTATACAGCACGTCATGTTAATGTGTACTCCTCTAGTATCATAAAGTAGTTAGGTAGGGGTTTGAATCCTGCATTGACAAGTGTGTGTGTGTTTGTGTGCATCTCCTTGGAGAGGAGCAACCTTTTTGGAGACTACTAAAACACCTTAAAAGTGGTATACTTATCATTGTCAAGTCTGATGATGTCACCATCCTACAAATATACCTGTGGAAAAGAGAACTTCCAGTAATGTGTATAGCACGTCGTGTTAATGTGTACTCCTCTAGTATCAAAGTTGTTAGGTAGGGGTTTGATTCCTGCACTTGACAAGTGTGTGTGTGTGTATGTTTGTGTGTCATCTCCTTGGAGAGGAGCAACCTTTTTAGAGGCTACTAAAATACCTTAAAAGTGGTATACTTATCTTTGTCATGTCTGATGATGTCACCATCCTACAAATAAACCTGTGGAAAAGAGAACTCGCAGTAATGTGTATAGCGCGTCGTGTTAATGCGTACTCCTCTAGTATCATAAAGTAGTTAGGTAGGGGTTTGAATCCTGCACCTGACAACTGTGTGTGTGTGTGTTTGTGTGCATCTCCTTGGAGAAGAGCAACCTTTTTGGAGACTACTAAAACACCTTAAAAGTGGTATACTTATCTTTGTCAAGTCTGATGATGTCACCATCCTACAAATATACCTGTGGAAAGGAAGACTTCCAGTAATGTGTATAGCACGTCATGTTAATGTGTACTGCCCTATTATCATAAAGTAGTTAGGTAGGGGTTTGAATCCTGCACTTGGTGAGTGTGTGTGTGTGTGTGTGTACTGTATGTGTGTGACACTGTTGGTCAATGTGTTGTGGGTTTTGCTTTTACTACTGTATGACATATCACTATGACAACAGTATGTGCATTGCACATGTCCGGTAGCTGTGTGGCAAATACACATACGTACATGTGACCTCAGTGATTTCATAGGTGGGAACCCTGCTTTCTCCATGAACACATCTGTTATCTTTGCCAGTGTGTGCTGCCATTTTCCAGACCTTAGGTCACATCTGTATGCTTGTGACAAGCCCAGCCACTGCAGTGATGCCTGGCCTAGGTCATCCGTGTCACACACACTCATTACGGTTTCTATTGAATAGTGTGAGTGAGGGTTTATGCCTGAGACATATTTCAGACCTGTTCAAATGCAGCAAAGTCTATCAACGATGGCTATTCATTATAGGTGTACAACAACCTTTGTCAATATGCATGCAGACCCCTTATTGCTTATGTGATCCACTGAAGGATTTTAAAATACCTTTGGAAATGTGATTACCAAAGGAGAGATGACGTAACACTTGGCTGTATGTACACATTGGTACCTGTTCAACATATTGGGGACTACTACCTATGTGGTACTGTCTGTGTGATACCCTTGTGGAGGATGTGTGTGTTTCATCTGGAGAATGCATTATAGGCTACAGTATGCACTTCCAGACGTGGTCGGACATATCCCTACTGTGTTTGCTTGTACCTAAGAGAGCTGTATGCCAAACAGGAGTGGTCCTAGGAATGGGTGCAGATGAATACCACTGGTTACTGGCATAGTATAGTACCAGAAGGATCCAAATGTTACTGTGTGTCCTACATCTGTGTGTCAGTTGTCAAGACATCATCTAACGATTGTTTATGGTCAGGTTGTCGAGGTTATGTATACTACCAGGATGCAAACCAATGACAGATAGTAACAGTATCACCCACAGCACAGTGTCAAACCATGTCATACACACATGTGTACACATGTTCCAAAATGTGTGTAGTACAATGCATACTGGCCACCAATAGAAACTATGGAGTGTTAACACTGTGTAATACAGGGCATGTCACCCTGCCCATGTGTCCACTATGCACGTATATGCAGACAGTGCACCTCCACCATGTTCACAAATGTACACCTGCAAATCTGTGCTGCACACATCCCACACATACTGTCCACTCTCTAACACATGCTGCCAATACTACACACATCAGCCAAGTGGCACGTGGTCGGACAATACACTATTGGAATTAACACTGGTGTAAACAATACTACATTGGCAATCATAGCTTTAATGCATCATGCCTGCTCAGCTACACTTTCAAGGATATCATTACACTTTACTGCTGACAACATGCTAACATTGCTATACTGCTATAAAGTCACCATGTTAGCCTGTTCCTGCATGTTACAGGTTTCATCATATGCACAGGATGTGTTGTTGGTTTGCCAGAGGCCTGCATTGAGCCATACAATCGACATGTACTTGTGTGTGTGTGTGTGTGTGTGTGTGTGTGTGTGTGTGTGTGTGTGTGTGTGTGTGTGTGTGAGGGCCAAGAGTACTGCTATGGGCCAATGTTGATGTAATGTGTGCGGGTATGTGTTAGCCCTAGATGTCTGGTTTATGTGTGTCTTCATGCACACAGTTCCACCATGTGGCTGCCATATATGGGGATTTGTGGGACAGCCACAGACTGTACCTGCCAGGCTTTACAGATCATTGTCGCTGGCCATGGATACGGTACCTGTGCCTGGCAGGGGTGCTACTGCTAGTATCAGGTACTAAGCCAGACTGGGTACTATCCTCAGAGGTAGACATATGTACATTGGTCCCAGGTCCCTGCTGGGACTGGCCAAACCACGTGCACATGGTCTTCTAGGATGGTCTATGGACAGCCCACCCCCAATATTGCTGGGGCTGGTACTACGTGACCAGCTGTGACTTGAGGGATGTCTGCGGCGACTGCCAGCTGCTGATGTTGCTGGCATACTTCCACATCGTCTCACCCGTCCCGCACTGTCCTGACACATGGACATGACATTGCGGAGGACATCTAATGTCTCACCCCAATGTCTATCAGTGACCTAAGTGTAATTACGGATGGCACCTGCTAGGTTATGGATACTGTCATTAAAAGCAGTGTTATGTGCCCTCTGTGAGCTTAGTCCCTGTCACGTGTACCGTTCCATACGTGCCTGTGCCTCCATGACAGCTGGAACATGGGTGAGGTTGTAAGACCTGTGGCACGTCTGCCAGAGGCATGATGACCAGCAGTGCTCCTATGAGAACCCCTGGAAATCTGCCTATGTGGTACCGTTCCAGACATCTGGGTATGGCTGCTGTGTTGGGATGCATGTGCCATAGATACCACACTGTCCTGGCCAATGCCGACTGTACACTGTCCCTCAGCTAAGGGCATTGGTGATGGATGTATTGGCAGTATGACTGTATGCATGGATGGGGTGGACAATCGTGTACTGTCAATTGGTGGCCCAACAACAGACCCTGGCAAACATGCCTGTGCCTCAACACACCTATCCTCATTATCACTATTTGTGTCAGTGACATCAGGTTCCCTGCTGCAGTAATCCAGCCCAACCTCAGCACTTGTGAGAGGAAGACAGGAAACACACTTTACAACCTGTACATGATGTCAGAACACATGCACACAAATACACTCCTCACTAAAGCAGACACACACACACACACACACACACACACACACACACACACACACACACACACACACACACACACCATACAATCCAGAACATACTCAATAGCAATTGATGGTGGTGTACAGTATCACAAGCCAAACAGTCATATCAAAAATGTCAGCATGCAAGACGTGTGTTGCTCAACAGCATGCAGTGCGAGTGTAGACAGTCCTTGCTAATAACAGTATACATGGCTTTGATGCATGTGTGTTGTTGTTCAGTGATTGGCCTCACCCTGGAACACAATGTGAACATGGACACAACATTGCTGTGCAAGTATTAAAAGCTCTTCAATATCCTGTGCACCATCACTCACAGGTATACATACCATGGCTGGATGTGTATCTGTGTGTCACATAGATATCCATTTCTGATTAGAGTGTCTGTGTCTTTAGCAGATAATTGTGGACACAGGTTTAGCTCATGCATGCTAGGGTATACACACAGGATGAGTGGTGCATGTATACCTGATGGAATACCATTTCTCAACATAGCCATTGTACAGTGGTTATGGTAAGTGTAGAACATATTGTGGACATGCCAGTGCCAGCCATGACATGGCATGCTACAACACAACTGCAACATTAAACATCACACATACCCAATGTGTGTCATGTGACCTATACACTCAATAGCATTACAAGACATATGTGTGTCACTTTGTGCAAATGGTGATTGCTATGCATATTTTGTATAGGTGCATATGTTTGCACACACACAACATTGAGGTGTATAGCAATGAATGCTAAGTGTAGTACTGGATGGGGTGTAGTACCATGAGCCATCATCATGCAGCATCATGTGGTCACTCAAGGCTACATATGTGTGCCAGACCGGCACCTACCATGCTGTACCTGAACTGCAGTATCATGGCTACATTCCCCATTTCACAGCCAGTTGTTACATGGGTTTGTAAGGTGCCCAATAGGGAGCATTGCCCAACATGAATGTGTTGTGTGTTGAGTGTTGCACCGCCCCATGATAGGCCTCTACCCCCCAGGTATATTATGTGTGCTGCATGGATGATATTTGGAATACTGGAGTGTGACCTTACAGCGGGTGTCTGAATACGTCATGTGTAGCATATTAACATGTACTGAGTATGACAAAGTTGTGTATATTGTGTGCATGTGTATCAACTCTGCCTATCCAATGTCCACTACAGTGTAGCCACAATTGTTTGGGATGCTCTGTGTATTGCATGTGTTTGAGACAGCTACTCACGTTACTGAGATGTGCATAGTCTCACAACAAACATGCACAGCATGCATTATGCGTAGGTATGTTACATGTGTACATGGCCTACACCTCACCTATGACATGCACATTTTATTTGCAATATTAAATGTAGAACACACTCACCAGCATGGGTCTGCTGCCTTGCTGTCACACCAGAGGGACCTACAAGGATATGAGACAGTTTGTCAGTGGCAACAACTGTGGCATTGCTACTGTGGGTTTGCAATCTTACAGTAGTACAATGGTTGACAGTCACAGGCCTGTAGATTATGTTCCAAATTATCAGTATTGCACAACACCAGGCTCCACATCTTCTAACTACACAGTACACATCTCACATATGCATGACTTACCAATAGAGGTAACAGTAGTCTACAGATATGCCATGTTACCTGTACGCTCCATGTGAACTTGCTGGGTGGCTCCGGCCTCCATGATGATACATGTCTGCTGCTGTTGTTGTTGGCCAGGAGCAGCTCCTCCACTCTGGTGAGGGGGGGTGGTGGATGGTAACCCCACCACCTGTGGCAAGCTGTTGTCTACAGACATCAGACACACGCTGCCGGACATATCTAAGTAAATCACTGCAGTTATGGCGTACCTGCTCATATGTCCGGTTGTGCATGCCTATGTCATTTACCCTACAGACAATATCTTGCCACAGTGCAGTCTGCTCATGTTGGTCCTGGCTGGTTCTTGAGAAAAGCACGGTGTAGTGCTGAACCAGACTGGTTGTTATTATTTCATCCTCAGCAGGACTATAGGTTGGGTTGCGATGGTGGGCCATGACCCTGGAAGACAATGAAACAATATTTGTGAGCAAATCATGTGGCACACTTAACATTCTACAGTACAGATATCACTGAACTGCCATATATAGCAACCTATTGGCTGTCAGAGGATACACACTTTCAATGCCACATATCAGTGCTCAACCCACAACTACCTGACAGTGCCTGGCACGCTCTATATATTAAACCATGTTCTGCACAGCAACAAAGAGAAACCAGTATGCAAGACTATACAACAGTACATGGCACACTGTATGTGACACAATGCACCACCTAACCACAGGAGGTATATATCAAGCTAATGCATAAAGAAATATGTCATCCATTGCAATGATTGTAATGTCCAGTTACAGTATTACCAGTATACCACACTAGTTGTTGATGGCAAACCCCTGCCTAACATATGTGCACATTCGTGAATATAGGTGGCATACTGCTGTACTAGACTATACATGTTGATAGATATGCACTTATATCCTGTAACACACATATGACCGAGGGCATGTTACAGGCATACCCACACACATCAGACATACATACAAGACACAAAGGTATGGCAACCCAGATGAGCTTTACCTGTGTACCATACAGTACTGTGTGTCAGTACTTACAAAACCTTATGCCTGAGGTATGTAATCTGTGAGGACTACAGGGAACACACAAAACAGTGGTTCCAAGCAATGTGGACATACACCATACTGTGCTGTTTAGGCCTACAGCTTCAGGTGGTACTACAGTTCATACGGGATTTGGATTCACCAGCAGTACCAATCAATAAGCATACATGTACTGCTTTAGCCTACAATAGCACACCCCAGTTAACACCAAAGGACTACGTCAGACCGTATGCCATACTGCTTTTTCTGCCTAGCAATAGCATACCCATATTTTGCTGGGATCAGAGCTAGGACACAAAATACAATGACAGAAACAGTTTCCCACTAAGCTATCCCACACATACACAACTTTGACACATTCACCAGCACATTCACCATTACACTCAGTCAACCTTACATAGCAATTATTGCAACAAGTACATGTGGGTGTGTATCGGTTCATAGGTAGGTAATAGGCTATTGGCCCTAAGGCCTATAGAAGCCTAGCCAGACAGTACCCTGGCCTTTGACACCCAAGTAATTTAATTTCATGTGCCCCTGTCAAGCAGAGCCACAGAGGTGATTCCTGGGGTATATTTCCTATCTCCCATCCAATCATCAGGATTATTCATTATGAGTGCTAATGAGGAGCTTTGTTTGCTATTGATAGGTAGTTTGTTCCAGAGTATGGGATGTCTCTGAAATAGAAATCTATCCCTCCAGCATGTTCTGTTTATTGAGGTGACAATGTTTAGGTCCCTAGAGCATGTAGCTCATAGGGATTGTGATCTGTTTACGTGGAGCATGTCCAACAGCTCTGGGTTTGACATAGCTTTGTATGTTAGGCAGAGGTCACCTCTGGGTAGGCGGTATACGACACAGTCCAGCTGTGGTTTTGTGAGGCAGTCTGCATAGGGCATCTGTTTGAGGCCGGTAATACTCTTTGTGAGGTAGTTCTGTGGCCTTTCCAGTTGCTGTAGATGTCTTGTGAGGTACATACCAAAAGGGGCACTGTACTCTATAATGGGTTTTATGAGTGATGAGTAGAGGGGAACACTGACCTCTTTTTCCCTGGATGACACACCTTTTGTGATGAGGTGTGCCATGTAGACAGATTACATGACTAGTGTGGCACTGTGATAATAAAAGGGGAGACTACTGTCCACCTGTGTCCCATGGTCTCTTATAATACTTTCGGTGTTAAGTAGACTATCACCTATGTGGTAGTTCATGGGGACAGAGTTTTTACCAAAAGGGATGCCAATGCATTTTCAACATTTAGCTTGAGGCCATGGCTTTGTCTCCAGGCATCTGTCGCAGTAAATATGACTCTGTCTCTCTCTCTCTAGATATATATATATATATATATATATATATATATATATATATATATATATATATAGATATATACACATACATATAAACATCCATTGGTGTACATATAGATATACATATAGGCACAAATACAGTCCACCTTTCATGGTGGGAATATCAATTATGCGAAGGTTGTGAGGTATACAGTTATATAATAATATTGCACAGTCTTGTGCAAAATGCATTGAAGGTGTTCTCAGCCCATGTAGCTTTAGCAGGCCTCACTGGTTGCAATACTGCAAACCTAACAAATCACACCCACAGCGTTTAACCACCACATGTCATATACCAGCACTGTATGCTGTCTTGTTTGCCACACACTACAACCTACATACAAATATGCACATAACAACTTTCACCAACATATATATGACCTCCCTTCACAAACAGTTGCAGTATGTCCCTTGCTCTATGCACATGTACAGATGCTAATATAGCTGACACAGATATATCTCTCCATATGTGTGTGCCATACAGACACAAGGTCCACAAAGTTGTAAGTCCCTGGACCTCATGGCTGACCTGCTGGGCCTTGCTGCAACATGAACAGGTGTCACATGTGAGCACACAGTAATATTAGAGGGTGTATATATAGCTTCAAATGCTAGATTAGCATACTAGCCTGGTACAGCAGTTGCCAATGCTAAGCTACACGTTAATATGACTATCATGCATGTGTTACTCTGTCACATCCATGTTTATATAGCTGTATGTGCTACTCCCCCAAACAGCCATTGTCCACACTACTTGTACAGAACACAGATAACATGGATCAGATGTTTGACATTTAATGCTGAGCTACATATGTCACAGTTATGTCCCACTGCACACAGCTACACACCGATTTGTCCATGGCAGTATTTATGCAGTGCATATGTGCATAGATATGTACTGCTGCCACATATGGATGTTTCAAAGTATGTAGAGTACTTTTCAAAAACATCTACTATATGCCAGTAAATACATATCTGGTACATATCTTTCCTTTGTATGTGCTGGTAGTATTATGTTTCGTATGTCTTTTTTTTTTTTTTCCTGTTAATGTTGACGTGGGTGTGTGCCTGTCTCTCTCTCTCTCTCTCTCTCTCTCAATATCTGCAATGGAATGATTGCGTGTGTGGGCAGCAAGTACAGCCTGCTTTTATAGGTATTTGCACATGTGCATGTGATGGCCTCTGCACCAATTGGTGGCCACCATTTGGTAATTGCATGCAGCCTGCTGTGTGGTAATTGCAGTACTCACTGTCATAGCAACCCAATGCTATAAATTGCTAAGTCAGGTAGGTGTAGCCCTTTCAGCTTTCTAAAGTGGGGCCCATGCTTGTTTGCTGTGGACACCGTTGTGTAAGTCAGAAGGTTGGTATACTTCTCATAACTGATGCTAGGGGTACAGCCAGTGATTTAAATGTTGTACTCAGACCTGAATGTTGCCACTTCCAGTACACAGTTGTCAGTGTAGAATTGTGCTCACCCCTACAAATGCTAACACAAGATACATCGGAGTATGTAGTTTATTTTCTACTTATACAATTAACTGCCATACAAAAGTAGTTATTGAAATGTATTTATTTGGCACATGAACTGTTTGCGAACTGTTATACTGTGAATATTAATGTACTCACTTCTGCACACTTTGTGCTTTTTTATTGTTGACATTAGCACAGGATGCTCAAGTAAACTGGACAATTCCAGTACTGAATATGCCTACCTACATCCTTGGTAGACCCTGAACACACAGGTATATTGTATATTTGGGTGGGGATGCAGATATACAAAGAGCATTATGTATTATTGTGTGAATGTTATCTTGCTGGACTTAAAGGGTTGCTGTGTACCTGTTAGTTTAGCAAGGCAAGTAGTCTGTCTGCATAGCTCCCAACTGTGGACCTATCCAGATGGTAGCCAGACGTTAGGCTGTTATTCTCTGTCTGTGCAATGCACAGGTCTTTTCAGCACTGGTACAATGGCATTGTTACAGTCGTTTTCTACCAGTACATGGCTACATCCTTTGGTATTTCAGTGTTGTACTCCTACATAAGGGTATGGTTGTGGAACTCCTTCCAAAGCTATTTGCACAGTGTGTAACAGCAGAAAAGCTGATATGCCTGTGTGTTTCTGCATCGGCCAGGCCTCTGAAACACTCAGGTACATATTTGAACAGAGTGAGGTAAAGGTAGGTAAAAGTGAGGTACACCTTCAAAATATTAGAGACAGTAAGTGGAGACTTCGAGATAACCAGTGCATATGGATTACTACACCTTTTCTACAGTACAAGTGGTGTCTAACTCCTACATATTGTCATTATTCATTAGGTGTAATACCCCACCTTTCTGCCTAACATCAGTACTTTTCAGGGGATTCAAAGGGACACAGCTAACATATGTTTCAAAATCAGAGACATCCCTGAAATGTAGTCACAGTTGGGATATATGTCCTCTGCCCTAATCAGATATGCCACTGTTTGTCCTGCTATGATACTGTGTGGGGGTTGTAAAGTACTGCTGTAACATTATTTACTGCTAGAATGGCTGGTTCTCTTATCACAGTGATGTAATGCAATTCCACAACAACTGCTGGTAAAGTTCCACATAACAGGTTTTGTGTTATGGCATTCCTATCTTTCCTTTACATTCAGTCATTCTAATGCATGATATATCTATTTCAGCAAAAACCTGCTGTATATCTACTGTGGCTTAGTGGTACTTCATGCAGTCCTAGTGTGTCCAAGGTCCGGGGTTCGAGACTAACAGAGGTGTTTTATTTTGCTGCTGAGCAGAACAAGGGCCCTCACATGCAGGGTAACTAAGGCACTTTTAAGCAGTTGTAAGCGGGTTTGTGCATGTTTGCATGAAGCTTAGCAATACTTAGCTAAGTGCACACAAGCGCACACTCACGCAAACCCACTAACTGCTGCTTAAACATGCTTACTCCTGCTAATCCTCGCGCTCATTTCTTTGAAATTAAAGAAAATCGGGAGATAGGAATGTGGTGAAAAAGGGGCACAAAGAGGGAAAGACAGTAGGGAGAACAGCACGGGATGTGCAGGATGGGTGTAGGGAAGGACCATAGCTGCCCATTTCTTTTACAGCAACAGCTGTGCATATGCAATAATTTTGGAGGGAAATATGAAACCTTCCACCCCTGAGAGAGGGGTGAGGACAACAATGTATGTTGTACTGCCAATTAAATATCAGTTTATGTGTCCAGCGGACATGTGTGCAAAATGGGCAGCTATGTATGGGGCGTAATTTTTTTTGGGAGCAGACTGCCTTTTTTTTTTTTTTTTGTCAGGTGAGAGTGGAATGTGGGGTAGGAGAAGTAGGTATATTTGGGGAGGTAGGTTGGGGAGATAGACAAGACAGGCAATATGCATACAGGGGCGGAATATGACACGTGATGGGTGAACACCACTGACGGGGAAGGATGTTTGGAAATCACAAGCCCATGAGCCCACAGCTGGCAACAGTGGAACTGAGATCCCCACCCATGGGTAGTCACCACTGCACCTTCACAGCCCAGAGGGTGGCTGTGCTGGGGGCTGCGTAGGAGGGGCAGGCTCACCCATGAGTCACAACACTCATGCCTCAAGCTGGCATAGAGGATCAGCGACAGAACGCTCAATCTCCTTATGCACCACAGTCCGGACCATTCGGAGGGTGATAGGTGGCCCTCCTCCGCCCATGCTTGCATGGGGGGTATGCGCCCCATCCCCTGCAGTGCTTCCACCTGAAGGTGGCACAGGACCAAAGGAGGAGGAGGTCCCAGGCTGGGCACCGGACCGGCTGGTGCCAGGTGCCATCGCCAGCTGAGGTGGGACAGGTGGGTCCACTGGGACCAGCCTTCCCATACGTTCTATGTTTAAGAGGATTTAATGAAAATATGGGTTAGCAACAGTCAACAGCATTCCCAATTAGTTATAACAGCATGCAGAAGTATTCCCATTAACCCAACATACCAGAGTTCCAACAGTTGAACAGCAAGCATGACTCATGCATATATAGAACAGTGGACATTACAACAGCATGCAGGTTTAACTGATGGCAACAGGCCACCAATACTGTGGTATTTGAAAAGGGCACATGCATTGAAATAAATGCAGATATTTATAAACCAATAGGACATATGTCCCAACAAATGTTTTGAGATTAGACATGCCCATTGTGGTGTGGAATTGCATTTTGTATGCACATACAGTAGGGTGGAAAATGATAGCTCCATTCACAACTTATATATCCTTCTAGTTTACACTACATTCTTAGTAACTGCAGTTATATGTCCCCTACATGTATTATTACACTACCCAATTGTCCTTAAATTGGGAAATGGGTTTTGCTATATCTTTATATACATGGGCTGTATCTGACATACAAACTGTCCAGGATGCGATGTTACTGCTACATATTTTGTGAGTTGCTCAGACACACTACTGCTGAGATGGTACACTGACATCTCTACTTTCCTATACTTATATAGATATGTTTAGGTGAAATTATCAGTTATATGTTAACAGCTGCCTACACTTCTGCCAGCACAATGACATTTCTGGGGAACACAATACCAAGCTACTCGTGTGCCAGATTAACCTGTACATGCTGGGCATGAACCAACAGTTGAGGACTGTATATATGCTTAACAGCTACTGGCACTCCTTTCATCCACTTTATATGAGCCTACACAAGTGTGGGTTGACAGCGCTTAATACAACAGTACTATTTCTATAATACAAGAGTACAACAATATATCAAAGAAAGTGACATGGACACACTCCAGGAATTATACCTTTATTAATTACATAACACACTTTTCTAGAGAATCTCTCATTTATCCGATATAACAGTGCATGCAGAAGACTTATTCAAGATGTATTATACCTGTATTAATGGGTTACAACACTCTTTTTCAGGCTCTCTCACTTATTTTATATAACAGTACATGCAGAGAAGTTATTCAAGACTTATTATACCTTTATTATTGGGCTACAACAGTTTTTCAGGCTCTCTCACTTATTTTATATAACAATACATGCAGAATAATTACTAACCTGCCTATTGGCGCAGCCTATCTGCATAGACTTGCTGATTCGCAGCATGGACACCTGCAGCTGTGAAGTAAATTAAGTGATATTGAGACATACCTATCCATAATATGGACTACAATAGCAATTCTTACATACTTCATTCCATGGCTACCTACTCAGTAGTGGGGCATTTTCCATCCTATGGGCCTCCTGTATCCACTGGTTCAGTCGGTCCTCCTTGCATCTCTTCAGGTCTGAGTGGTGGTGTCTGACCTGCTCAGAAGTCCACTGTGGCACTGGTGAGTTCATAAGCTAGATGGTTCCAGGCTTCTGCTTTGAATTTGGTGCCCTGGAACTGGCCCTGCAGGAGTCTCTCATCATGATTATGGACGAGGAGCCAAACCATTACTTTTGACTCCTCAATGCCCCAACGTTGCACTCGAAATTGACAGCCCTCTCCAACACTGGCCATGCTGACTGCAGATGGGGGCTACAACCAGTTATGGCAAGTATTCCTGCCTATGGAGCTTAAATATGCCTCATTTCCCACACTTATTTGTGACTGGCCGGTTTTGAAAAATCTCAGCTGAAAGCACACCTGCTTAGCAATGGGTAAGCTTCCATTGATATGTATGTGTGTGTTGAAAGTGCATGCATATGAAAAGCTGTCAAGGCTTAGTGGTTTAGTACTGTGATTATGGTGTACAGTATCCCGGGTTCGAGGCCTGTCATTGCTTTTTATTTTACTACTGGGGCCAGGCCGGCTAGGAGGTGTGGCTGTGTTTAGCTGACTCTGCTCAACTTTGCCCAGTGTTGCTCTACGTTGCTCTACGTTGCCCGATGTTGCGCTAGTTAGCGCGGTGTGCAGCTACGAGCAAACATGTTTTGTTTGAGCTAGTTGGCGCAATGCACAGCTACTCGCAAAGTCATTGCGCTAGTTAAAGCAGTGCTAAGCTATGAGCAATTATACTTAAATGTGCTTAATACTGGTAAACTTTGCTTAGCAGTGCTTCACATTGCTTAAGATACTTTACTTATGAATTTGTCAGTATGCATAACCATTTCACCTTCTTATATATATATAAAATAACGTTCACTACTACATAGGCCATTTCAATGCTTTTTACTAAAATTTTAAAGATAAATGTCAGGAATTATTTTTATATATAGATTTCCAACAGAAAATATAAAGGAGAGTGGTGGGACTCGAACCGGGAATGCCTCCTCTTTGTGTGAAGGCTCTACCACTACGCTATTGCTATTTGGCTTAATTTGCATATAAGTTTCTTATTATCCTCTTCGATGTCTAAACTGCTAACTGTAGCTAAGCAATGGGTAAACCCGCGCAAATACGGGCAGCTATATCGGGAATAATAAAAAAAATTTTAAAGTTTTACATTTTATAATTATACAGGGGTTTAGAATGAGGGGGCGTGTAGTGTTTGGTATGTACACATTTGAGCGGACTCGGTCATGTCGGTTGACATTTCCCAATTGAGAGACTTGCAGGGGTGTGGATTTTTGTACTGCTCGGCAGTCCGACACACCCTCTGCACTCGTGCATGCTTCGTGTTAGCCTTAGAGTTAAGGCAGCATGCCCTCATGAATATGCATGGCGCGCTGACGTCTTACTCTTAGACTGCAGTTTCCGTGTAAGACTAACTTACATGGAAAGTTAGTGAATCCTGGGGAATGTCTTCAAACCACAGGGAATTATATTAGTCTCTGGAGAGACAGATTTCTCACCAATCCATACCAACTGCAGCAAGATTTTCTGGAAAGGGGGAAAAAGGAGAATTTATTGGCAAACATAATGGAACCCATAAAACTCTGAGCTGAGATACCAGATGACTAGAGGCATCTGAGCTTCCAAAAAAGCATAAGTTGGCTGTTTTTTTCTATTTATACTATTTACTGCACTTTTTTATTGCCTGCCATCTGCTTTTATGCTGTATTTATTTACTGTGTACTAAACTACACTATTATACTGCAATTGCCTGTTAAACTGTGCATGTAAAATCAAATTGTATTGCTGTTTTCACTGTTTAGCAAACTTTCTTGTTGTTTCCACTTTTTAAGTATTTACTGGTACTGTTTCTTGTTTAAAGCTATCTATTCTGCCTGCTCTGGTTTTCCCACCCAGCAGTAGTTAATTAACCCATCTGTTAACTGTTTAAATAATTCTTTAGAGCCTCCTTGCTGAGTTTTGTTTTAAATGTATTTTTCAGTTTCACTGCTATTTTTCTTCTGTGTTAAATATTCTTAAAGTTTCTCACTGAATTAGGGTGGCTAGTAGCTGTAGAATAGTCCAAATCCAGGCCTCTTGCTTCTGGTACTGCTTGGAGTGGTTTGTTTGTTCTGAACATATTTTCCAGGTCATCTTGGACTAGAAGAAGCCTATCTGCACTTTTGTGAGAGAATTGTGTTTGACTGGCACCTGACTGGTAAAGGGAGGCCAGACTAAGGTTTGAAATAAGCATCCTCATTGGTCCTTTTGAATTTTGTTAGAGTTTTTTTTTTAAGTTTTAGCTTCTGGTATTTAGGTCCTGAATATGAACAGGTTTCTGCTTGTTTGCCCATTGTGCAGCACTATGCACTGCAGCGCAATTGTACACCAAAGCCAGACAGTTAAATTCAACAAATGTTGCCTTAAAATACAGTCAAAAACATCTATTCGCTGAGCTCTTCTCTGTTTCTTTAAAGCCACCCCTAGTGACAAGAGTCTTCAACCTAGCATTATGGACAGTTGGACTATGCTGGTTTCTCCTAACAACCTTGTTGACTCGGGTCTCTTAAGGCAGTGTAGCAATTGCCTCGTGTAATACAGACAACCCTCTACTAATAACACAGTCTAGTACAGAATGTGAAAGATGTATTTACAACAAGACTCTAGAATCCATGCTCTCTATCACTCAAAACAGCAGTAACACGGAGAAGGTTGTCAACTCATCCACAACTACATATTCACATATTACCACTACTCAAACACATAGTCACCCATGACACATAGCAACATCAGTGTCTCGCCCACCAAGCCCGTGAGGCATAACACTCAAAAACCAAGTTTTCTTGTCATTGGAAACTCAGTAGTGAGACATACGGATGACCCACTCACTAGGCTGGACAAGGAGACAGTCATGGTCAGCTGCTTGTCTGGTGCCAGGATTCACCAAATCACTCATGCTCTTAGGTCTCTCAGGAACAAGTACCATTATAACTTTGTCATGTTGATGTGAATGACCTGAGACATACCTCACTGGACTATATGAAGAGATACATGGTCAAGCTCTCTCATTGTGTGTCCCAGGCAGGTATGTCCCTAGCTTTGAGTAGCATACTACCCTCACCTAGAATGATGTCACAGCATAAACAAAAAATGATTGATTTCAATAACTGGCTTAGTTTTTGGTGTCACTTCAAGGGGATCCAGTAGTTCCTGTCTGCCTGGGAAGCCATGGTTGAAAAACCACATGTCTACCGTTGTAAGGAAAGCTTTCCACGTAGCTTGATTAGTAAAAGCATCACCTCATGAGCAAAATAAGTCAAAATCCCCCTATACTCGGCACTTATCAGGCCCATAATGGAGTATAACACCCCATTAGGTATGTACCATACTAAGCATCTACAGCAATTAGAGAGACTTCACAGGTTACTAACAAAGAAGATCAAGGGCCACCAGCATGTGCCTTACACAGACTGATGCAAATCCCTGTCACTACTCCATATTGTATAGGCTTCTTAGGGAAGACTTATGCCTGTCCAACACAGCAGCCCAAAAGCCAAACCTAATGAACTTACTGCATATCTGTAAATCAAATGGGTCTAGGGGTACCTGTTCCAGGGACTTAAATATGACCTGCAACTTAAATAGGACATGCTGGAGGGATATATTTATCTCCCAATGATTTCCACATCTTTGAAACAGGCTACTAATTCATGTGAAACAGAGCACATCTATGGCACTGTTCAAGAGGAACCTGGATGAGTGGATGGGCACCATAAATTCTTACCTGGGATAGTGCACACAACCCTCCTAGACATAGGTAGTCATCACTAAATGCAATCTTGGATATTAATTAGTACCTCTACCATATTACATTGGATTGAAACAGCTTAGGTTCATAGATTCATATGCAAGTACTACAAGCCTAGCCAAACTAGGTTCCCTGGCTTTCGCCACCCAAGAAAATTATTTTCCTGTGCCCCTGTCAAGCAGAGCCACAGCAGTGATCCCCGGGGTGAATTTCTTATTTCCCATCCAATAGTCAAAATTTCTCTTAAAGAGGGCTAATGAGGTGCTTTGCTTGACATGAATGGGCAACCTACTCCAGAGCAAGGGAAGTCTCTGGGATAGGAATATATCCCTCCAGCATGTTCTGTTTATTGTGGTGATAAGGTTCAGGTCCCTGGAGGTTGTGGCTCAGAGAGACTGGGATTTCTTTAAGTGTAGCATGTCTATCAGGTCTGGGTTAGACATGGCTTTGTACATTAGGCAAAGGTCACCTCGGAGTAGGTGATATGCGACAGAGTAAAGCTGGAGTTTTTTGATACAGTTGGCATATGGCATCTGTTTGAGGCTGGTAATCATCTTAGTGAGGTATTTCTGTGGCCTTTCCAGCTGTTGCAGATGTCTTGTGAGGTACATGCCAACTGGGGTGTTGTACTCTATGATGGGTCTAATAAGGGAAGAGTAGAGAGAAATGATGACCTCTCTTTTTCTGGAGGAGAACCCCTTTGTGATGAGGTGTGCCACATAGAAGGATTTCCAAACTACTGTGGTGGTCTGATCATCAAAGGAGAGACTACTATCCACCTGTGTCCCAAGGTCTCTTATCACACTTTGTGTTTAGTAGGCTACCGCCTATGTGGTAGTTCATGGCTACGGTATTTTTCTTAAAGGGGATGACAATGCACTTCTTGGCATTGAGCTTTAGGCCATGACTTTGACACCAAGCATCAGTCTCAGTGTTGCCTCTTTGTAGAATGTCCACATCCTTAGGTGAATCGATTATGGATCCTAGTTTGCAGTAGTCTGCGAATTTCATTAGCCAGAGACCACCTGTATTAGCCTGGACTTCAGAGAAGTAGATACCAAACAGGAGAGGACCCAGGACTGAATCCCTGTGGTACTCCATTTGTTACTGGTCCAAAGTCGGATTTGGAGTCGGCTACTCTCACTGTGTGGGTTCCATCAGTGTGCCAGTTGGCCACCCATCTTGTGACATACAGATTTATGCCTAGTCCAGTGAATTTATCTATAATGCCAGAGTGGGGGATGGTGTTGAAAGCCTTGGCAAGGTCAAGATAGGCTGTGTGCACCATCTTACCCTCATCTACGGCTTTGGTGACTGCTTCAAAGAAGACAATCAGGTTTAGGAGGCATGATCTATCGTTTACAAACCCAAACTGAGTGGGGTCCAGAGTTTGGAAGTTACCTATGTCTTTGTTTAGAAGCTCTAGGATGATGCGTTCCATGGCCTTGCAGACCAGGTTTGTTAGGCTGATGGGGCGGTAGTTCTCAGGGTCTGTGGTGGCACCCCTCTTCTGGAGTGGGATAACTGTCACTGTGCACCATTCCATAGGCACAAAGCCTGAAGTGAGGCTATGGTTGAACATGGTATTTAGGTGGGGTGCCAGTTCATTCTGTAGTTAGTGCAGAACACAGTCCTGGATGTTGTCCGGTCCCATGGATGCTGTGTTCATGGCTTTGGGCAGTGTGGTCTTTACCTGTGCAGCCATGATTTCAGGGGCATTGCAATTATCCGGTATGGGGATGGGCCCTTTGGGGGATGAGTAGGGGTGAAGTTAGCAATGAACCTGTCTGCCAGGATGTTGGCAATATCAGTTGGCTCTGTAAATGCAGTGCCATTGTGCTGTAGTTCAGAGCAGATCTGAGTGTTGCCATTGAGATTCTTGGCATAGCTGTAGAAGGCTTTGTAGTTGTCTTTAGAATCCAGGAAATGTTATTTTCGTAACTAGCTTTGGAGGATTTTATGAGGGATCTCAACTTCATCTTGATGCTGACCGGAGTGTTCCTGTGGTCCTGGGATTTTACTCCTTTTTTCAACAGTTTCTTCCTTCTGTTGTAGAGCTTCTTTATGGCAAGGGACCACCAGATTGGCTTCCTTTTTCTGGAGGATAGTATCTAGATTCTGTTGGGGATGGCACGATCCATGCACTTGTGTATGTGCATATACAGTGCATTTGTATAGGATTCAGCAGTCGTGCCACTATTTTCCATCTGTGAAGGTGTAATGAAGTTTGCCACGTCTGACTTAAGAAGCATGAAGTTGGCTTTGGAGAAGTTTTTTACGGTGGTTTCCTTAATGGGGAGGGGAGACTGGATATGGATGTCTAGGGTGATTAGCTTATGGTCGGACCTGACCAGCAAGGAGTTGACCACTGGCATGGAGCATCTGTTACCCATATTGGTAATGTCCAGGTCCAGGTGTTGCTACCCCTGGTAGGGGTATGGACAAGCTAGTCCAGGACATTGGAATTGAAGTTGAGAAAACATTGGGCAAATGAGTTAGTACATGAGTAGTTTTCCCAGTTGGAGGGGTAGCTGAAATCTACCAAAACTAGGGTATTGAGCTGTACCTTGATATTATCCAGTATATTGAGAAACATGGAGTGGGCATCCTGGGGCATGGTGGGGGATCTGTAACACGCTACACCCTGAATTGCAGTCTTGCCCAGTGTTAATTGTACTTGGATAATTTTGGAGGCATTATGTTCAGCAAATTGCCTGGAGGTGTGGATATCCTTTATGAATATGGACATGTCTCCTCCTCTAGTATTTCAGTCCAGGTTGGGTGGCCGAAAGGTGTGGTAAGAAATGTAGCCTGGTAATGCGGGTACTCTCTGGACCCTTAAACCAGATCTCTATCACTGCACAGATGTTGATGTTCTCCATCTTAAGGAGAGCCTCGAGTGTTTGCATTTTGAGGTTTAGACTTTTAGCGTGGAGTATCATTACCCTTAGATTTCACTTGTTTGAGTCTACTATGGTGCTGCGCTTGACGTTTGAGCCTTGCCTAAAAAAGGTACTATATGGGCGGCAAGAGCCTTAGCCAGTATCCGGAATCCCAGTGGTGACAGGTGCAGGCCATCTCTGGCAAAGCATTGTGGCCTGTCGATCATGTCGTCCCAGGCAGACAGAAACTGGATCCCCTTTGAATGACACCAGAAGCTTAGCCAATTGTTGAAGTCAATCATTTTGTCCTTGTACTGTGGTATCATTCTGGGCAATGGCAGAATGCTACTCAGGGCTAGTGTCATGCCTGCCTGGGCCACATGGTCAGAGAGCTCCTCCATGTCTCTTTTCATGTAGTCCAGGGAGGTACGTCTCAGGTCATTCACTCCAACATGGACAATGACAGAGTCATACTTGTACTTGTTGTGGAGTGACCTGATTGCGTGTGTTATATGGAGGATCCTGGCTTCTGACAGGCAGCTGACGGTAACTTTCTCCTTATTTAGCCTGGTGATATGGGCGTCAGTGTGCCTGACTACAGAGTCGCCAAAGACTAGTGTGTTGGGTATGTTGCTTTGCCCTATGGGCTGAGGTTGAGTGACACACTGATTTTGTGGGCTATGTATTGTTTAGGTAGTGTTGGGGGGGTGGTAGTTGCTTGCATTTCAGCTTTGGAGGTCTCTGTTGCTTGGGCAGATTTTTATTGAGAGCCTCCATGAATGTAGGTGTGTTTTGTGTTACTAAGTTTGGGTTTGGGTGGTGCAGGCTTTGATGGACTATGTGTTGAGTGCAGTGTGGTGTTAACTTTCTCCTCTTGACTGTCTAGTCCAGTCTTGGCTGGAGAGAACTTGTCATCCAGTTTGGCTATATACGTGCATCTCTCACAGGTTGAAGTGCTGGGTGGTAGAGGGAGAGGTTTGTCAGTGTATATGAGGCAATTGCTACATTGCCCCAAGATGCCCAGATTCATCAGGTGGACAGGAGAAAACACCAGGAGCTGACCCTTGGACATGCCTCTTTAGTGCTTATTTATTTAAGTACTGGGAGCTGATTTCCTCATGATTAGCGAGGAAAGTTGAGGGTTGCAGTAATTTGTAGATTTAGTGCTTGCAGTGAGACTTGAACAAGCGCTGAGCACAAGGAACAGTCTGAGTGCTACAACTAGAAGACTGGCTACTTCAAGTGTAACAGAACAGTTTTGAGTGCTAAAACTAGAAGACTGGCTAGTTCAAGGGAACAAAAAGTTTTGAGTGCTAAAACTAGAAGACTGGCTAGTTCAAGAGAACAGAAAGTTTACAGTGCTAAAACTAGGAGACTGGCTAGTTCTAAGGGAAATCTGAAGAGCAGTCTTTCTGGCATGAGAATAGTTTAACCGCAGTTAAACGCCGCTGTGCGATCCACAAAACTGTGCAAGCATGGGTTTTTAAACCACAAGATGAAAGGAATAGAAATAGCCCAAACTGGCCAATAAGACTACAGATTCTGAGCTGAAACCACTCTTCCAGGCGACAGGCTGTTTCAAAGCTCACCACTCTCACTGATGAACAGAGAAGCTTCTCTCTGTCTTAGAAAGGTCTGGGCAACACAGAACTTACAAACAGCCCAGAATTCAGCAAGGTCTGAAAACCGGACTCTACTAGCTCTAGAAAGGTGGGAAATGAGTACAGAGATAGGATTTTTTTTTTTTTTCAAAAGTTAAAGCAGATACAAGAATAAAAACACTTTTAAAGCAGAAAAAAAAAGCTATCACACTTGTGTGTAGCCCTTTACAATTAAACAGATAAAAACAAACACTTAAAAATAATCAAAGTGCAAAAGTATAAGAATTAAAAAAAAAAAACAGTTCAAATAAGTAGCAAAGTTAATAAAAAATGGTCGGAGTAACGCGGTTTGGCTTAAAATGACCTCCAGGTCGATAGTCTAGTAATCTCCTATGATCCTAATAACAAGAAAAATGATAAAAAAAATGGATCATCATAAGAGAAAAACAGTCTGTCAGTCAAAGGTTCTGGACCCTTAATCATACTTCATTTATTAAAGGAAGAAATATTAAAAGTTGGATAGAAAATGAAAAATAAATTACTGCATCCACAGATCTACAGGTAAGAATCTCTCACTGCAAACCCCCAGGTTGCAGACGCTGTGCAGTTCTGACAGAAATAATTTTATATATCCAAACTCAAAAAATGAATAGGTCTGCACTGACAGATATAACTGCAATAGTAACGTGGTGATATATCAGGCAAATTGCACAAAATGCAAAGCATAATACATTGGAAAAACAATTAACCCTCTCAAAATAAGGGTGACCAAACACCTCTCAAACATCAGGCAGGCTAAAGGACTTGAGCAACCTATTGTTTAGACATGCTCAGGTCTACAGGAACTATAACAAGTTTGTTTTTCATGTCACTGACAGACTTGCTTCGGGCCTATTACAAGGCAATCTGAATGCAAAGCTAAGGAAAAAAGAACTTGAATGGCAGATTACACAAAGCATATTGGGAGCCCAGACTCAATTTGTCATGGTCCATTAAGAGCATCCGCGCATTAAAGAACTCAGTAACACAAGTTATTTATTTATTGGTTAATATAGTAATAGTATTGCATGTTTATGTTTGAGTTTAATTTTCATTTTTTTATCTTTACTATTAGATGTTTTGATTGCATAGTTTATTACTTGTATGTAATTTAGGTCATAACTTTGATTTTTAGTTTAACTTCCATTGCACCTCTTTTACTTAGATTTGGTATCTGAGGACTCATTTAATGCAAATTTGAATTATTCATATTATGATGTGTGCCTAATCAGTAATATGAACAGCCATGCTGGTACATGCTAGCATAGTGAGAGCTGAGGAAGCTCTTAACTTTAACAGAAATGGGTGAAAATAATTTTTTGGTTAGCAGAAGCTGAGACACAAATTTACTTAACACAACTACCTATATGAATTACTTGGGCATTCACCCTTTTTACGTAGATACATGTTTATGTGTACATTTTATGTAGATATATATATACATACATACATACATATATATACAGATTAGGAGCACATCGGGGGTCTGGTTTGAATGATTGTGTACCTTTAAAACCTGTTTTAAAAGCTAGGAAATTAAGAAAATATTAATGAATTTGATATGCTTTTATATATATATTTTTTAATTCACGTATCTGTTATTTATTACATGAAGTTGCTTATTACAGGAATGTCAGATGAAAAGGGGGCGGGGGGTTATAATAAGTGTTAGTTTCCAAGTGGTCTGTGATTAATTAGAAGTTTTGGAGGGAATTTATTGAGTTGGGATTGGCAAATTGCACTGAATATTTAGTAAACTGAAGTTGGGGATGTTATGTTTGTCTGATGAAGTAATGGGTAACATTACAAAAGCTCTTACAATAAACAATTTTGGATTTTACTGAAGCTGTTACTATTGCTGTTGTCTTCTGCCACAGGGTTTTGCTGCTGTTGGTTTATTGGATTTGCTCTCTGTTCCTTTGGGTTTTCTTTTTTCATATACATATATATATATATATATATATATATATATATATATATGTATGTATACATCTATGTATACATACATATATATATATATATATATATATATATATATATATATATGTATATACAGAGAGACCCATCCACGGTGGTACAGCAAGAGGTTCTCCCATTCAGTTCTTGACTGAAGTGCGGGGAGTGCCTTCTCTGTGGAGTCTGCATGTTCTCCCTGCGGTTGGATGGGCGTTCGAAAGACGCGTAAATGGGTGTGCCTTCGTTTAAGGTTGGACGTCGAACTGGCACCTTGGCGTTCGTGAAAATCTACTGCCAATCATTAGCGGACCAGAGTTCCGCTGTGGCGACCCCTGTGAAAAGCCGAAAGACCACCAACAACATATGTGTATATATATATATATATATATATATATATATATATATATCTAGAGAGAGAGAGATAGATAGAAAGCCGCGGTGGTGCAGCAGTAGCATTGTTGCCTCACAGCAAGAGGTTCTCCCATTCGATTCTCAGCTGGACCGCCTTCTGTGTGGAGTCTGCACGTCCTCCCCATGGTCGAGTGGCATTAGAAAGACATTTGTAGAATGGGCGTGCCTTCGTTGAAGGTTGGGCATTGAGCTGGCACCCGTAAAAAATCTACTGCCAATCATTAGCGGACCGGAGTTCCACTGTGGCGACCCCTAACCGGGAAAAGCCGAAAGAAGAACAAGATAGATAGATGGATAGATATATGCATACACACACGAACATTTCATATTGCTTGATTTGGCATTACTCTGTTTTCATGTGTTTGCTTATCTGTCCATTTCCATCTGCTTTTCCCCAGCCTATATTTCCTGAGCCGGGAGATTTTCACACACTTCACACTTATTTTTTCTTTTAGCTTGTCTTACTACTAGATGTAAGGGCAATTTGTTCTATTTTCTCAGATAGTCTCACAAACATTTGTTAAATTCTAATTTCACCTCTGCCCCTAAACAGCAGAGTTTTTTTTTTTTTTTTGGAGTTCTGACAACTACCACTCTGCACCTCTCCTACCACAGCATTACACAGAGTTCAGTCTCACTGCCATCTGGTTTTATTATATACTACAGTAATGCTACAAAAATGCAGGACTAGATGCTTACACTGCTATTTGACATTATACTTAGCAGACTGATCAACAGCCAGGTACCCAGATTGTACTTACTTTGAGAAGTAGGAAACAGTGCCAGTCACAATAAAGATGCACACTATGCATTTATCTCTGTTGCAATCAGTGTCATTGAGTGTGGTCTGCTTAAATGGTCTTGGATTAAAGCTTTTATTGCAATTTACATGGCTTTTTATATAGAAAACAGAAAAGTATATATTACTTGTTACTGATATGTATAACTTGGATCTAATGAAGTTGTGACAAGGGCAAAAGCACTCAACTCCTGTCTTAATTTTATAAACTATGGTTAAAACAAGCAATGCCAGCTTAAATCCAGTTTTCTTATTTCTAATGAGATTGCAAAGTGATTTTTTGGCACGAATCTTACATAAGAATTTATTACATCAGTATATTTTAGTAATTCATATGTCAATATCATTCCTGTGCAACTAGTTTTCCCCTTTTTTTGCTTTGTTCTTCTAACAAAAGTGTACGTTAACTTTATAACTGGAAAACTACATTTCTTCAGTATGAGCTACCATTGTGTAAATATCCATCTATCTATAAAGATTTTATATATATATATATATATATATATATATATATATATATATATATATATATTTATACACACACATAGAAACACACATATCTATGTGCATATGTAATTATAAGCCCTTCTATTTTGCAGTATGAATCTCTCCAAAAATAGGCCAAACAACTACATGTTGGGGTAATTATATGTTTCCCCTATCCAGGAGGGCCTTTTTTGCTAAACCATGAGTGAATTTACAGTTACCCATCCACTTATCCAAGTTGCATTTGAATAGAGTAAGAAAAGTACTTTGTTTGGGGTGGCCACTGTGGTGCATTGGTTAGCATTGCTGCCTCACAGCAAGGGGTTCTCCAGTTTGATTCTTGGCTGGGGTGCCTAATGCGTGGAATCTGCATGTCCTCCCTGCAGTTACGTGGGCTTCCTCTGGGTGCTCCAGTTCCTCCCACATACCAAAGACATACTGCAAGTGGATTGGACACTAAATTGGCCCTAGATGTGATGTGTACATGTGTGTGCCTTTTGTGGAAGGCTGGGCGCCAGGCTGGCAACTCAACACCATAAAACTACACTGCCAATCGTTCTGTGGACCATTGTTGCACTCTGGTGACCCATAATGGAAAAAGCCAAAAGGAGAAGAAGAAGAAGAAAAGTATTTTGTTTTACATGAAGGGCAGATGGTTCCATAGAAGTGATATTAACTGTGATACATGCCTATCCTTATGTTAATCCTGGAAAAGAGACTGAGGTCCCTTGAGTGACTGGACTTCTGAATGCATAATAGGTTTGACAGTTCAGGGGCTGTTGAGACTCTACACTTGAGGCAAAGGTCACCTAACAGCAGCATGTATGATAGTGAGAAGAGAGACAAGGCTTTGAAATGGATTGTGTAATTTTTTTATGATATAGACCCTTGATTTTTTTTTTTTTTAGTGAGGAATTGTAATTGTTCCAGCAGGTGTTTTTACAGGTACGTACCAAAATGGACATTTTAATTATGTTCACAGATCTGGACACTATATCCTTAGATGTAAGCTGTCTGATGAAAAGGACTTCCTCACAATAGTGAATACATTGTGATCAAAGAACAGTTCATTGTCAAAATAGATACCCAGATCTTTAACTATGTGATCAGTTTTCAGGGCAGTTTGGTAATGTTAATGTGATATTTACATAGGGAGTTATACCTGTCAAAGGATATAACTATACATTTGTTGACATTCACTTTAGGATAGGCCCTGTTATTGGACCCTAGTGTCCTCAGGGGAGTTTATAATGGCACCAAGTTTACAATCTCCTGCAAATGTGGTCAGCCACAATCCTTTGACATTAGCTTTGACCTCCATAAAGTTAATGCCAAATAAAAGTGGTTCAAGGACTGAGCCCAAAAGGCAATCTACTAATGACAGTCTATTGGAGGGGGTAGCACATCTACCATTACTTCCTGTGCTCTATTTGTAAGCCAATTTGCTATCCAATGAGTTACTTAGGGGTTAATGTTTCATTGAAAAAGTTTATCTATGATGCTAGAGAGTGGGATGGTGCTGAACATCTTTGCAAGGTCCAAAAAGGCGTGTGCACTGATTTACCTTTATCTATTGCCAAAGTGATTTTTTTCAAAGTCAACCAGGTTAAGTAGGTAGGACCTACCATTACAAATCTAAACAAAGTGAGGTTGAGAGTCTGTAGGCCAACTATATCCCTATTTATTTATTTCACTTTAACATCAGTATTTCTGAAATATAGGTAGACAATCCACTTATGCTTTATTAACAAAGTCAATAAAGGGCAAAACATGCATGTCTACAGCTAGTGGGGCTTGGCATTAATGGCCTGAATGCACCATTAGAGAATTAAAAAGTAGAAAGTTATGGGAATTCAGAAGCCATGCAGCTGAAACTCCAGTATTACTTGAAGTGGTCAAATGTTTATAGCCCATGGGCCTGTACTATAGGAAGCTTACAGTATTACACACTGAAGACTCTAGAGTCTTGCAGTTGATATATATATATATATACATACACACACACACACACAAACACGTACATGAAGTTACACGCATTACATTGATCCTGATTTAGTCAAAATTCACTTTGCAACATTTGATCAAAATTATTTGGCCAAATTATGCAATAAGTGCAGTGCCATGCCACTGTGTAAAGGGTGGCATCACACTAAATTGCCTTCTCTACAACACAGAAATTAAGCAATAAAAATCCCAGTAGAGCACATTTAACGACAGCAAGACATTTATATTTAGGCTCAGTGGTAGAAAGTAATGCCCATACCTAGCCTGGGAAACCTCAAAGAACCAGTAAAATAATTTCAGTAAAAACTGACTAATTTAGCAACTCATTTAGTTAACCAGGATTGTGATTCAACTATTGGCTGCTGCCTGGCTCATGCTATGGCTGATTTCACTGCAGCTGCATTCAGCTAGAAATTGATGTTGCTTTGCTCTATCACTCAGTAGAAGCAAAACAGTAGCAGTAATCCCAAACTGTTACATAAGAAGCAGGTGACAGGCTTTTTGGTGACCGGCAAACCATGTCAACTAACTCGTATTTTGAGAAAGAATTTAACATTATTTCTTTTTAAAAGCACAACAGAGAAAGGGTTGGTAGGTGTGGTTGGAAAACTTAGGGCCAGATTCAATAAAGCCTACACCAAGTGTACACTGTTCTGAGTGAACAGACAACTCAGACATTAATCAGACATTAACACACACCATCTTCCTCCTAATTTTAGTTTTTTATCAACACAATCATTACACCTCAAACACTGCCCACAAAGTACAGTTGTGTACACTTACCATAAATGTAGATGTTCACCATAAATGTAAATGTTCGAATGTATTCACTGTTGCAATCCTAACCAATGAGTTATCCGGCTCCCGGTAGCCCTCGATCGGCCAGAATACCAAAGGTAAGTAAAAATGTCATCTGTTGTAAAGGCCGTCAGGGTGTCCGATACAAAAGGAGGCAGCCGACATCACTTCCTCAGTCTTTCTTGCCATAACAGTCAGAAGCCCCCAGAAAACAAGGCATAAACTAAATTTAGCCTGTACCTTAGGAAAAGAGTAAAAAGGGGGAAGGAGGGAGAGAAAGCAGGACTGCATCAGTGAATACACTCGAACATCTACATTCATGGTAAGTGTACACAACTGTACTATGATCATCGTGTTTCACTGTTGCAGTCCTAACCAATGGGTTGAATACCAAAGCCCAGAGAACAGGGAGGAGGAACCAACAGAATCAAGGACTGGAGATAATGCCCTGCAGAACAGCAGTGGCAAACCCTGCTCTAGCTTTTGAAAACAAAGGCAAATTATAATGCTTTGTGAAAGTATATACAGAAGACCATGTGGCAGCTTCCAAAATATCTTTAGTAGGGACACCCCTTAAAAAGGCTACAGAAGTGGAAGCTGCTCTAGTTGAGTGGGTCCTAACCCCTTGAGGAGGAACCTTTCCATGAAAGGAATAACAAAAAGTAATACAATAAGCAATCCATTTAGAAATGGTTTGTTTAGAAATAGCCTTGCCCTGGGCTCCAGGGGCAAAGCTGACCAATAGCCGAGCTGATTTCTGAAGGTCTTTAGTCCTGTCCAGGTAAAACCCAAGCTGTTTATGCACATCAAGAGAAAGTAGGATTCTCTCCCCTCTATTTTGAGGATTAGGAAAAAAAGGTAGGAAGGTGCATGGACTGATTAAGATTCAAGCTAGAAACCACCTTAGGCATAAAGGAGGGGTTGACTCTCAGAGAGACCCTATCTGCATGGGAAATAAGAAAAGGCTCCACAGCCATCAAAGCCTGCAGCTCCGAAACCCTCCTTGCTGAAGTTATAGCCAAGAAGAAGGCAGTCTTCCACAAGAGAAACTTTAAATCTGCAGTGGCAGCTGGCTCAAAAGGAAGTAGAGTGAGTTTCTCTAGAACAAAATTAAAATCCCAGGCCGGAGTAGGCACCCTTCTAGGAGGTTTTAAATTGCAAGCACCTCTGAGAAACATTTTCATCAGAGGGTGAGAGAAAATGGGTTGTTCAAAAGAACAATGAGCAGAAATGGCTGAAGCATGGATCTTGATAGAGGAAAAAGAAAGACCACCCTGAAGCAAATCAGCCAAGTATTCCAGGATCAGAGGAAGGGCAGGCTGAGAAGAAGATTCCCCTCTAGCCTGTATCCAATGAGAGAATCTTTCCCATTTGCTAGCATAGGACTTCCTAGTGCTAGGCCTCTTGGCCTCACTCAACACATCAACCACCTGCTGGGAAAGGGAAGAAGAAAAGGACAGAGTCATACAATGAGCCATGCTGCCAAATGGAGAGACTGAAGATGAGGATGTAGAATGTTTCCCCCTTCCTGAACCAACAGATCTGGCTTCAGAGGAAGATGCCAAGGAGGAAATTGGGAGAGACTGTGAAGCAGTGGATATCAATGTTGTCTGGGCCAGTCCGGAGCTATGAGAATAGTCCTTGGTCATTCGTCCCTGATCTTCAATAATACTCTGTGAAGAAGAGGAAGAGGAGGGAAGGCATACACTGACAGCAGCATCCAAGGGAAGGACAGAACATCCACTTTCCAAGCTCTGCTGTGATGCTGTCTGGTGCAAAAGAGAGGTAGAGGATGGTTGTCTGGAGAGGAGAAGAGATCCATTTGAGGAGTGCCCCAATGTTGAATGATGTTGTGAAAAACTGCTCTGTTCAGCTGCCACTTGTGAGGATCCAGGTTCTGTCTGCTCAACTGCTCTGCCAAAACATTGAGTCTTCCTGAAAGAAACTGAGCTAGGAGATGCAGGCCCAGGGATGCTGTTCTGAACCAAAGACTCATGCTCTGCCTGCACAGGAGGTAAGAATGAGTCCCTCCCTACTTGTTGATGTACCACATGACTGTGGTGTTGTCTGTCCTGACAAGAAGGGTCCCTGGAGAAAGAAGATGCTTGAAAGCTAGTAAATCCTGCTGGACTGCCATCAACTCCTTTAAATTTATGTGCAGGTGCATCTGCTCAGCATTCCAATGCCCCTGTATACATCTGCCATCCAGTTGAGCTCCCAAGCTGTAGTCCGATGAGTCAGTGGTAAGAACTTGAGTGTCCGGGAGTGGGCGAAAAGGCATGCCTTTGCTCTGCAGACAGGCTGTTGCCCACCAAAGAAACTTTGTCCGCAGACATGGAAGCAGAGGAATTATCACATCCAGGTCCTGTGTGTGTTGACACCAAGTGTTCTTGAGGTACCATTGCAATTTCCTCATATGCAGTTTTGCATATGGAAACAGGAGAATGCAAGAAGCCATGAATCCCAGAGCTTGCAGGTATTTCCTTGCAGGGAGCTGGGACAGGCTTGCCAAATCCTTGAAGTAAATTGAAAGAGTTGTCTGCTTCTCCTGAGTGAGATATAGCATCTGGGCAGCTGTGTTCAGACTCGCTCCCAGGAATGTAATCTCTTTGGATGGTACCATTTTTGATTTTTCCACGTTGAGAGTATAACCCAGGGAAAAGAGAAGAGTCTTTACAAATTCTAGATCCTTCAGCAGCTGTTCCTGAGAATTTGCTTGAATTAGACAGTCGTCCAAGTATGGATAAATCTGAAATTTCTTTTGCCTGCAAAAAGCAATGACCAGAGCCAAGGACTTTGTGAAAACTCTGAGAGCAGTAGATAAGCAAAAAGGTAGTGCACAGAATTGATAATGTTGCTAGCTCACGCTGAAACGAAGGTATTGCCTGCGACGTTCCCTGATAGGGATGTGCAGATAAGCTTCTTTGAGATCCAATGTTACCAGCCAGGAATCCTTTTCTAACATTGTCAGTAACTGATGCAGATTGAGCATTTTGAACTTTAGAATTATCAAGAAAGTGTTCAGGATGGCTAGATCCAGGATAGGACGCCAGCTGCCTTCTTTTTTTTGGAACTAGGAAGTCTAGGATAAAATCCCTGGCCTACCGCCTGAGCAGGAACTGATTCTATTGCTCCCACATGTAACAGACACAAAATTTGATTTTCTCCTTCTGCTCTTTGGTTTGCAGGAGCATTTGGGAATCCTTTGGGTACTGGAAAGGAGTGGAAAGAAAACTTGTGCCCTAGGGATACAGTTCTGAGTACCCATTTGTCGTCCGTGATGGTGGCCCAAACATTTGCAAACAGGGCCAGCCTTCCCCCCTAAAGGATTCTCTGGGCAGGCAAGAACAGGCAGAAGTTGGACAGAGTCATTTAGAATGTTTAGATTGAGATGCAGGTTTAGACCTTCCCGCCTTGGAAGAGGAAGCCTGCCAACGCTTAGACCTTTGAAGGGTAGCCTCCTGCCTCCTAGAAGATTTGTAACCTCTGGTCCTAGAATGGCTCTGTCTGCTAGTATCAGGGAGCATCCAACTCTTAGAAGGGTAATTCCTGCTAAAGCGAGGAGGCTGAACTTGCAGAAAGTCTTAACTGTCTGCACTTCCTCTGCTTCGCTTCCAAAAAGACCGTCCTTATGCAAAGGTACATCTAAAAGCTTAGCCTTAACAGGCTCTGGTAGGGGCTGCTCCCTGAGCCAAGTGTGCCTTCTAATAACAGAGCCAGTAGCTGTAGCCATACAGAAGGCTTCTAGAATGTCAAAGACACAATGTAAATAATGCTTATTGACTAGACTGGCAGAATTCAGCAAATCCTGCATATCCTTACTCTCTGCCAACAGAGGCACACCTGCTATCCTAGATTTAATTGCTTCCAAGGTGTGCTGCTGGTACTTCAGCATATGAAAAAAACAATTAGTAGATCTAATAGCAAGAGTGGCAGAGGTATAAACCTTTTTACCCCACTTATCTAGGTTCCTGGATTTCCTGTCAGAAGGAACAGAATTTTTAGTAACAGTGGCCTTAACTCCTTTAGGGCCTTGAGAAATAACCTCTGGATCAGCCAACAGATTCCTGAAAAGAAACAAATGAGAATCAGGAACCCTATAGTACCTGTCAGGTTTCCTGGGAGCAGGAGGAACTGAATTTGGAGTCAAGGAATTTTCCAGAAACACATCAACCACTTCCAACACAGGAGGAATAGCCAAAGGCTTATGCTGAGGCAAATCCAAAAACTCCCTAATCCATTTCTTGGATTGGGGATAATCCTGACTTTCCCATTTAAAATGTTCCCTGAGAGCATTTAACGTATCACCAAAAGAGAAATCTTCTGGAGGAGAAGCAGAAGGGATGGACTCCTCTGCATCTGAATCCTGAAAAGGAGAGAAAGCCTGAGAAACTTCTTCTTCATCCACAGAAATACTAGAAGTATCCGAACCTGAAAAGGACAAAGCCTCAGGAGAAACATCCCTACCCCTTTTTGAAGGGGGAGGCTGTGAACCCCTAATAAGAGTCAAAAGGTCATCAGTCATTTTAACCATTTGAGAATGAGGGGAACGAGTGGAAACTGGAGCCTACCTCTTCACAGGCTTACAACTGGAAGATTTATCTGCAAGTCTAAAGGACTCGGGAGGCCTGGCAACCACCAAAGTTGCAGCCGAAGTCGTAGGTATGAGCTTGCTGTCTGAATGAAGAGCTGAGATCTCGGACACCGGAGTCAGCTTTGCAGCTCCGGATCCAGCTGAAGAGGCAACAGGCAGAAGGTCAGAAGGCAAAATGGATGCCAAAGACCTGGGAGCCTCGGAAATGGTCTCAACCAAGGCCTGCGGTTGAAAATCTGCAGGCTGCAGGGGCTGCAAAGGCACCTCAATGGTCACCACCACCACATGACCGACAACCAACCTAACATCATCCGAGGACTTGACCTGTCGCAGTCCTTATCCTTACGCTTATTGGGGATATCTGAAGCCTGAAGACCAGCGGACGTCATACCGACAAACTTAGGCCAAACTCCAAAATGCTTAGCTAAAAGCTTAGCCCGATGATGAATAGTACACGGATTAAAGGAAGCACAAAGATCACAATTAGGAACGTTGTGGCCAAGGCCTAAACAAATAATACAATAGGAATGAAAATCTCTATGGGGAATCTGCTTTCCACAGATAAGACAATTAACCTTTTCTGACATTCGTTAAGGCAAGAAAAGAAGATCCCCAATGGGGTACTTAGCTGTAGTTAACTTCAACTTCGTAGTTGGAAACACAAAAGGTAAACTGCTGACCAACACTCATGCAAGAAATGCTTCTGCTTTGGGCTCCATGGCAAGGAAGACTGAGGAAGTGACGTTGGCTGCCTCATTTTGTATCGGACGCCCTGACGTCCTTTACAACCAACGTAATTTTTACTTACCTTTGGTATTCTGGCCAATCGACGGCTACCGGGAGCCGGATAACCCATTGGTTAGGACTGCAACAGTGAAACACGAACATCTACACAACACACACCCACATATGTGGAGATTCTCAACAAAAACATACCCAAACAAAGGAGACCCCAGATGCAAAATCACACACAAACTCCACAACCATCTATACCACATACCATCCATAGTCCACACACCTGTGTCTTGCAACCACAAAGACTAACCATAAACCCAACATAGTTATAGGAGACTCCATTGTGAGACACACAGATGTGCCTCTCACCAGGCTAGATAAGAAGAAAGTCGCGGTTAGTTGTCTGTCAGGTACCAGAATCCACCATATCACACACACACACAGGCACACACACACACACACACACACACACACACACACACACACACACACACATCTCTCAACAACAGGTACTGTTATGACTCTGTCATAGTCCATGTTGACATGAATGATTTGAGACTTACCTCCCTGGACTATATGAAGAGAGACATGATTGAGCTCACTGAATATGTGTCACAGGCAGGTATGTCCCTAGCCTTAAGCAGAATTCTACCGTCACCCAGAATGATGCCTCAATACAAACAGAAAATGATTGACTTTAACAACTGGCTTAGTTTCTGGTGTCATTCCAGGGGGATCCAGTAACTGACTGCCTGGGAAGATACGATTGACAGACCACAATGCTTTGCTAGAGATGGCCTGAATTTGTCTCACTTGGGATTCAGGCTTCTGGCAAAGGCCTTTGCCACCCCCATAGTGACTTTTTTAGGAAATGTCCTGAGGTCAATAAAACCAACATAAAAATTTCAACAAAATGCAAATTAAAGGTAATGCTGCTAAATACTAGGAGTCTAAACAAGAAACTGCACTCATTGCAAGCATTCTTAACCCTGAAAGATGCTGACATTTGTGCAGTCACAGAAACCTGGTTCAAAGCTGCGGAGAGCACTCCAGCTTTACCTGGTTACTCATCCTATCATACATTCAGACCCCAAACTGTGGGCAGCAAAGCCAAAGGAGGTGGAGTTTCAATATATATTAGAGACACATACACCTCCAGGCTGGTCAAACAGTATGACACACAGGAGACACTTTAGGTGTAGTTAACCATTGACAAGACCCCTATTCAAATCATAGCTAGTTACAGGCCCCCAAATTTGACTCAAGATGCCCACTCCACCCTATCTGGACCTTTTTGGATCTATCAAGATTCAACCCTTTACCCTGAATCTGGGCAACTTTAACTACCCAACCATAGAGTGGAAAAATGACTCATGCAAGTATGCAAAGGCCCAGAGGTTCCTCAATTTTATCAGTTCAAATGCCTTGGAACAGCTAGTCCACATCACCTGGGGAAACGATGACCGCACCCAACCTGCAGTTATCTGCAAACTTGGTCAAGTCATAGCCCACTGGTTTTGGCCTGCACCTCAGAGAAGTATATCCCGAATAACAAAGGCCCCAAGACCGATCCCTGGGGTACACCACTTGTTACGGGTGTACTGTTTGAGGTGGCTTTCCCTATTTTGATTAGGTGGGCTCTATCAGTGAGCCAGGTTGCTACCCATCTGGTAACATATGGATTGATGTCTAGTTGAGAAAGTTTATCTATTATGCCCGAATAGGAAATAGTGTCAAAGGCTTTGGCCAGGTCAAGGTAGACGGTGTGCACAGTCCTCCCCTCGTCCATGGCTTTGCTGACAGTCTCAAAGAAATTGACCACATTTATTTTGTTTATTTATTATTTTTATTTTACATTTGTTTACCAGGAAGGTCCGACTGAATATATGTGCATTTTCAGCGGAGCCCCGGGGAAGAAAAGCTCCAGGTTAGCAGAGTACAATTACATTAGGAACAATAGAAACATTTAGAAATAAGTATAATATGCAGTCTTCAGTAAGGTTACAAACATAGATAAAACATTGCTGACATAATCAGATAAAGCAGCTTAAGTTTTAGACATTGATACATGCAGTTAAGGGCTTAGTCCCGTAAAGAGTTCAGACACTTTTTAGAATCTATGATTGATTTGATTAGGCAGAGTTTCCAAGACCAGCTGGTGGTAGTTAGGGTTTGAGCAGGAACACTGCCAGTGCAATTGGAAGTGTAGTTTGTGGCTTTTTTTGAACTGGGTTAAGGAGGGTTGGACAATAAGTTCGGCAGGTAGCAAGTTCCACGTTTTGCCTACAGAGTTGGCGAATAGAGAGTCCCCAGCCACATTTATGCTCTTAGTTGTATCAGAGAAGACTAGGCCATTCAAGCCATCCTAGTTGAGTTTGGTTGATACAATGGTGGGTCTTAGTGGTTGTACCTGTAACAAATCTAGCAATATGGTTGTAACAGCTACCAAGTTTGGTAAGGGTGGCTTTATTCAAGTTAGTGAAAAGGGGGGAGGCATAGAGGAGAGTAGATAGTAAGTGGGATCGAGTGATAGTTGTTCTTGCAAATGGAGTGAGGAAAGGTTTGATCTTGTAGAGGAAGCCCAGTTTTTTGTTGACAGATTTGATGGTTTGATTGACATGGGTATCATATTTTAGGGTATTGTTGACTGTGACCCTTAGGAGTTTTGTGAGAGTATCTGGGGATATAATTGTTCCATTATTGGAACTTAAAGTAAAAAATGGTGAGGAGGATTTACAAGTGGGGGAAAAGATTAGCAGCTTAGTTTTGTTGGGGTTTAAGAGAAGCTGACGGTTTGTAAACCCCTTTTCTACATCATTGAAAGTATTCTGGGTTAGGGTCATAAGCTCAGTTGAGGAGGAGGAGGAGGCAGTGCAGATTAGAGTAGAGTCGTCTGCGTATTGGATGCAGGTGGCCTTGGGAGGGATGGTGGGTAGGTTATTAATAAAGACTGAGAAGAGTAGTGGTCCTAGTATGGAGCCTTGGTGGACTCCTAGAGTAATGGTTAGACAAGTGGATAGATTATTCTGCCATAAAACTGCTTGCTACTATCAGACAGATAAGATTGGAACCATTTAATTGAGCTGCTTAGTGACTGTTTCTTCAGGGTATGGATAAGTAGTTGGTGACTGACCATATCAAAGGCCTTAGAGAGATCTAGGAAGAGAGGTGAGGTATGTGTTATTGTTTTGGTTGATGTTGATAGAGTTAGAGAAGGATAGGAGGGCTGAGGTGGTGCTGTTGTGTGGCCTAAAGCCATGCTGAGAGTTGGCCAGTAGTTTATTCTGGGTGAGATAGTGCATTAATTGGTTATGGACGCATTTTTCCATTATTTTGGCCAGTGGTGATAGTATGGCTATTGGTCTGTAGTTTGACAGGTCTAATGAATTCCCTTATGGAGGGGAATAACCTGGGAAATCTTCCAGAGAGAGGGGATAGTGGCTTCAGACAAGGTGCGGTTTATTATAATAGAAATAGGGTATGCAATGGCATCTGCCCCTTTTTGTAGATATTCTGGTGGGAGGAGATCAGCTGTTAGGGTTCTGGGTTTTAGTTTGTTAATTAGAGATCTGATGGTAGATGTAGATACAGGCTGGAAGTTAAAAGGGAGTGGGGTAGTGGTTGAGGAGCAATTCTGAAAGGAGCTGGTGGGGGGTAGTTGGCTAGCTAGTGATTGGATGGTCTTGGTAAAGAAATTGTTAAAGATGTTTGCAGTTTCCTCTGGAGTTTTTAGGTTACAAGCTGATGGGGTGGGAGTGGTGGTTTGGCCAGGGTGGAGCAGTTTGTTTATTCCTGCCCCAGATTTTTGAGGTTTGTTCTGATGTTTTTGCTGAAGGTATTTATAGAAGTTTTTTGTCTAGCAATGTGGCTTTCTTAGTATTATTCCTTTGCTGTCAGAATTTAATATGGTTGAGTGGGTCTTTAGAGGTGCGCCATTTGTCCCATGCTTTGTTTCTTGCTATGATTTTGGTTACTTTAGAGAGCCAGGGGGCAGTCTTAGTTTTGGCTCTGAGGGTGCAGATAGGAGCATGGGAATCTAGAATGGTGAGGAATTTAGAATTAAAATAGGCTACAGCATCATCCAGTGGAAGATCTTTTAGGATGGCCCAATTACATGCTTTGAGTTCATTCTAAGTGTCAGTGGAGTTAAAGTTCTTATTGTTACTAATAGATTTATACAGAACTTGGTGGTGGTTAACTACTTTATACTTAATGGTGTAAGTGAGTAGGTGGTCATTGCATCATCTGGGAGGGTACCTGTGTTGTACAAGTCTGGGTGATTGTTGATAAGAATCCAGTCCAGGATACTACCTTTGTTGTTGGATTTATTTATTCTGGTGGGTGAGGATATGAGATGGGTATAGTCGTGAAGTTTTACATGGGTGGAGGGAGATTCAGAGCAACAAATGTTCCAGTCAATATTAATGTCTCCTAACACCATAGTTTCATGGGGGTACGTGTTAGAAAGCCACTGGAGGAAGTCTTCAAAGGTGTTTGCATTGTTGGCTGGGGGGATGTAAATGCAGGTGATAAATATAGATTTAATTTTTTTAAGCTGTAGTTTGCTAACAAGAACTTCTGCATTACTGAACAATGGGGGTTGTTGTAGGGCTAGTGTGACATTGTGTGTTTTTAACAGAACTGCTACTCATCCACTTTTCCTAGTGTTACTGTCTAGTCTAAGTATGCTGTACCCTGGTGGAATAACCTCACTGTCTTTAGTTCCTTGTTTTAGCCAAGTTTCTGTATGACATAGCACATCAGGTGACTAGGCTGCTAAGACCTTGTTGTTAATACTTCTGATGTTTAGGTGAGATGTTTAGGTGACAAGTCAGGAGAGAGTTAAGGGACCTTGTATTTGGCCAAATATTAGGGTGGATGTCTCTATCCCTTATCAGACTATGTTGTACAGTAATTATTAGTTTCAGGGCTTTACTAATTATTTTATGATATCTAGTTTTGGGGGAGATGGACCATGGTCTAGTTAGTTGGTGGTTGTTAAAAAGGAGAAGAGACAGGTTTGTAGTAAGCGATGAGTTGATCTGATTTATTTAAGGTAGGAGCAGTGTTGGTTTGCAATAAGGGGTGGTGAAAGTCAAAGTAGGGCTGAATTTCATAGATGGTGAGGAGATGTGGCCCGAGCAATATTGCCAAGAGGAACATAATTGGTCTCATTTTGATAGGTAATGTAGCACTTATCTAAGGAATGTGGGTTGGGAATCCAGAGGATTAGTGGCAGGAAATGGTGGTGTATGGAAGTGTGGGTTATCTGTGATAGGTTGTGGAAGGGGGGGAGAATGGTTTATTGGGCTTTAAATTTAGCAGTAGTGGGGGCTGGTGGAATTTGGGGGCAGGGTGTGCATAGTGAGGGCAAGCGGAGCGGAGCTTTTCCAGACCACAGGATTCCCAAGGTCTGTGAGTATGCAGGCTTGAAAGAATAGGATTTTGCAATACTTTTTACTCAGTTCTGTTTCAAATAAGCTAACAGTTAGTCAGACATTTTGTTAATTTTTTTTTAAATATGCTAGCAGTTAACCAGATTTTATACAGATGTGCTAATCATTTAGTGAATATCAAGGAGATGAAGTTGGTAGGAGGGACTGTGTTATTCAGGCTGTTTGAGCTATATTTTGTTTGTTGTCTTGCTTAATACAGCAGCTTGATTAGGAATTCAAATAATGTTAAGCTGTATGTCACTATGGACCCTAGGCTAGCTGTAGACCCAGTTCAGCCAAGCAATTTACTAGCTTTCCAGTTGCGCTTTAGATATATACCTTGCAATCCTTTTCCTTAGTGAGGGACAGTGCAGGAGTGCTTTTCTTTTAGTTTTCATGTAGGTAGTTTCTTTCAGCACAGATTGAGCCATTCGTGGCAAGGACAGGTGGGATGGAAAGATCGCGTTTGTTTAGAGAAACCGCCGACTGGGTCCATAGGCACTAGGGGATTTAACAGACATAACCTCCCCTTGACAAAGCCAAACTGTGTGGGGTCGAAAGTCTGAATCTCCCTTTTTCACTTTGGCAACAGATTGTGTAAGACAAAAGGGTTCAGCAAATCATTTATCAGTGTTACAAATGGCAGTGGAAGGGAATTCTCCTTTCCAGGGACTCATTCCTCTTTCCCCAGATAAGACACTTCTGTTTCCTTCTGTTCTTCTTCACTTTCTTATTCATCCAGACTTCAGATATTTCAGAAGGTTTTGTTGCCTCAATCACATTATCAGTTCTTTGCCATACTCTCTGGAATATCCACTGTACCAAAAGTGTTCCCAAAGTGCCCTGCTCCAGTTATAGCTCATTGCAGGCTACAGGGTATCCACATTTTTTCCATATTTAAATGACTTGCAACATAGAATTATCTTACAAAATAAATAAGATTACAAAAATATTGAATGCCTTCAAACTAAAGTGAAAGGCTATCTTCTAGATGATGTACCTGTTCTTGCATTTCTGACACTGGATAAATTCTAAAATAAAATCTTCTGTTGTATATCTCCTTGTAGCATTCTATAGCAATCATTATGTACACAAAATGTTAAGAGCTCCTGTAAATATTGTAAATACTTTGCAATTTTGTTTTATGCTATTATCTTAAATGTTGTTAAACTTAACCCACTGTAAATTACACCTTCTTGTTACTGTAAATATACTGTCAGTTTACTATATATGCTTTAGTAAATGCTTATGCTTTCATAAATGTACTGTCTGCTTTGTTGCTTATTTTATATTCTCTCGCTCCTCTGGAAGCTGCGTCATGGCTAAAAAGGGGTATTTTACCAGCCCTTTTATTTGACTATGAAACTGAAATAAACAAAATAAATCAAGATGTATCAATTCCTCAAAAAATCTAAATATAATCTGAGCAGCCTACAGAAATATAAACTTCCTTCTTGAATTCTGCAAAAGTCACGTCTCCTCCTAGGCCTAATTTGTATATAAAATTTAATAGCATAAAACAAAGAAAAGTAAATTCTTTCCATTTCTATATAAATGCAGCATACTGGGTATGCATTTTTGTATATTGATCTACATAATTAACACTAAAACATTATTCAACCAGATTACATCTGCACAGATTCCTAATCTGGAACACTTACCTAACCTCACTCAGTTTCACAATAATACATACCCCAACAATAAAACAAAAAGCAATCAACAGTAGAACATTACCAGATAATTTAAAAGGCATCCCAATATTTGCTTAACCACAAACATTCAACATACTCCAGATCACAATTACATGAAATATTTTAATATTATGCAACATTTCAATACATATTTACAGACATCCCAAATGGTTTGTCAACTCCAAAACTCCAGTAATACTTTGCATTGCAAAATATGCCCATTAGCATTTTCTTTTTTCCACATTGGCTTCGACATATTTAGTTAAGAAGGTAATGCATGACGTTGTTGAAAAATTCACCCTTGTACTAAGACACTGCTCAGTTACTCTTATGGTAATAAGCTAAGGACTCACTTTTTTCTTTGGTTGAGTTCCTCTTCCTTTTTTTTTTTTTTCTTTGGTTGAGTTCCTCTTCCTTTTTTTAAATACCACACTCCACTAAGAGAATCATGCAAAGGAAAAATAATTTGTAGCCTACAATTTCTCCAACAAGAATTCTGGAATCTGAATTCTGCTGCTGCAAACGTTAACTGTCTTCATGAAACCTTACAAAATGGAGAGAAGACAAGTAAAAAAATATAGCTGTTGTGACACATTTCATTGTTGCTAACAAAATCAGATTTCTGAGCACTTTTAGCAAGCAGGTTTTCAAACTAATACGGCCTGTTTAATGTGTTTTCTGCACTTTGCTTATTTATGATGAGAACTAAAGTGTTACTGCCAGACTATACCTTTCATTTGGAAGAATGGATGAATGTAAATCATACACAGCTTTGTGCCATATTGCAATGGTTGTGGCATTACACATTGCACAGATGATTACTTGCATTTCCTTGCAGTCTCTTGTTGGTGCTCTTTACACAAGCTACATAATAACATGTACACGAGTGTTGTTTCTCTCCGTAAATCAATGACTGTAAATGTGATATTTGGAACTGCAGAGATGTAAACATGATTAGGGATAAATTTACACCAAGTTCAAACCTGCTGTATCTTGGGATGTAACAGCAGCATTTGCAGTTCATTGTTATTTGTGTTGAATTGTTTTCATTCTTTACAATGTTGGATGCACCTTATATTAGGGATGGAGGACCTCACTTCGGTTACAGTAAAACTTTCTCTTCCAAATACTACACACTTTTACATATTAGTCATATTTGCTTGAAGGCAGTCTAGCAATAAGGCATTATTTAACGAGATATTTTTTCTCTGAAGAAGAAGGGATAAAACAGCTCATAACATTACTCTGCATCTCAGTCTGTTCTGCCCTAATGCTCTTGAATTTGCAAATGCAGAAGGCACTTTCTCATTCTGGCCAACTTCAGTTTCTGCATGTACAAACATCAGTTAATATTTGCACACAGCTAACTACAATTAAAGGCCCTGAACCTCTCATATAAATTAGGTCAGTTGTCAAAGAAACCATGTTCATGTGTTGTGTACTACAAGTGCGTGCGATTGCGAGAGAGAGAGGCTAAAGCAGAAGGAATTTGCAAAAATGGTTAAAGGAAAACAAAACAGCATACAAATTAAAGTATATATATATATATATATATATATATATATATATATATACACACACACATATATATATATATATATATATATATATATATATATATATATATATATATATATATTGCCAAATCCAAAACTGTCATGCAAAGTTTGAGGGGAAATCGAAGCTGGCAAAAAGACAGAGGCAACCATTAGTGTATGATATTTAATAAAAAAACAAATTTTTTCAAGAAGACAGGACTCAAAACAAAAGTATAATTTAATACTCCGAATAAAATAAATAAATAAATGCAGCTGCCAGGGATAACAAATGATTGGCGCTTTATAAAAATAGGTCAGTCTTCGAGGTAGATTAATTTCACAACCTGGAAGAAAGGAAGCAGCAGATATCCAGAAGAAATAAAAGAAGAATTGTCTAAAGCACAGTCAGTAAGAAGAAAATAAATGATCATGGTACTTCACAAGTGCAGTGCACTGGAAATAGCAGTGATAAGCTTAAAGGGCTTCATTTGTCTCTCTCGGACACACACTTACATACATATATCTATATCTATAAATTTGTCATATATAGATGTGTTTGTTTGTTTATTTATATAAACATATACTGAAAACCTGCCTTTTCATTCAGGAGCATACTGGGCTAGTATGTTTCTGCATGTAGAGGAGTAAACCACAGACAAGAAAAAGTGCAGACAAACTGTGATATTGTTATGAGACTGGATTGTGGTCTCCCAGAATATATAGAGTTTGCAGCAGTGTTGGACTCAGTTATCAGGTTCTGTTGTCATGTGTGGCACTATCACTGACACAGAAGATTTGATTTTTTTATTTTCTCTTCATATGGTGGCCGGGATGGTACAGTGGTGGAGAAAAATGTTGTTGGAGTATCTGCGATACGGGAGGATAATTTCTTTTTATTTGGTTTTGTTTGACAGTATGCTCGACTGACATGGACTTCCTAAATGCATTACAATCAGCTTGTGACTTTCTTAATTGCTACCAGAGGAACAAAGGAATATAGTAACAATAGTAGGCAAGGAATCACAGAGATCATAAGAGGCCTAGCCATATAAACCTTTAAATAGACACACTCGAAAGTTCCTTCCACCTTTTATGAGTAATTACTGGTACTCAACACCAAATCAAGCAGCGCTGTATATGGTAACCATTGTCAAAATTTATGTCTACCCATTCAGTCATCAGTACCTGGTATAGCAATAGAACTACCATCTGCAGATCCCCCAGCATCATAGGCAAGAGTGCTTCCTATTAAGCCATTTTTATTTTTAAGAATATCCGGGGAACTTCATTCTGATTAATCATACAAAATATACCCATTCACCTTTATTTCAGGGTTCTGATTACTTTTCCCTCATTCTTTTATTAACCTCATTTTTTCTAGTCAGATCAACTAAATATTCCCTACTGTGGTTGAAACAAAAATCAAATATTTCAAAGTTAAATATGAATTCAAAATTGCCACCTTTGTCAAAGACAATCATGAGTCCTTCTTCATCTCTAACAGGAGCCTCAGAACCAACACCTAGCATGGATCCAAGCTGATTCATAACGGTTCTAACAACAGTCTCTCAAGACATAGCTGATTTTTTTCAGTCAACAGATCACCTCAGACTTCTCCCACTATCATCACCTTTCTTTCCAAATGCTTGACTCCTTAATGGCCTTTCCCCTTACATCATTGCCCTACAAGCACTATAGCATCTTTTGGAGATGAAAAATATTAGCTCAGTGGGCCCACAAATTTCCCAAGATGCTTCCTTGCCTTAACACAACCTGTTTAACTGTAGCTTTTCTTCTGTCTTTGTGTCTGATGCTTGTGGAACTATATTGGTCATTCCCTTATCCTGGTATTTATTAACACGTAATCCTCAAAAGCCTTATCGTTAAAAAAAAAAAATGGAACACATTATTACAGACCTTATAAGCATGCATATTGGCAGCATGAAGTCCCCTAGTTGAAATCAGGTTTGGTTTGTAAACAAAGCATATTTTCCATGCAAAGCCATGGAAAAACTCATCATACAAATAATCAATCAGGACATAAGGAACATCTAAACACTGGACTCATCTCAGTTTGGATTAATCAAGGACAGGTTATGCTTACTAAACTTGCTGGATTTTTTGAAAAGGTCACCAAAGCAGGGGATGAATGAGAAACAGTACACACCTCAAACTTTGACCTGACTAAAGCTTTTGATACAATTCCCCACTCAGGCATAATAGAAAAGCTAAATAAATTGGGAATAAACCCCCATGTCACCCACTAAATTGCCATCTGGCTCATAAATGAGATACAGATATTCAAAATAGGGTACCTCCACAAACAGACTAGTCACCAGTGGAGTACTCCAGAGTTCTGTGCAGGGACCTCTCCTGTCTATCATCTAATTTTCTGTAGTGAAAGTCAATAGCAACTCATTTTTAGCTAAGTTTACAGATGACTGAAAGCTAGGGGCAATCACTGAATCCCAAAACGGCTTAGCTATTTTATCAGGTTTGTCAGAAATAAATAATTGGTGCTAAAAATTATGGTCTGAAACTAAATGCCAAAAATAAATTATTGTATCCTTTTGGAATTCATCTAAAATATTCACCAAGAGCTGGCCCAGCAGTTTGAGGTTTGGAAATTTATGTGGACAGTGACCTAACTTTTGACCAGCATGTGCCTAGTGCTGTAAGAATGTCCCCCTATATTGCACAGCTTATAAACAAAGGGGTTGTGTCTAGATCTAGGGATGTCATTGCCTCTCCCCCTTTACTCTGCCCTCATTAGATCAGTCATGGAATATAATGCCCCCCTTTTGGCATGTATCTGTCCAGATACATCTAACAACTGAAATACCCACAGCGATACCTTACTAAAAGTATAAAGGGCCTAAATAACATGCCCTACATGGACCAACTCAAAACCCTGTTATGATGCACAGTATCCTACAGACTGCTAGGAGGTGATGTGTGTCTGGCATACAAGGCATCATCTGACCCATTACTGATGGATTTACTGCACATCAGCAAGTCATTGTCAAGATTTGCCTGAAGAATCCTGTCATCATGGTAAGGAGAAAGTCATTTGCTTGCAAGAACTGTCTCTTGCATGAAATAATGCATTTGCATTTTTCATAATTTATCCGTACACTGTCACCATACTATACACACACACAAACAAACACACTAATTATTATAAACATCTGACAACACAGAGGCACGGTGCAAAAATATGATATATATCAATTTTGAAGCTGAAATTAAGAGTACCCTGATATTTATTTGCTGAAAAAAAGAGAATAGTACAATATTATAGATTAGCAATGTAAAATATTACTGGTCTGGCTTCTAGACTCCTCTTCTAATCTTTCCCTGATGGCTGACACAACAGTGGAGGCATGAGGGATAAACATACACGAGACATAAAAACAGAGATGCAGTTCCACCAAAGCTTTGCCCATGAGCAGCAAGATACCACCACTCACATGACTAACATACCCTAGTTACTTTTCTATAAAGGCCAACTATAACTGTATGTCATATATTTGGGTATGATTGAAATAGACTGAAGTCAGCAACAACTGTCAGAGACTTGATGTCTGCTATAGTCTGATGGAACATGCAAGTGTCCTGCTGGTGAATTACGTTTTGTGTGTGTGTGTGTGTGTGTGTGTGTGTGTGTGTGTGTGTGTGTGTGTGTGTGTGTGTGTGTGTGTGTGTGTGTGTGTGTGTGCATGAGTGCATATGTGTGTGTGTACACATATGCTCATTTATACTTGATATGTATGATGAGTTGCCTAAACTTGTGCCAACTATTAAATCATAGGGCCACTTTGTATAGTTTCCCTTTCTGCAAGTAAAAGAGAAACTGTAGATTATTGATTCAGTAATATCTAAAGGAGATTGTATGCAAAATTAATTGTTAAATTAATTAATTAACGCTCATGAAATAGATGATACAAATGTATAAATAATTACTTACCTCTAAGTAACACAGCATCTATGACAGTGGTCTGAAATTTTGCTAGGTTTCTTTTAATAAATATTCAAAAAATATTAAAAGAAAATGAATAGTACTAAAAGTTATAGTTGAATGGAGAAAATCTGCTTGCTTTAACTAAACTTCTACAGCCTCTATATAGTTTTGCGGAAAAAGAGATGTGTCTTCACTTGAGCTTTTTTTAATGCTTTAATCAGCGTTAAGAATATCTTTCTTTTGGCAATAACTATAAAAGAATAGTCGTTATCAAAGCGGATTATCGATTCATTAACTTTTACTGGTGTTTTAGCCCATGCAGATTTTAAGACCAGTTCTTTGTCTGATGAGGACCAAAATCTCACTATGACAGATGCTGGAGATTTTCTGTTAGTACCAGTTGTCGATAATGACCGATGGGCTCTCTCTATGCCAAAAGATAAAGCTTCTGGGAGGTAGTCTGTGTTTGGTAACCAAGATGTTAGAAAATTTGTCATGTTGCTCCCCTCAATGTTCTCAGGTAAACCAAATATCCTTATATTCTTACAACAGGACCTATTTTTCAGATCATCTAATTTGTTCTGAAGCATAGTGTTTGAGAAGGAATTCTACATTATTTTCATTATCCATTATCCTGCAGTCCATGCCATTGAGTGCTTCTCCTTTATCCTGCAGTCCATGTCATCGAGTGCTTCTCCTTCATCCTGCAGTCCATGTCAAGGAGTGCTTCTCCTTTATCCTGTCAGTCCATGTCATGGAGTGCTTCTCCTTTATCCTGCAGTCCATGTCATGGAGTGCTTCTCCTTTATCCTGCAGTCCATGTCAAGGAGTGCTTCTCCTTTATCCTGCAGTCCATGTCAAGGAGTGCTTCTCCTTTATCCTGCAGTCCATGTCATCGAGTGCTTCTCCTTTATCCTGCAGTCCATGTCATCGAGTGCTTCTCCTTTATCCTGCAGTCCATGTCATGGAGTGCTTCTCCTTTATCCTGCAGTCCATGTCATGGAGTGCTTCTCCTTTATCCTGCAGTCCATGTCAAGGAGTGCTTCTCCTTTATCCTGCAGTCCATGTCATGGAGTGCTTCTCCTTTATCCTGCAGTCCATGTCATGGAGTGCTTCTCCTTTAGCCTTCAGTCCATGTCATGGAGTGCTTCTCCTTTATCCTTCAGTCCATGTCATGGAGTGCTTCTCCTTTTTCCTGCAGTCCATGTCATGGGGTGCTTCTCCTTTATCCTGCAGTCCATGTCATGGAGTGCTTCTCCTTTATCCTGCAGTCCATGTCATCGAGTGCTTCTCCTTTATCCTGCAGTCCATGTCTTGGAGTGCTTCTCCTTTATCCTGCAGTCCATGTCATTGAGTGCTTCTCCTTTATCCTGTAGTCCATGTCATGGAGTGCTTCTCCTTTATCCTGCAGTCCATGTCATGGAGTGTTTCTCCTTTATCCTGCAGTCCATGTCATTGAGTGCTTCTTTTTTATCCTGCAGTCCATGTCATGGAGTGCTTCTCCTTTATCCTGCAGTCCATGTCAAGGAGTGTTTCTCCTTTATCCTGCAGTCCATGTCATGGAGTGCTTCTCCTTTATCCTGCAGTCCATGTCATGGAGTGCTTCTCCTTTATCCTGCAGTCCATGTCATGGAGTGCTTCTCCTTTATCCTGCAGTCCATGTCATGGAGTGCTTCTCCTTTATCCTGCAGTCCATGTCATGGAGTGCTTCTCCTTTATCCTGCAGTCCATGTCATGGAGTGCTTCTCCTTATCCTGCAGTCCATGTCATGGAGTGCTTCTCCTTTATCCTGCAGTCCATGTCATGGAGTGCTTCTCCTTTATCCTGCAGTCCATGTCATGGAGTGCTTCTCCTTTATCCTGCAGTCCATGTCATGGAGTGCTTCTCCTTTATCCTGCAGTCCATGTCATGGAGTGCTTCTCCTTTATCCTGCAGTCCATGTCATGGAGTGCTTCTCCTTTATCCTGCAGTCCATGTCATGGAGTGCTTCTCCTTTATCCTGCAGTCCATGTCATTGAGTGCTTCTCCTTTATCCTGCAGTCCATGTCATTGAGTGCTTCCTCTATGCTAGTAATTTGATATTTGTTGTTCTTGCAGGTCTTCATGAAGTAAATCCATTTGGTTAGAGCTTCTTTCTTTAAAGTTGTCAATCTTTATGTCAATTTTAATAGTTTGGTCCTGTAAGTTGGTTAATACAGTTTGGAATTCTTTTTTTAAGATCCGAATCTTGATTACTAGCCTTAGAGAAGCTCATGACACTCTTTTCCAGATGAGAAGAATATTTCCAAGTATATTTTTGACTCAAAAATCTGCCTTCTTCAGAGTTTTTATAGGTTCATAGGTAGGTACTAGGGTATCAGCCAAGGGCCTAAGTAAGCCTAGCCAACAATGTTCCCTGGCTTACGCCACCTAATAAAGTTATTTTCCTGTACCCCTGTCAAGCAGAGACACAGAAGTGATCCCCAGGGTGTATTTCCTGTTTCCCATCCACTCAAGATTTTTCTTGAAGAGTGCTTATAAGGATCTTTGCTTGACATAGATGGGTAGCTTGTTCCAGAGTATGGGAAGTCTCTGGGACAGGAATCTATCTCTCTAGCATGTCCTGTTTGTTGTGGTGACAAGGTTTTTGTCCCTAGAGCATGTAGCTCAGAGGGATTGGGATTTCTTTAGGTGTAGCATGTCCAACAGTTCTGGGTTTGACACAGCTTTATATGTTAGGCAGAGATCACCTCGGAGTAGGCGATATGCTATGGAGTAAAACTGGAGTTGTTGGAGACTGTCAGTGTAGGGCATCTGTTTGAGGCCAGTAATCCACAGGTTCATAGGTTCATAGATTAGTACTAGGTTAAATGCTCTTGTGGGCCATTTTAAGGCTAGCCAATTACCCTGTGTGAGAATCAAACCCTGCACCTTGTGTCTGTAAGGTAAACACCTTAACCATTATGCCACTCTCCCACCCTTTCTGAGGTACTTCTGTGGCCTTTCCTGCTGCTACAGATGTCTTGTGAGGTACATTACAAAAGGGGCGTTGTACTCTATAATGGGTCTGAGTATCGAGTAGAGGGGAACAATGACCTTTTTTTTTTTCCTGGATGAGAACCCTTTTGTGATGAGGTGTTCCATGTATTATCAAAGGAGAGACTACTGTCCACCTGGGTCCCAAGGTCTCTTATCACACTTTCGGCATTAAGTAGACTGCCGCCTATGTTGTAGTTCATGGGTAACAGAGTTTATACCAAAGAGGATGACAATGCACTTTTTGGCATTGAGCTTGAGGCCATGGCTCTGACACCAGGCATCTGTCTCAGTGAGGCCCTTTTGTATGATGTCCACATCATTTGGGGACTACTATGGCTCCTAGTTTGCAGTCATCTGTGAACTTCGTTAGTCAAAGGCCTTCTATGTTAGCATGTACTTCAGAAAAGTAGGTACCAAACAGGAGAGGTTCCAGGACTGAATCCTGTGGTACTCCACTTGTCACTGGTTTGAAGTCAGATTTAGAGTCTGCAACGTTTACAGTGAGGGTCCTGTCAGTAAGCCAGTTGGCAACCCATCTTGTGACATAGGGGATTTATACATTGTTTAGTGAGTTTAGCTATAATTCCAGAATGGGGGATGGTGTTGAAAATCTTGGCAAGGTCAAGATAGGCTGTGTGAACCATCTTATCCTAGTCTACGGCTTTGGTGACTGCCTCAAAGTCATCGATCAGGTTCAGGAGGCATGATCTGCCTTTCACAAACCCGAACTGGGTGGGGTCCAGAGTTTGGTGGTTACTAATGTCTTTGTTTATGAGTTACATGATGATATGTTCCATGGCCTTACAGACCAGGCTCGTCAGGCTAATAGGGTGATAGTTCCTGGGATCAGTGGTGGCTCCCCCTTTGTGGAGTGGGATAACTGTTGCTGTGCACCATTCAGTGGGCACAAAGCCTTATGCGAGGCTATGACTGAACATGGTGCTTAGGTGGGGAGCCAGTTCGTTCTAAAGTCCATGTAAAACACAGCCTGGGATGTTGTCTAGTCCCATGGATGCTGTGTTTTTGGCTTTAGAGAGTGCAGCTTTTATCTGTGTAAATTGTGATTACAGGGACTCTGCATTCTTCCTGTATAGATATGGGCACTTTAGAGGGTGGGGGGAGGGGGGTAAAGTTAGCACTGAATCTATCTGCCAGGATATTGGCAATATCAGTTGGTTCTATAATTGTCATGCTGTTGCGCTGTAACTCAGAGCAGATCTGGGTGCTGCAATTGAGATTCTTGCCATAGCTATAGAATGCTTTGTGGTTATCCCTAGAATCAGTGGTGATTTTGTTTTTGTAGCTAGCTTTGGAAGATCTTATAAGGGATCTCAGCTTCTCACTGAGGCTGACCAGGGAACTGCTCCACTCATGGGATTTTACTCTCTTCTGCAACAGTTTCTTCCTTCTGTTGTGGAGTTTGTTTATGGCAGACAAACACCAGATTGGCTTCCTTTTTTTGGAGGATAGTGTTTTGGTTCTGTTTGGGATAGAATGATCCATGCATTCATTTAAGTGCTTATAGAGTGCATTTGTGTAGGATTCAGCAGTCGTAACTGTATTGTCCATCTGCATGGGTGTCATGAAGTTCACCACTTCTGTCTTAAGAAGCATGAAGTTGGCTTTGGAGAATTTTTTTACCGTTGTTCCTTAATAGGGGGTGGGGGAGGGATGTGGATATCTAGGGTGATTAGCTTATGATTGGATCTGACCAACGAGGAGTTGACTTCAGGTGTGGAACACCTGTCACTCATGTTGGTAATGACTAGGTCTAGGATATTTTTGCCCCTGGTGGGGGTGTGGATAAGTTGATCCAGGGCATTGGAATTTATGAATTCCAGAAAGCATTGAGTGAAGGAGTTGGTACATGAGTAGTTTTCCCAGTTAATGGTGGGGTAGTTAAAATTTACCATTATTAGGGTGTTTGGTTGAACCCTAATATTTTCCAGTATACCAAGAAAAGAGAAGTGGGAATCCTGGGGCATGGTGGGGGATCTGTAGTAAGCTACAATTTGGATTGCAGTTTTTCCCAGAGTTAGTTGCACTTGAATAACCTTGGATGCATTATGCTGAGCAACTAGCCTGGAGGTGTGGATATCCTTAATGAATATGGACACACATCCACCTTTGGTGTTCCGGTCCAGGTTAGATGACCGAAAAGTGTGGTATGAGTTATAGCCAGGTAATCCAGTGGTGGTCTCTGGAGCCTTGAAACAGGTCTCAGTCAGATATCGATGTTCTCCATTTTAAGGAGTACCACGAGGGAGTGCATTTTGAGATTTAGACTTCTTGCATTGAGTAGCATTACCATCAGTTTTTGCTTGCCTGTTCCTGTTATGGTGGTGAATTTGTCATTTGAACCTTACCTAAAAATGACACTACAGGGATGGCAAGGACCTTAGCCAGTATCTGGAATCCCAGGGGTGACAGGTGCAGGCCATCTCTGTCAAAGCATCATGGTCTGTCAACCATGTCATCCCGGGCAGACAGATACTGGATCCCCTTAGAATGACACCAGAAGCTTAGCGAATTCTTGAAGTCAATCATTTTGTCCTTGTACTGCGGTATCATTCTGGGTGATGGCAGGATGCTACTCAGGGCTAGGGTCATACCTGCCTGGGCTACAAGATCAGAGAGCACTTCCATGTCTCTTTTCATGTAATCCAGGGAGGTACATCTCAGGTCATTCACACCAATATGGACAATGACAGAGTCATATTTGTACTTGTTGTGTTGTGACCTGAGTGCATGGGTTATGTGGTGGATCCTGGCACCCTACAGGCAGCTGACAGTAACCTTCTCCTTGTTTAGCCTGGTGAGTGGGACATCAGTGTGCCTGACTATAGCTTCACCTGTGACTAGTGTGTTGGGTATGTTGTTTTGCATTATGGGCTGTGATTGAATGGCTACGTGTCATTTGGATTGTGTTTGGGGGTGGAGGTTGCTTGTGTTTCTGCTTTGGAGGTCTCTGTTGCTTGAGCAGATTATTGAGAGACTTCGTAAATGTTTTTGTGTTTCTGTGTGTGGATTTTGGTGGTGAAGGTTTAGTGGGACTATGTGATGAGTGTGGTATGATGCAAGTGTTTACCTACTCCTCTTGAATGTCAAGTTTAGTCTTGGTCGGAGAGAGCTTTACCTCCAGTTTGGCTAGATAAGTGCATCTCTCACAGGTTGTCGTGTTGGGTGGTAGGAAGAGAGGGCTGTCTGTGTACATGAGGCAGTTACTACATTGCCCCAAGATGCCCGGATTCATCAGATAGACAGGAGAGAACACTGGGTGCTGACCCTTGGACATGCCTGAATAAAAAAACTATTCTCCTCGAGACAAGTGAGGAATGTGAGCACAAGAGCTGTTTTTCTCTAAGCAAGTGAGGAAAGTAAGTACAAAAACTGTTTTCCTCTAGGTAATAAGGAAGGTTGAGTACTGTAGTAATTTGTAGATTATTTGTTGCTTGCAAGTTCTGAAATGTGCTGAGCACGAATAAGCAAATTCAAGTGCTAAAACTAAGAATCTGTATCTGAACTGGACTAGTTACAGGAAAGAAACAAGTGCAAATGCAGGCTTTTAAATCAGAAAGTTGAAAGTGATGGAAAAATTGTCCTAACAGCCAGTAACTACAATTTCTGGGCCAGAAATCATTCCTTATGTGGTAGATAGGTTACCTAGTGCTTACCACTCCCACTGATAAGCTATAAGGCTTCCCTCCAACACAAAAAGGCTTGGGGGGGCTCAGGAGCTTACAAACAATCCTGGATACAGCAAATCTGTTTCTGGATTAGACTACTTACAGGAAGGGGGGGGGGGACAAATGCTAATGTGGGTTTTTAAATCTGGAAGTTGAGAGAGATGGAAAAACTACCCAAACAGCCTGTTGTAGCAGAGGTTATTATTAATAAGATTTGACAAAAAAAATTCCAATATTGAAATTTGAAGACAGAAAAATTCCAGAGAAGTTGCCTTAGTGGAGCTGTTAAAATCTGCTGTTACTCAGTGCTCATCTTGGCCATGCCCCCCCCATAAATATACTTTTCCACTCAAATAATTAATGACTTAACTAAAACCAAGATTATATCATGCCTGCTATCTGACCATAATTCCATTGTCTTTGAACTTTCTATTAATGTAACATAGCATTCAAATAAGAAGAATCCCAGCTTACCTTACACCACTAAAAGGCTTTCAAACATTTATAAATCAAGAAATGCAAGATTTTATAACTATTAACTCCTCAATTAACATTTCAGACAAATACACTTGGGATGCTTTAAAAGCATACTGATATGGGCAGATAAATAGATGGTACTTCAATTCAAGGAAAACCTGGGACAAAGACCTAAAAGCAATACAAGATAAACTAGATTTGCTTCAGATTAACAACAGAGATAATCGTATAAATAAAAATATCAGAGATGAAGTTGACAAACTGAACAAGGAATATAGAGAAATACTGCACCATAAAACCATGATTTGCTTAGAAAACATATGTTTTTGCCTACTCATTAAACCCCAAACATTTAACCAACCTTAAAACAAGACAAAGAATGTATAAACACAATTATATAAAAGAGATCTAATCATTAAAAAAAAGTCTAACTTACATGACATAATAGAAGAATTTAGAGATCATTTTCTTATAATAAATCAGAAATAGCAGAGTCTAAAGATATAATAAAAGGATTTATTAACAATAATATAGATAATAAACTTAAACAAGCAAAACTTATAGATAAACAAATAAAATATTCAGAAATTCAAAACCAAATTAGCAAGATTAAGCAAAACAAAGCTCTGGGTAATGATGATATCATACCAGAGCTATATAAAATTATACCAAAAAATGCTCTTATGTTACTTAATAATGTATTCGGTACAGCTCAGGATGAGTCCATAATACCTCCTTCTTGGAAGTACACATCTATTTTGCCTACAATGAAACCTAATAAAGACCCTAAATTATGTTCTTCATATAGACCCATTTCTTTATTCAATGTGGATTATAAAATGTTGATGAATATTTATACCGAAAGACTAAGAAAATTTCTAACCCATAGGCTCATAGCTTCATACTAGGCTATCTGCCCTAGGGCATTTATAAGCCTAGCCAGAATGTGTTTGGCTTTTGCCACCCATTTTAAATTTATTTTTCTATGCCCTTTTTTGAGGTTAGTATACTGTGCCTCTGTCTAACAGTGACACAGAAGTGATACCCGGGGTAAACCTACGATCTCCCATCCACTCATCAAGATTCCTCTTGAAGAGAGTCAATGAGGGACTCTGCCTAACCTGGACTGGGATTTTATTCTAGAGTGAAGGGAGCCTCTGGGTTATGAATTTGTCCCTCCAGCATGTCCTATTTATTTCAGTGCTGAGGTTCAAGTCTCTCGAGCACGTAGCTCGATAGGATTTGGATTTTCTGAGGTGCAGCATGTCCATTAATTCCGGGTTGGACATGGCTTTATACGTCAGGCACAGATTGCCTCTTAACAGGCGGTATGCCACTGAGTAGAGCTGGAGTTTCTTTAACCGGGCAGGATATGGCATCTGTTTGAGCCCTTTGATCCTCTTGGTGAGGTACTTTTGGGGTCTTTACAGTTGCTGCAGGTGTCTGGTAAGGTACATCCCAAAAGGGGCATTGTACTCAATTATGGGCCTGATGAGGGATGAGTAAAGAGGCACGATGACCTCCCCTGATCTAGATGTGAATCCCTTCATGATTAGGTGGGCTATATAAAATGTTTTTCTAACCACTTTGGCCACGTGGTTGTCAAATGAGAGATTGCTATCAACTTGGGTCCCCAGGTCCCTAATTACTTCTTCTGTACTTAATGGATTACCACCTATGTGGTAATTTGTGGGCACTTTGTTTTTGCCAAAGGGGATGACTATACACTTTTGGCATTTAGCTTGAGGCCATGGCTCTGGCACCAGTTCTCTGTTTCTATGAGGCCCTTTTGGAGGATGCTTGTGTCGGCTGGAGACTCGATTATGGCCCAGTTTGCAGTCATCTGAGAACTTGGTCAGCCACAGTCCTTCCATGTTGGCCTGTACCTCCGAAATATATACTGAACAAGAGAGGTCCCAGGACTGAGCCTTGTGGGACACCACTTGTAACTGGTTTGGAGTCTGACATGGCTCCAGCAATTCTAACCATGTGGGTTCTGTCCTTGAGCCAGTTTGCAATCCATCTAGTGACATAGGGTTTATATTTAAGCTGGTGAGCTTATCTATAATGCCCGAGTGGGGTATTGTATCGAAGGCTTTTGCGAGGTCCAGGTAGGCTGTGTGGACCACCTTCCCCTCGCCAATGGCCTTGGTGACTGTTTCAAAGAAATCAACCAGGTTTAAGAGGCAGGATCTGCCCTTAACAAAGCCGAACTGGGTAGGATCCAGTGTTTGTAGGTCCCCAATATCTTTATTTATGAGGTCCATGATGATCCTTTCCATAGCTTTGCAGACCAAGCTAGTCAGGCTTATGGGGCGATAGTTTCCAGGATCTGTTGAGGCACCACCTTTATGGAGAGGGACCAGTGTTGCTGTACTCCACTCTTTGGGCACATATCCTGTAGCAAGGCTGAGATTGAACAGTAGTTTTATGTTTGGGTTTAGCTCTTCTTGGAGTTCATGTAGGACACAGCCCTGGACACCATCTGGTCCCATTGATGCTGTGTTTTTTGCTTTGGAGGGGGCGGCTCTTACCTGAGCATCTGAGATGTCAGGGGGGCAGCACTCTGCTGGGATAGATATTTGCCCTTTTGGTGGGGGGGGGGAGTTTGCGCTGAACCTGTCAGCTAGGATGTTGGCAATGTCTATGGGTTCGGTGTATTTTTTGTCATTTTGGACTAATTCTGAGCATATCTGGGAATTACCACCCAGGTTCCTAACATAACTAAAGAAAGCCTTGTGATTATCCTTAGTGTCTAGTGCAATTTTTCTCTCGAAGCTGGCCTTAGACAATTTTATGTGTGCCAGTAGTTTTTTGCTAATCCTGATCAGTGATGCCTTCCCTTTTTGGGATTTTGCTCTATCATTTAGTAGCTTCCTCCTTCTATTGTATAGTTTGTTTATGGCTGGGGTCCACCAGACAGGACGTCTGCCTTTGGAGGATTGGGTCTTGGTTTTATTTGGGATCGCGTGATCCATGCATTCCTGAAGGTGTTCATAGAATGCGTTTATAAAGGATTCTGTGGTCTGGGCTGTATTTTCCACGGGCCCGGGGGCTTTGAAGGATTCCACCTCAGTTTTGAGGAGTGTGAAATTTGCTTTAGAGAAGTTTTTCACTGTGGTTTTCTAGGCAGGGGGTGGGGTCGGGATGTGAATATCCAGTGAGATTAGTTTATGGTCTGACCTTACCAGTGAGGGATACACTTCTGGTCTGGAGCATAGAGTCCCCATGTTGGTGATGATCAGGTTCAGTATGTTTTCCCCTCTTGTGGAAGTGGTAACAAGTTGTTCCATAGCATTTCAGTTTATAAATTCTAGGAACCTTTGGGCTAGGGTGTTGGAGCAAGAGTAATGCTCCCAGTCTATGTTTGGGTAGTTGAAGTCGCCCAATATAATGGTGTTTGGAGAGACCTTCATATTTTCCAGTGTTTTCAGGAAGGCCAAGTGGGGTTCCTGGGTTTGGGAGGGTGGTCTGTAGCAGGCTATAAACTGGAAGGCAGTTTTACCTACTGTTAGTTGCACATGGATAGTCTCTGATGCTTCATGCTTTGCCACCAACCTGGAGGTGTGGGTATCTTTGATGAATATCGATACTCCCCCTCCTTTTGTGGTTCGGTCCAAGTTTTGGGGCCGAAAAGCATGGTATGAGGTATAACCTGGTAGTGCTGGGGTGCTCTCAGGAGCCCTGAACCAGGTTTCTGTTACTGCACAGATATCAATGTTCTCCATGCTAAGGAGAGTTTCGAGTGCGTGCATCTTGAGGTTTAGACTTCTGGCGTTGAGTAGCATTACTCTTAGTTTCTTATTCCTTGTGATACCTATGGAGGTGGGTTTGTCTTTTGAGCCTTGCCTAAAAAGGCACTATGGGGGTAGCAAGAGCCTTTGCCAATATCCAAAAGCCCAGGGGTGACAGGTGCAAGCCGTCCCTAGCGAAGCATTGTGGCTTGTCGAGCATATCATCCCAAGCTGACAGGCATTGAATCCCCTTTGAATGACACCAGTACTTAAGCCAATTGTTGAAATTAATCATCTTGTCTTCATATTGTGGCATCATTCTTGGTGAGGGTAAGATGCTACTCAAGGTCAGGGTCTTACCAGCCTGGGATACATGCTCAGAGAGCTCCTTTATGTCTCTTTTCATGTAGTCCAGGGAGGTACGTCTCAGGTCATTCACACCAGCATGGACAATGACTGAGTCATATTTGTACTTGCCTTGGAGTGACCTGAGTGCTTGTGTTATGTGGCAGATCCTAGCGCCTGACAGGCTGCCCACCGTGACCCTCTCCTTGTTCAGCCTGGTGAGTGGGACGTCAGTGTGCCTGACGATAGAGTCACCTATTACAAGTGTATCAGGTGTGTTGTTTAGTCTTAAGGGCTGTGACTGTTTGGCACACTGGCTTTGTGAGATATGTGTTGCACGTGTTTTGTTTTGGGGTAGCGGCTGCTTGGGTGTCTGCTTTAGAGGTCTCTGCTGCTTTGGCAGATCTTTATTTAGTGCCTCGAGTATGTTTTTGTGTGATTATGTGTTTGGTTTGCTGTCGTGGTAGGTCTATGTGAGACTGGAATTGTAGTGAGTGTGGTTTCCTTCTCCTCCTGACTGGTTATGCCAGTACTGAGTTGAGAGAGCTTAGCCTCCAGTTTGGCTATATGGTTGCATCTCTCACATGTGTTGGAATTTGTTGGGAGGAGGAGAGGGTTGTCTGTGTACATGAGGCAGTTGTAACATTGCCTCAAGATTCCCAGATTCACCAGCTGGACCAGAGAGGAGATTGACAACTGACCCTTGAACATGCTAGAATAATATTGGGAATTCCTTAATAATTGAAAACAAGGGCCAGTGGGGAGTGAGGGTGTAGTGCTTTTAATTTTTAGTGCTGACTTATATAATTGCTTTAGTGAGCAAGTGCCAGGTAACTTAAGTGCAATGTGTTACAGGTAACTTAAATGCAAAAACGACAAACAGTAACTTTCTTTCAAGTGAAACAAGGAAATAAGTACAGTAAGCAATGCAGATATCACTAGTGATCCACAGAAGCACTGAGAAGCCGCGTATTAGGTGGAATTAGCGTTCCAGGGAAATAACAAGCAAACAAACAACAAGCATATAAACAAAGCTAGATTCAGCAGGCCTGGATCTAGTCTATGCTACAGCAAACAAGGTGTACCAATTTCAGTAAGATACAGTTCAAATATTCAGGCACTATAAACCTTTAACCAGAATTTCCCAACTCAGAAGGGCACAGTCCAGCCTCTTCTCCCACAAGAGTGCAGACCACAAACCTTCTTAATGTAAAATAACTGGCCTGAAGCCCAAGTGCTTAAACCAGAACTAATACACTTTAAAAATAACAGACACTGGGCTCTCAATCAGCAGTTCCCAACTTAGAAGGATGAAAGCTACCTGTCCTGCCCACACAGTGCATGCCACAAACCTCCTCCTGTAAAACAACTAGACTTAGAATGATAGCTACACTTTAATCAAGTTACTACCAAGCAGTAGTAAATACAATTGAATACTTTAGAGAATGCCTGGATTAGAGCTCAAGGTTACACAAACAAAGCTAGATCCAGCAGGACAGCAAACAAGGCGCACCAACTCAGAAGGGCAGAGTCCAGCCTCTCCTCCCACAAGAGTGCAGACCACGAACCCTCTTAATGTAAAATAACTGGCCTGAAAGCCCAAGTGCTTAAACCAGAATTAATACACTTTTAGAATAACAGACACTGAGCCCTCAATCAGCAGTTCCCAGCCTAGAAGGATGTAAGCTACCTGTTCTGCCACTAAAGTGCAGACCACAAACCCTCTCAGTGCAAAACAACTGGTCCAAAGCCCAAGTGTTTAAAGCAAAAGGCTTAGAATGAGTTACACCAAGCAGTAATAAATACCCATTTAATAGAAGATGATCAAACAGGATTTATAGTTGATAGAAACATTTGATAATATTAAAAGAACCTTAGCATTGATGAATTATTCTGAAAGAAAGAAAGGATCTGACATTAATAAACTTGGACATAAATTCCACTTTTGATTCAATAAACTGGGACTACCTGTTCCCCCTACTTGAATGCTTAAAATTCTCAAAAATGTTATTGATTTATTAGAACACCTATACAAAGGGGATCCATTATATATTAAATATGGTTTATCTATGTCAAACAATATACCTACTGTAAAAGGAACCAAACAAGGATGCCTCCTTTCTCCCTATTTACTCTAATAATGGAACCCTGGGCTAATGACATAAGGAATAACAAAAATATAGAAGAACTAGAATTTAATACTGAAACATCCTCTAAAATCCAGCTTTTTGCTGATGATGTTCTTATTAATTCAAAAGGACACAACTAACTTCATTATTTGATTCTATCAATGTACTTCAAAATATGTCAGGCTAATCATTTAATGACAACAAAACCAAGATCTTACCCATATACTCAAACAAATATAAAATAAACTCTGATAATAATAAGTACAAACTCAATACTAATCAAATTACTTATCTAGGTATCATTCTAGCTAAAGACATCAAGACAATTATACAATTAAACTATAATAAATGTTATGAAAACATACAAATGCTAGTAATGAAATAGAATACAAATTTTTTTCTCTACTGAAGAAAGATTAACAGTTATAAAAATGATAAACCTCCCCAAGATTCTCTATATTATCCAATCTATATTACTACTACCTACCAAAACTAACTAAAAAATTAAACTCGATGTTATTAAAATTATTTTGGTCCCCTAAGAAACCAAGAATAGCCCTTAAATATCACTTAAACAGCTGGAACAAAGGGAGAATAGCTTTTCCAGATCCAAGTCTTTATTCAATTTCTTTCATAATCAGAACATTAGTGTATTTATTGGACACTTCATATACAGCTAAATGGAAATCGTATTGGGAAATAATAACCATGGAATTAATAGCAAAAACACAAGTATATAAATTGGAATTATTAAATAATCCAATCTTATGGATTTTAAAAGATTTTTACCACATATATTACACCAAAACACTCAACAAATTATATCTTTAATATTCTAAAAACTTTTAGAAATTTTATATATAACTATCATTTATAAATAATTGTTTTTCTTTATTTTCCTTATTGCTTTTACTCAAGAAAGCTTGTTAACTTATGATTTAAATAAAATAACTACAATTTTGATTTCAGTTGATTTCAGACAAGAAAGTCAAGAGCATAGATTTGATAATATGGCTGGATATACAAACCCTTACACTATGCCTAATTAATAAGCTAGAAATGATCTCTCCTATTATTAGGCAAGACTCTCATATTCTATTAGATTTTTTGGAATTAGCCTTACAGCATAAATCTTGTAATTCAGGCAAGCTTTCCTTTATATATAGAGCCATTAGAGATGAAACATAGTTGCCAAGGAAACTTCTGGAATTATTATTACACAATTAATAATGAGCCTCCCAGCAATCAAGATAAATTAAATATATTAGAATCTTCGGGGAAAATAACTTTGTCACTTAAATGGAGATTATACACCTGGAATTTTTTATATAAATCCTTTTATACACCTCAATTAATAAATAGAAATCAATAAAAAAGAATATATATATATATAATATAAATGTAAGTTAGGATTTAACATAAGGTGGGCACAAATGTTTTATGACTACTCTGAATAAAAGTGTATTGGGAGAATGTGAATAAATTATCACAAGCCCTATTCACTGATAATTTCATTTTAAATATATCCATAGTTCTTTTTAATACACTCATACCAGACTGTGTTCAATGAGTTTAAGAATGGTATGATAATTTCATTTTAAATATATCCATAGTTCTTTTTAATACACTCATACCAGACTGTGTTAAAAAATAAAACTTCCCTTACTATGGTCAATACTTGCTGTGGCCAGAAAGATCATTACAAGAAAATGGATTTCTGACTCCCCTCCAACTTTCAGTGAGTTTAAGAATGGTATTACTGATGTATATCATCTACAAATTTTGACCATAAATTCAAGAGCATCTAGGAAAACTCATGCTTATTATATGTGGGTAAATCCACAGAATTTGTTAATAAAGAATAAATTCTATTTTGAATTGTTATAAATTCATAGAAAGTTATATTTGAACAATTTATCTCATAAAATGTTATAATTTTTTATCTCTGGAGTTATCGTTAAAAGATATCATTGTAAATATTTTTTTTTTATTTTTATTCAATTTGTTAATCTGTCTGAACAATTCTCTGTCAATACCTATGAAACTATTTGTTTATTCTATGTAAAACCAATAAAGCTGTTTTGAAAAAAAAGTATGACCCAGATTAATTTATGCATTCTTTTTTAAAGAAAGAATAAAAATTAGAGGCACAGTGAAATAAGTATAACAATGCATTTTTCAAACAGATTCATTTAACTTTAAAACTAAGAAAAAATAAAGACAAAATGATAAACTGCTTGAGTCTTACAAGAGCTGCTTTTTGAGGGTCACTGATTTGGAACTCCTAATTTTCTTCACTGCACATTTCACTGTTTCAAAGTGGAAAACGAATAAAAGATGTTTTCAGAACAAAGACACAAATAAACAGTCATGATGTTATTTCTTTCTATGCAGCAAATAATGTATATCTTTCACAAACTGAATCTTTACCTGGCCTTCTTCCTTGTGTATTTAATTAGGGTTGGACCCAACAGTTGAAATATGTTGTTAGACTAAGCTGTCTGTACTTTGGAAGAATGTGTCTTTTGGTGGTTTTGATCATGAGGTGTGGGGTCTGACTGGAACAATGTAACGCATCTCTGCTCTATTTAATCTGATAACAGCTGCTGGTTTAAGTAAGTAAATGCTTCAGAATGAAAAAGACATTACCACAGCCCTACATATAATAATGCAAAAATAAAAATAAGTAAATATAGTCCTGCTTGACCAATGCAACCACTAATTAAATAAATAATGGTGCTGTTTTCATTGCAAAACTGATGAATCTATTTCTCTCTCTATTATGGGTCTTCAAAGTGTAATCATCCATTAAAATTATTAAAACCAACAGCAGGTATCTGTTTGTCTTATCTGTACATGCACCCACATTATACTGGTCTACTTGGCATTACTGAAATGACAGTAGACTGACTTTCAGATTGCCGAGATGAAAAACTCGAAGTTTCAGTTAACTGAAACTTCACTTTACCGAAGTTCAAATGACTGAATGTATAAAAAGCTGAAACCCCAAGCTGATTGAAACAGGAAATCCCCTCATTTCTGCACTGTAGTGCGATCTCAGAGTAGGTATATGTAAGTTGCAGAGGGATTGGGGGGTGCAACCCCCATGCAAAAACAAAGTTAATGTATTTTATGACTTCTGTTTTTTTTTTTTTTTTTTAAGTGTCTGTTTTGTAATGAATATTCATGTCGGTGCTTCAGCTACCGTTATGAATATTCATTGTGATGCTGTGGAATTGCTGTTATTGGTTGCTGGGCAGGTTGTGGTTAAGTACATTGGTTGGGTTTAATTAAGGTAGCTTACTGTTGTTAAAGTGTTGATAATTAGAAACAAAGGAAAACTTACAGAAAACACAAATACTACACTAATTTGTTTTCATATGTAGTGGGAGGATTAAATGTTGTAGGGTAATATTTGTAGTAAATGTGTTTGCGGTTTCTGTAGTGTTTTATATTGAAGGTCTGTCTGTGTTTTGTAATTTCAGATATGTGACAGTTGGGTTTTTGATATTTCAGGATTTTAACAGTTTGTTTTTTTGGTCTTAGTGTTTTGCGTTTCAGTAGTTCGGTCTTCTGTAGTAGACCTATTTATACACACACATAAATGTAGACTAATATATAAAGCCAGCACAGTGGTGAAGAAGAATACATTGTTGCACTACCACCCTTGGTTCTCCAGATAGATTTTTGGCTGGGATGTAGTGTATGGTGGGTACGTATTCATATATATATATTTTTTTTTTTTCGCCAGGTGCTCTGGCCAATGAGTGATTTTGTTGTTATCTGACTTGCCTGAAGATCAAGTGGTTTCTTGATGCATGTGTGTAATGGGCTCCCTGTCTAGGATTAGTTAATTGCTTTAAATTCACAGAGTGCTGACATAGAATTTGGCTTCCCATGATCCTGAAAAAGGTAAAATAAAGCCAGTATGTAGGAATGGATAAATGAAATATGTATCTTGAAATTAGTTGTCCAGAAAACATAAGACATGATAATTCAAGCTACAAAAACATTGGTGGGCTTTTTTTCTACTTATTGCCCCATAAGAACAATAGAGTAGACAAGACAAGCATCCTTAGCAATGAATCACATCACTGGAAATTCTTCTTCCAAACTTTCTAGTCACTTCAGGAAAGTAAAGGATGGTTAAGTAATTTACTGATGGAGCTGATAAAGGTTTACACCAGCTGGATTTCACTTTGTAAGGAGATTTGTATTACCCATTTGTCTTTGGACTGAGCTGCCACAGTCTGAAAGCTGCTTTGACAGCTGTCAATCTATGTGTGGGATGCCATAATTCTGATAGCTGTCAAAACAGTTTTCGAATTGCAGCTGCTCATTGTTAAAACAAGCCATTAACTCTCACCTGTAGCAGTGCCATGTATCTTGTAAATAAAGATTTTTTTTTCTTTTCTTTGGCAAAGCAAAATGTCACACCTTCTTTATAACTACTTTTCCCATATCACAACTACAGTCAAAAAGACACAGTACACTTGAAGCACTATATGTATTCTGTCTCAGTAAATTCAAAGCAGCATCTAGCACCCCAAGACCAGGCAGAAACGTACTGCAATGTATAATGCTTTTCAGATTTATTTTAAAATACTGCATGTTATATGTCCATTGTTTTAAGTATTACATCGTCAAATGCTGCTTTTTGGAATTATTATAAAATACTGTATTGCTACTTGACTGTTGCTATAAAGTATGGTACAAAATGCTACAGCTCTATCCCAAGCGCTTTCCCTAGAGTACACAAAGTATTTCAGAATGATACTTATAACAACAGAATAGTGTTATGCTGCTGAAATGTGCACTCTGATAAAATGCAAAGCCACAGTTCCAGTACATAAGTAATAACATACTATTAAATAGTGTTCTCTGCAATTATTTAAAACCCACAGACCCATGAACATGCACATGTAAACACACACACACACAAACGAACACACACATTCACGCAAAGAGCCCCACAAACCTCATGGACACAGAAACACACCTACACACAGAGATCCACAGACACACATGTGTGCACACAGATGCAGAAACACACTCAGGTGTAATGCATACAGACACACACACACAGAGGTACAGACATGCACATGCATGCTCACAAACGCACATCAATATCTGTAACCAGATATACAAATTCACTGACTAGTGGCATACCTCTCAACCTCTTAGTAAAAGAAATCTGGACAAAGCCAAAACTTATAGGGGGCAAAGGCCCCAAAATAAGGACATATGGTAAGTACAGCCATTATAAATTAAAAGGTTGCTAGAGATCTGAAATTCAAATCTCAGTCATTATTTAGTGAATTCAATCCTCATTAATTTGCCAGAAAAACACAGATTTTATGAGGAACAGGCCAAAAGTATAAGGCAAAAATCTGGACACAGTGAAAATCAGGACAGTTAAGAGCTCAACCTCTTAGCACAACAGATCTAGACAAAACCAAAATGTATGGGGGGACAATGGCCCCAAAATAGGAATAACTGTTAAATACTACTCTTATAAATTAGAAAGTTGCTAGAATAAAATGTTCTGTGTTATCATGAACTTTCTATTAATATCAAGTATGAAACTGAAATCTCTGTCATTATTTAGTGAATTCAAGCCTCACTGATTTGCCAGAAAACCACAAATTTTAAGAGGAGATGACTAAATGTACAAGACGAAAATCTGGACAGTTGAGAGGTATGTCTAGTATTTTCTAAAAGTATAATATATGAAATATTTATAGAGAAATCCTATTCAAATACAAAAGAAAAGCCACTACTTTTCCTAAACAATAAATAAAAGGGCCAGATTTAATAAAGCCTACACGATATGTATTCAATAACATTCTTTTCACATTTTTTATTCCTTTATAGTGACTCAAAGACTCCAGTAAGTATACATGTAGTACACACTTTGTGGTAATGTTTATGAATCACTGTCAATATTTAAATCTGCAATACTATCAGTAGGAAAACTAAAATTAGGAGGAAGGAGGAGTGAGTTATGTCTGTGTTGGCTGTTCATTCAAAGCGGTGTACACTTGATGTGTTATAGAAATCCTGGGGAAATTTAAAAAATACAGAAAAACATAAATATAAAAAAGTAAATACAAAGACTATTTTCTAAGCTCAATACTGCCTTCCAGGGTATGCATTATAAGGACTCACATAACAGTTCTTCCAGGGATAAGGAAGCCTTTCACTCTTTGTATCTGGTATCACAATAGCCTTGTTTGGTCCTGTAATTCATCCTGCTGGGTATTATTGCTTATGTATGCACACAGATGAAAAGATAGATAGGTAAATAAATAGAAAAATATTTAGATACATGCATACCTAGATAAACAGATCCACATACTGTCTCTCTCTCTCTCTCTCTATAGTGTGTGTGTGTGTGTGTGTGTGTGTGTGTGTATGTATATATATATATATATATATATATATATATATATATATATATATAGGAGCGCTACAGAATCCTGAAAGCTCAAAATCCTGAGACCAAAATCCTGAAAATTCAAAATCCCGAAACTCAAAATCCTGAAAACACAAATAATGCTAATATGTCACTATAAAGACACTAATCTACCAACTGACCCTGACCCTAACCCTAACCCTAAGGTCCATCACTATCGCACACTCACCTGACCCGCGACCTAACCCTAACTCACTTAAACCGCCCCAACCCCAATATTTGTCACTATTGCATACATGCCTAACCTGCGCCCTAACCCTAACTCACTTAAACCGCCCCTAACCCTAACATAAAACCAACCGCACACTTACCTGAACCCAACACATGACCTAACACCACAGGGCTAACAATAGCAAAGCCACAATGACGTCAGTATGTCCATTTTGTGTTTTCAGGATTTTGAGTTTCAGGATTTTGGGTTTCGCGATTTTTAATTTTCAGGATTTTGGTCTCAGGATTTTGGGCGATATATATATATATATATATATATATATATATATATATATATATATATATATATATATATATCTGTGTGTGTGTGTGTGTGTGTGTGTGTGTATAGCGATGATTTTCCTCTAATCGCAATCTACTACACATTTAATCTAACAAGCAGTTAGTTGAAATTAAAATACATCTAAAACTTCATATACCGCAAACACTTCTCTAGTGTTCTCCACTACATTTCCAGGGGGCAAGCCCCCTACATGCTTCACATCCCCCTTAAACATTCTAACTTCACAGTCACAGAACTGGAGGGAAAAGAGAAAACTCTTCGCACAGTGAATCATTGCAGGTGCACAAATCCAAACATATAAAGATAGAGACAACATAACAGTGGGCATTAGCAAGGTACATATATGGAGCAACATTAATTTGCAATGTAATTTCTATGATCAAAACCATACCAGCATTTATTCTATAGCCTTATACACTTTTCTGTCAAATGCAAGTCAGTCATTTGTGTTTTATATGAAATGCCTCTTAGATAAATTGTGACATGCTTTTTGTAGATAAAACGTATTAAACCTATACACACATATATATGATCTGTGTGTGTGTGTGTGTGTGTATATATACAGATATATAAGTGGGGGGGGGCTTTACTAGAAAAACTCACCCAGACTCTGCCACACCTTGAAGTGGGGGGAATGTTAGTTTCTTTTTGCTTTCTTGTATATTGTGTTGCTTTATTGCCTTCTTCTATTTTGTATACGGTGATTCATTTCCTTCAGACTGTATTTTATTTGTATTTTTCTTTTAATTGCATATTTAAGCTAGGAAAGAGACCACAGCTGTGTCTCGTCAGCCACACACAAATTAGATTTTTCCCACCTCCTACACTAGTTCTGTTGTATTTTTAAACTCAACTGTCTTTCTAGTTAATTGCCCCTTATGTTAATTTGACCAGATATTCCTTACTCCTCATCTTTAATTGGATATTGTGACTAACCACAAAATTAACATTCTGTGAAATCTATCCCCTTCAGCTATTTAAATTTATTGGTCATCCCACTCTATTCCATAGACCCAGAATACAAAGTGACCACCCCTTCCAAATCTATCTTGCACTTTTAAAATTAGTGTCTCTCCACTTAGACAGCTAAAGCTTAAGTTACCCCCTCATTCATATCTAACTGCTTAGAGAACACTGCAGCTGTCTTACCTTTAAATTCTGCAACATCTACTCCAATACCACTAATTACTGGAGAGCCCAGAGTCTCCCTCTCAGTAGCCATCTTGGGATTAGTGTTTTGGTTTTGCTCCTGGAGAGAGAAGGAGCATAGGGACATTATTTCCTGGTGACTACTGATCACTGGAAAGTCTAATAACTGCTTCACAGGTGTCAGTTTGGAACTTGTGCTTACATTTTGCTCCTGGTGAGAGATGGAGCTGAGTGCATACATTCCTTACTCTTTCTGGTTGGGGAGTAAGTGTCTTTGCTTGATCTGCCTGATTGGTCTGGTTGCTATTCAAGGCATCTACCAGGAAAAGGCTACAGCAAGCCTACAGACCCTTACATAATCTGGGACAAGACTGTGAATCACCAGACTATGGCCTGCTTATTATATTAGGATTGGTGCTATTTTACTTCTGGTGACAGAAGAAGCAAAGAAGCATTGTATTCCAGCAGACTGAAGCTGTGGTGAGAGCAACACTAGTAGTATCCAGGCAGTAGCCATTCATGCAGCTCCCATTGTTTCATTATTCTTGACAAGCTAATTCCTTCTTTTCAGTAAGTGCTGCTTAAATTGCTTCTAACTTCAGAATATCTGCCTAAACTCTTTACCCATGAATCATCAGACACTACTGATTTGTTCCCTGTCAAGTGTTTGGCAGTGCCCTGTGCAGCCAAAGACACCTTGAGTTGACATTTTTCCCATAAAAGCACTACTGAAATTTCCCCAATACCTAGTTGCACACAAGACAACTAGTTTGCTGTAACAGACACTGCCCCAGAGCTGTAAACTAGATACTCCTGACAGTTCTTTATATTCTCACTCCAACTATCTAATCAATTAAAAAGGGTATGTTGCCATGGATATGAACGCTCTCACTATCTCTGTTACCAGCTTGGTGGATATGGGTATTCTGAGGCAATGTAGAAATTGCCTTGTGTTTACTGACAAGCAATTAATTCTAAAACAAACTGATATCCTATGAGAGAGGCATATTTAAATTATGTCACTGGAGGCAAAGCTCTCATGTAAAAGCACTCTTAATGTTAACAAGGTTGTCAGTAGTACACACGCTGAACCCATCACACATGATTCAAAGCAGACACATAGACCCACGTATGCTGAAGCACTAAAATGTAACCTTCCTAAACCTCAAAGACCCCTAGATGAAGTACAGTTAACAAACACCATTAGCAAATCCGAATGCCCTCTTTCAAAACAACATCCACACCAACACATCTCATGGAGCCTCTGTTTTTAAGCCTATAAGGGAAGCCACCACAGAATCCAACATTCTTGTTATTGGAGACTCTGTTGTGAGACACACTGATGTTCCTGTCACCAGACTGAGTAAGGAGAAAGTCACGGTCAGTTGCTTATCGGGTGCCAGGATCTGCCACATTACACATGCACTCAGGTCACTGGACCACAGGTGCCAGTATGTCTCAGTTATAGTCCATGTGGGCGTTAATGACTTGAAACATACCTCCATAGAAGACTATATGAAGAAAGTCATCATAGAGCTCACGGAATGTGTGTCCCAGGTAGGTATGAGCCTAGCACGGAGAAGCATTCTACCTTCTCCAAGGATGATGCCACAATATGAACAAAAGATAATTGACTTTAATAATTGGCTTAGTTTCTGGTGTCATTCTAATGGGGTGCAATATTTGTCAGTATGGAAGGAGATGATCAACAGACCATGCTGCTTTGCCAGGGATGGTCTGCACCTCTTCCCTTTAGGCTTTTGAATATTAGCTAAAACACTGTCTTCACCAATGGTGTTGCTTGTAGGCAATGCCAAACTGAAAGTACTTCTGACAGCAAATCAAACCCAAGAAAACCTAAAGTTATTACTGCCCAATGCTAGGAGTCTAAACAAAAAACTCCACTCCCTGGAAGCTCTCTCTATCCTAGAGAATGCTGATGTCTGTCATTTAAAGCCACAGACAGCACACCAATAGTGCAAGGTTATAATGCCTTCCACACATTTAGACCAACTACTTCACAGGCAGGGACTAAAGGTGGAGGTATCTCTATTTACATCAGAAATAAATATACTTCAAGGCTGGTCAAACAGGACAATGCACTTATTTATTTATTTATTTCAGTTTGATTATCGGGGAAGTCCAGCTTGAGCTTCTCCATGTTCAAATCACCACATGCAAAATCCAGTAACACCACTTTTGCAAGCTATAGGTCCCCTTCTACCTGGAAACCCATACCATGTATTTAAACTTATTGGAAACACTCACCATCCAACCTAGTACCATATTCATGGGCGACTTTAATTACCCGACTATTAACTGGAAATTGTATATGATGCTAAACGTACAGGCACAGAAATTCCTTGATTTTGTAAACACAAATCCCAGGACCAGACTGTCAATACACCAACAACGAGTGCAACCATACTGGATCTGGTCCTCACTAATATGGGAGAATGCTGCACATCGCCTAGTGCAATGTCTTCTCTGGTACAGTTAGACCACAAAATGGCCTCCTTTGAAGTAAAAATAAAACCGGGAACCCCAGCTAACCCTAGAATATTCATGAACAACTATAAGACTAACTTCCTACTATTAAGTGATAACCTGACAAAATTTCAAGCCCCCACTGTTGTCTATGCAGAACTGTTCACTAAAACCCTATACAAGCATGTTAATACCTGCATAAATGCAGCTGTACCCACCAGAAAGTACAGAACTAACTCAAAAACAAGCCACCTTGGTGGAATCACAACATCAATAGGCTATATAACAGAAAGAAGAAAATCATGGTAAAAATTAGGAGGTGCAGCACCCAGTAGGATAAAAGCACTCTCATCAAATTAACCATACAACTCAAGAGGACAAATAAAGTCTACCAAAGCCAAATTTGAGGTAAGTTTGGCCTTCCAGGAAAAGGATAACCACAAGACATTCTTTAGCTATGTCCTCAACCTCAAAGGCAATAAACAATTGTGTGCAGAGCTCATTGTAAATGGAGCCACCTATACTGAGACAGAAGATATAGTAAACTTACTGGCGCTCAAATTCAGCTCCAAATTTACCCCCTTCTCCCCCATCAACCTTTCCACAGAAAATACCATCAAATATAATTCCCCCTGCTATCACTAGGGAACAGGTTCTTAATGCTCTCTCTAAGGTCAAGAACACTGAATCAGTGGGCCCAGACAATATCCCAGGATGCCTTATAAACAACATGAAATAGGATCTAAAAGACCCTCTAGAATTGCTATTTAACTGTAGCCTCCAAACAGGCTTCATGCCGCTTAAATGAAGAACAGCAGCAGTCATCCCTCTGCACAAGGAGGGCCATCTTCTGACCCTGGAAACTACAAACCCATAAGTCTCACTAATCTCATATGCAAATCCATAAGAACTATCATGGAAATGATAAATAATGACATAGGAAACTCCAGACACTTGACCCAACCCAATCTGGTTTCATCAACAGCAGATAATGCCTAATTAACCTGATGGACTTCTTCGAGAAGGTCACCAAGGCAACAGATGCAGAGAAAATGGTTCACACCATCTACCTTGACCTGGGCAAGACATTTGATAGAATTCCCCACGCAGGCATTGATGACAAATTTAAGAGGTTAAGTATAAACCCTTATGTAACCCAGTCAATAGGCAGCTGACTCTCAGACAGGACCCTGGAAGTTAGAATCAGGGGTCCACCTTTACAAGGACGCCAATCACAAGTGGAGTCTCTCAGGGATTGGTCCTGGGATGGCTCCTTTTTTGGCATTTACTTCTCTGAAGTCAAGGCCAACGTCAATGGCCTCTGGCTGACTAAATTTGCAAATGATTTCAAATTAACTGTCACTGAGTCCTTCACTGACACAAATGCTCTCCAGGAAGGGCTGACATAGACAAACCGGTGCCAGAGCCATGGACTAAAACTTAATGCCAATAAATGTATAATAGTATCTTTCGGGAACTCATCCACCCTGGTAAGTATCAAATTGACAGCACACCCCTAAGAGCTGACCCAGTAGTCAGCTACTTGGGGACACACAGACAGTAATCTAGCCTTTGACCATCACATATCTACAGTACTGAGGAAATCATTCTATGTTGTGCAACATATAAACAAAGGTATGGCATTTTTGTCCAAGGAAGTCATTGTTTCACCATATTCAGCATCTAATCAGACCTATCATTGAGTATAATGCCCTCTTTGTTATGTACCTAACCAGGCATATCCAACAATTTTAACATCCACAGAGGTTCCTTACTAAAAAAAAAATACAGTGCATAAGTAACATGTCCTATGCAGACCACCTCAAGGCCCTATCCTTGTATTCTATCTGCTACAGGCTGTTGAGGAGTGATCTCTACCTAGCATACAAGGCATGGTCAGAACCCACTCTGATAGACCTCCTGCATGCCCAAAACACAAACAGAATAAACATGCAGTATGCAAAAGGCCGATGTTCATAATCTAATGATGGTGTCCAAATCTTGTAAAATACACTACTGTAAAAACAAGTTTTACCCAACAGTGAAAATAGTGTCTGTAACAACTTTATTTGTCCATTTGTCTAATTCCAACAAAGAGAAAGGTGAAAGTCAAGTGTTCTCGTCCAAATGAATACACTCATGTACTTATTCAGAACTCATATACATATATACGTGCGTGTGTGTGTGTGTGTGTGTGTGTGTGTGTGTGTGTGTGTGTGTGTGTGTGTGTGTGTGTGAGAGAGAGTTCTGAGGAATTCCATGAGTACATTGGTTTGGGTGAAAGCACTTAACCTTTACGTTAATTTTTTTCCATACCATGAAGTTTGCTGTACACAGCAATGTGGAAAATGCATATATGTATGCCACAATAGCAGCATGCATGTATGAATTTTAATGAGGTCAGGGCAACAGGACAGATTACCGGGGGAAGGTGATGACCACTACCAGACATGACTGGTGCCTGGTATTAATGTGGAAGTCACTGATGTAGAACGCATGGACTACGTGTGTGTGTTTGTGTGTGGGTGTGTGTATGTATGATGACAACGGTCTGACATGACTGGCACCTGGTATGACTGTGGACATCACTGATGTAGACCAGATGGACTACGTGTGTGTGTGTATGTGTGTGTGTGTAGGTGTGTGAGATAGAGACAGTGATAGCCACTCTATGGACATGAGAGTACAACCACAGCAGAAAAGTGGTCTTTGATTTGTTCTGGCTTACTGTGATGCAGAAACCTATGGTGATAAGCCTGTCCAAATCCCATGAATAATTTGACAAATAAACTAAATATACTTATTACTCTGGTGTTGTTTGACCAGGGCAATGAATTTTACAGTCGCTGAATTGTTGATTCTTAACCTGAAGTATAAATAAATAGTGTTGAGTAAACTCATGCATTGCAAAAAATTAAACTTTACAAAAACACAAATTATTTTACCACCTATTTTTGTGTCCTTGAACTGTCACCTAGTGTAATGTATCGTTTAATATGAATCTACAGCCCTCTTCAATATATGTAGCTGTTCTTCATTTTATACCAGGATCTTAAATTAGTCCAAGCAAAGTCGCATGACAAGGTGCTAGTATTAAGAACAAGAAGCATGAATATAGATTTCACCAGGGTCATTATTCTTAACCAGCGATACTCAAGTAACATTATTAAATAACAAATCTAACACAGTCATCTTAGCTGCACACCGAGGTAACTTGTCAAATCCAGCTGTAATTATACAATGTACATTGCCTTTTCCCTATTCAAGTTTAGAGATACCAGTGCTACAATTCACTAAAGGAAGGATGAAATCACCCTTAAACCAATACCACCTTTTTTATGCTATCCCCCAATACCATTTCAGTTTTTATTTCATTGTTTTTCTACCAAATAGAAACAGAATAGCTTTATACTTCACTGTACACAATCCACCCAGTAACTGTAGTACATTGTTTACCATTCTATACTAAATTATAAGATATCATCTTCCTTGTGTTCAGAAAGGATTGCCACCTTTTCATCCTTACCTCTATCATTGTCCCAGTATACAACAAATTTTGAAACAGCTGTAGTCTCCACATCTGTTCAAGTGACCACATTTCACTGCTGCTGTAGTAACACTACCTTCTTTCCTGACAGCAGCCATGTGACTCATCTAATTACAAGGCATCCTTTCAAGTCATACCACAAGTACCCAAACTTCAGTTCACACTTGCTAGCCACATTTTCATCATATCTTCTACTTCACCTTAAAAGAACCAGAATCCAAAAGTATCTTTTATTATTCATGACAAACATGTTACCTACAGTGCTTTCTGTCATCTCAGGTTGTCCACTAAATTTCAACAAATCAAAAGCCATCTAACATGTCATTCTAATAAGGTGCCATATTAAAGTCTTGTGTCCCTAAGAACTCAAATTTTATAAGCTTTCCTGTGTGTCATTATATGCACATGTGATGCTTTTTGTACTGGATGAGTTCAGCTTGCACATATAGAGCTCTGCTGTTGCATTCTATAGGAAATCACAGCTGGTGTCATTTCAACATGTGCTTTGGCAGCGATTCATTTATCTTTACAGATTTCCCTTTCTTTTGTGCTGATGCAACTGTTATCTTGGCATATATAAGTTCAGAGTATATGGGAGGTTTGCCCCCTGCAAAAAATGCTTGCATTTAATTTTTCATTGTGTTGAATTACTGACCATTCATGCTTAGAAAGTGGGTTCCTCACATAGTCTTAACTTAATTAATCATAGTGGAAGCCTTCCTGTATAATTTTGTTTGGTCTGTTCCAGATTATGTCCATTGATCAAAGTCAGATATCCTACCCCTCATTACCTCCATATTCACACATTTCTTTACCTAAATCATCTTGAGGCTTTAGCTGCACCTTCAACCCTTCTGCTAACTAGTCTACTGCATCTTCAAGCCTGTTTCTACTGCACTTTTCTTTAGAATAACCCTTATTATCAGAAAGTCACTCTGTTGCTCCCCATCCTACTCCATGCAATACCCAATGATTTCAGAAAATGTTCTCCCTGAAGTCCACCATATTATCAATAGCCTGTACCCATGTTGCACGCATGCACACACACACGCCATTTCCAAAACAACTCACAACCCTCCTATTATGCAAGTAATGTTCATTACCATGCCATTCAAAGCTTCTGTTAGTGAGTTCATGACTCTTTCAAAAGAATTAATACATAGCAAATATTCCCTACACCCCAGCATCCTTTATTCTTTTTCCACCATTGTTGGACTATACCCTTTCCCCACATGACCTACTATGATACTGTTCTCAACTTCTTTTTCCAAAAATCAGAGACAAAACAAACGTACTGAGAGAGGTGAACAAAGGCCCAGTTCCAAATAAGAGACAGCTTTTAAATGTTATACTGCTACTTGTAAAAAGTCAATAGAAGAACAGGTTTTACATCAGCATGCATTTCTTTTTTTTTTTTTTAAAACAAGTTTATTATTTTTAACATACAAAATAAATATCATAACAATTTTATACAAGTAATTAAAATAGAAGTGGTTATAACATTCAATAAAATAACCAAAGTATTTACAAAGACATCCACCACAATCAAATCAATTAATTAAACTAAAATACCATGCTATTGTAGCTAAGATTTTTTTAACAGATTTTGTAAAGTATCCCATATAATATAGTAAGATGTTTTTCTAGTAGTTCTTGATTTTATTGTCATCAATTCCATATGGCACACTACAGTCATAACATTTTTAAATTCATTAAACGAAGGAGGAGTATCTGAAATCCAATTTCTGGTTATTATTTTTCTAGCCACTGCTAGAATGGACCATAACAAGGGAAGCTTAACCTTTTTAACACATTGAGGAACAGGAGTGTTGAATAATATAAGTGATTTAGAAATAATGAAATTATCTGTAAAAAGAGCCTGCAAAAAATCATTAATTAATTTCCAATATTCTTTCAATTTTATACAATCATAAAACATATGTGCCCAATCAGCATTAATTTCAACATTACATCTTTTACATAGATTGTCTTTATTATTTATTTTATTCATCATCAAAGGTGTATAAAAGGATCAAAGGTGTATAAAAGGATCTATGTAAAAATTTCCAAGTAAAAAGTCTCCAAATAATTGAGAAGTAGTTTTATAAGCAGATTCCAATATATATTGTTTATCTTGTTGATTTGGTGATTCACCATTAATGAAAGTGAAATAATTCCAGTAGGTATCTAGACTATAATAAGTTTCTTCTCTGATAATTTTATGTATGTATGAAAGCTTACCTTTATCAGAAACTTTATGTTGTAAATTTAATATCAAGTAATCAATCAGTATTGGAATAGATTCTTTAACTGATACGGACATTACATCAATTTTATTAATAAGATGTTGTCTAAAGGTCTGAACTTCTAACCAACAAGTTTCTCTCAGATCAAATTCTTGTTTTAAGTAGTCTAAATTTTTAACTTTATTATCAGATAGCAACTGATACCAGTACTTTAGTTCATTTTCTGTGACTAAAAGAGTTCTTTCTGAAGTAGATGACAAAAGCATACCTTGTGTATACATTATAGGGAATAGAATAAAATTCCAATCCTTATACTTAGGATGCATAAATATAAAATTACGATAACTGGTAATAATGTTTAATGGATAACTAACTATATATTTTGGTGTAATAGGTGAAGTACAAAATTCTTTTAGTAACCATAACATGGAGTTATTTACAATCATATTTTTATGTGTTAAAGAAATTTTCGTGAAGTGAATACTAATTAGTTCCCAGTAATCTTTCCATTTTGCAACATATGACTGATCTATTAACAAAGTAATAACTTTTATAATAGAAGAAATAGTATATAAGTTAAAGTCTGGAAAAGAAATGCCCCCTTGAGACCAACTATTAGTATGTTTCTTTAATGCAATCCTAGGTCTATTAGGTGCCCATAAGAAATTTAGCATTAGTGTATTCAATTTCTTGATATTTATTTTTGTAGGTGGGAGTATTATTGATTGTAGTAAGTATAATATCTTGGGGAATATTATCATTTTGATAATTGTAAGTCTCTCTTCCATAGTAAAAAACATATTTTTCCAGCTATTGAATAGATTTTGTATATTAAGAAGACAGGTACTATAATTATTATGTATAATAGATTTGATATCCTTAGATAGTATTATACCTAAGTATGTTATCTGACCCGAATTGGGTATATATTTGCTAAAATCACGAATAAGGACATTTTTTCGTGTATATATAGGTAATATTTTAGTTTTTTCTTCATTGAATATTAAACCAGAAACATTTTTAAAATTCATCATTTTATCGAATAGGGACTGCATAGAAGAATTAGATCCTGCTGATGTTATTAGAACATCATCTGCAAAAAGTTGAATTTTAGATGTTGTATTTTCATCTATATCAAATCCTTCTATATCAGTACTGCTTCTGATCAGATTAGCCCAAGGCTCCATTATTAAAGTAAATAATAATGGAGAGAGCAGACATCCTTGTTTTGTACCTTTTAAAATGGGTATTTTTTGTGAGACATATGTTCCTATCTTAATGTAAGCCAGTGCTCCTTTATATAAATGTTCAATTAGATTTACAAATGCATCTGAAAAGTTAGTGCACTTCAGTAAGATAAACAAGTAGTCCCAACTTACTGAATCAAATGCTGAACTTATGTCGAGACTAATAAGTGTTAAATCTTTCTTTTTCCTATTTGCAACATCTATTAATGTTAGAGTTCTCCTTATATTATCAAAAGTATTTCTATTTACAATGAAGCCTGTTTGATCTATATCTATAATGCCTGGGATGATTGCCTTCAATCTATCAGCAAAAATACTCATAAACATTTTATAATCAACATTAAGTAATGAAATAGGTCTGTATGAAGTGCATTTAGCTGGATCTTTATTGGGTTTTAAAATTGGCGAAATAAATGTGTATTGCCAAGATGGGGGAGTTATTAACTCATTTTGGGCCAAAATAAAAACCTTATGTAATAATGAGTATGTACTTTTAGAAAGAATTTTATATATTTCAGGTATAATACCATCATTACCTGGTGCTTTGTTTGATTTAAGCTTGTTTATTTGTGTAACAACCTCTGTATATGTAATATTGTTATCCAATAGTTTAGTCTGTTGTTCATTAAGTTTTTTATTCATGTTTGTAGTTATAAATTTCTTTATTTTATCTTTGGGTTCCATGTTAATGTTATTATGATTAATTTTGTGAAAGTGATTTCTAAATTCATCTAATATTTCTGGTAGACTAGAAACATTCTTCTTTTTCCTTAGAGAGAAAATTTCTTTGATATGGTTTTGCTTATTCAACCTTTTTGTTTTATTTTTAAGTCTATGTAAGTATTTGGGACTTATTGAGTAAGACAAGAACTTGTATTTCTCTAAAGTTATTTTAACTTTATGAGTTAAAATTTCTTTGTATTTCTCATTTAGTTTGTTTATTTCTTCAATAACTTTTTTGTCCATAACATTTTCTTTATTATTATGTTTATAAGAGTCTAATTTACTTTGAATATCTAATAATTCCTTATCCCAAGATTTCCTTTTATTATTATACCATCTGATACTTTGTCCATATAGATATGATTTTAAAGCATCCCAAACATAAACAATGGAGACTTCAGAAGTATTGTTTATGTCTAAAAAATGTTGCACTTCTGAAAGTATATAATCTTTATAGTCTTTTAGTTGAGTTAAGTATGCTGGTATCCTTTTGATCTGAACATTATAAGTACTCTTTATCATGAACTCAAAGACAATTGAATTATGATCTGATATAGGACACAAAATGATTTTAGAATTAATTAATTCTGTTACCATCTGGTTAGAAATAAAGACTCTATCTATTTTTGAATAAGTTTTATATCTGTTAGAAAAAAAGGTGTATGGTAATGATTTTGAGTCTATCTGATTATTAATATCATTCAAATGATATGAATTAACAAACTCTTTTAAATGTTTTGCATTAGATGTAATGTTCCTTTTCCCTATAGTAGTAGTATCATTTTCATGTAGGATACAATTAAAGTCACCTGCTAAAATAATATCTCCTATAGAAAATGATATGATCTTTTTAAGATGGTATTTTACTGTATTAATACCAATTCCTGGTATCCAATATACATTAATTAATGTATATGTCGTTCCGTTAATTTGTATTGTAACCATACAAAACATTCCTTTATCATCTTCATAAGTCTCGATAGTTTTAGGTATGGGCATACTTTTATTCCATAAAATAGCCACTCCTCTTTTTTTCTGAGTGTGCTCTGAACTAACTAATACTGTATATTTATTAGTGGCTAATTTATCAATATCTTTTTTCAAGAGATGTGTTTCTTGAAGGAAAACTAAGTTGGCCTTATGTAAATTAATGTATCTCATTAAGCTTGCCCTTTTACATGGATTATTCAGTCCATTAATGTTTAAAGAAATTCCTTTTAGAGAAGTCATTTGGCATTATTTAAACATATAAAACTTATAATCAGAATAACAATTAACAAAATAAGTAATGTTAGACCTCCTCCTTTAGGTGTACCTTTAAATAAAGCTGTATTTATTGAGACTCTTATGGGATTTTGTATAAACTTCATTTTTGCTTGTAGTGACAATAAGTTTAATCAGCATGCATTTCTGAACAATAAGAAGCATGATTTGACTGTAGTCATTATTGATTTACAAGAAAATCAAAAATATTCTGAAGGACAGGGCAAAAATATGAGGCAAAATCAGGGACAGTTGAGAGGTTAGCTACTCATAAGCATTGTGAAATGGTTAGACACTAAATCTTCTTGTAAATCACACTATCAGCAAACATTTCTGATCTACAATGTGTACACACACACGTATGTGCATCTATCTCTCTCTCTCCATATATATATATATATATATAAAGAGGTCTACTGTGGTTGGTCGAAGTTTCAGTACTTCGAACTTCACTTGTACAAACCCACTAGTTCGAAGTACTGAAACATTGAAAACTGACTATGGAGATCACAATATAGCGTGGAATGGGAATATTCCCTTTTCCTCACTGTAATGCGATCTCAGAGTTGGTATATTTAAGTAGGATGGTGTGGAGTGCAGGGGGGCTTGCCCCCCTGCAAAAGCATGTTTTTGTTATATTTTATTTGTGAGGTGATCGGGTGCCTAGACTTCAGTGAAAGTACACTTTCGTTGAAGTGCACTTTCGCTGAAGTGGGGTTCTACTTTTATTTTTACTTAAGTGAAAAGTTTGTTGTAAAAGTAGTAGATATATATATATATATATATATATATATATATACACACACACACACACACACACACACACACAGGTTTATTTCATATGATAGAACTTTCAAATGTTCGACTTTCATATGGTTGGGACCATATGATGGAACATTTAAAAGTTTAAACATCTAAAAAAATTACAACAAAACAAAAAATTAACTGAATATTTTTAGCAGGGGGGCAAGTTTCCACACACCCCCTGCTATTTCAATATACCAACTCCGAGATCGCACAACAGTGTGGAAAAGGGAAATCTTCCCATTCCAAGCTGTATGGAGATCTCTGTTAAGAATGCTCAAAACTTTAAAAGTTCGATCATGTGATCTCGGCCATATGAAAGTTGAACTTTTGAAAGTTCGATCACATGAAAGGGACCCATACACAATATATATGTAAAACATAAGCATGCTGTACTGAACAGTGGTCAACAGCTTTAATGTCAGTCAGACAGATGAGCCACAAAAAGGAAAAGCAACATAGCAAAGGGACCTTTACTTTTGTGTGTGTGTGTGTGTGTGTGTGTGTGTGTGTGTGTGTGTGTGTATGCACACTTGCTTGTGTATGGGATTGTGTAATTCTGTAAAGGGATCATTGTTAAGATGGCATGAGAATATCTTACACAGTTTAGGAAATATACATACTATAAATTCTTTGTTTTTTTTTTTTTGACTAAGCAAATCTACTTTGCTGAGCCTTTTAGTGCAGTCCGTTAAGTCATGCTGTTGCTTTTTTGTTCCAAATACTTTATTCAGTGACATCTCACTGTTGATTGCTTCACTCATCCTTTAGTTTTGAAATGAGGACGTTCGACTTAAATGCAATCAGGTTTTTAGATTACATGCTCAGCTCTTTTGTAAAACCTTCTGATAGAATAACCGATGAATGACCGTTTCTCAGTCTGATGACCTTAAGAGGGAGAGAAAGTTGGGGTTTGGCAGCAATCATGGACTGATTTCTGCTCTGTATGACAAAGCAGCTGAAAAAAAATTACTTGCATGGCTTAAACAAAAGATCATCTTTCATGCTTTAATGGATATGCCCTCGTACTATCATATTTACACCTTTATAGTGAAAGAGATGGCATATAACAGTATTCACACATTAAACTCAGTTAACTTTAACAGAGCAGGCAATACCATTTTAATTCATATTTCACAATTTCAGCAATTGTTAAAAGACTGACTTCAAGGAAACACCTTACCAACGTGCGCACTCAGCATGTGCTCGGTAGGGGCCTAAACATCTAAATAGTTACACTCTAGATTCTGAATCTCTGAATCCTGTCTGATACATTTAAATTATAAAAAAAACAAGAAATTAATGTAATGTTCTCATTTCAATTTCATTATGAATACTTAATAACTGTAGGAGAAAATACACAAGAGATAGAACACGTCTCTCTCTATGTTATTCAGTTTTGTTTTGTTTTTTTCTTGATCTACGCTTTAATTTTGAAGGACAGCTGGTGTGTTTAGCGCATTTTATACTGTTTTATGTAACAAAGCAGGTCATTTCACCATGCATTCGTTTGATATAAAACACCATATAATGTATTAAGCACACCAGCTGTTATGCAAAATCAAAGCAAGACTCTGAATTCAAAACACAATCCCAGTCTTATTTTAGAAATGCCTTTTTTACATGATACAAAATGCCATGCACTGTATTAAGCACAACAGCTGTTCTTTGCAGTCAAATCACAAGTCAGCATAAGAACAGCATTACAACTGTTATGTTTATCAACAGTTTAGCATGCATTAGCATAAAACCATGCCAAACATGACTTGTGGGAATAAAACCCATTGCTGATGTCAGCTGCCAGTGGTACAAAACAGTTATAAAACTAAAACTTTTAGTAAGCAGTGCCATGGATTGTTATTCTGTATAAACTAAGTATGGCACCAAAATAAAAGTGACTAAAGCTACAGAGATACTTGAGAAATAATGAACAGTCATAAAATGCTAAGTTAAATGACAGATATGTAATATTTCATAATGGAGGAAGTCATGTGGTATTTAATAGTGGATCGGCAAACTACTGAAAAGTAACATTTTTAGCACAGCATAAAACCTGTTTCTATTGTATAACTTCATGTGAGAAATATTTTATCTTATACTTCTGCAAATCTATCTTGGTTTTGGAAGTGGACAGTGGCACAAAAATATCCATTGATCCCAACTGTATCATAGGTTTATAGGTATAGTCTAGGCTAATGACCACCAAGGCATTTTAAGGCTAAACATGTAACCTAACCCAATTGTGTCCTCATGTAACACGGGACCTATTTGGTGGGGTATGTTAGTTAGGTTAAAGATTTAGGAAGGGCTATGTTAGTTTGGGAATATTTACTGTCAGCCTCTGTTTAACAGAGATATGGAAGTCAGACTGCAGGTAAATTTTCTATTTCAAACCCAATGCTGAAGATTTCATTTGAAAAAGGTTAGGATGGACTCTGTTTCACAAGGGTGGGGGAGCCTATTTCAGAGTGTGAGGATCCTTTGAGACATATATTTGTCTCACCAGCATGATCTATTGATATAACAAGCAAAGTTTAATCCTTGGATCTAGTGTTACTGGTGTTATTCAGTTTGTAGATGTACAAAAGTTCCATCAGGGCTGGATATGAGGATGCCTTATATGCCAAGCATGGATCCTCTCCAAGTAACCTCTAGGAAACTGAGTATAGAGACAGGGTTTTAAGGGAGTCTGCATAGGACAATGTGTCAATACCCTGGATTCTCTTCCCGAGGAAACCCTGTTAGTGTTTCAGCTGTCACATATGCCTGGTCAGATACACATTAAAGTGGAAAATGCACTCAGTGATGGGTCTGATAAGGGCAGAGAAGTGATGTAACTTCTTTGGACCTGGATGCCATGCCCTTACTTAAAAGTTGGGTGACATAAAATGACTGACTAACTCATAGCCAAGGTAGCAAGAAAAAGGTAAGATTACTATCTACATATGCCCCCAGATCCCTAACTATTGGGTCAGCTCATAGGAGTATCATATAAAAGTCACATGGGTGGACATTTTCCAAAAATGCACTATAATGCACATTTTGGCTTTGAGTTTAAATCTGTGGATCTTTCAGGATATTAGCGTCATGGGAAGAATCTATGATGGCACCGTGATTGTAGTTGTCTGCAAAAGTGGTGAGCCAGAGGCCTTTGACATTAGCCTTCACCTCCAAGAAGTAGATGTCAAATGGGTGTGACCCAGCATTGAGGCCTGAGGTACTCTGCTGGTGACTAGTCTCTTGGTGGAGGTAGCCTCACCAATCCTGACTTCTTGGGTCCTATCTTTGAGGCAGCTGGCAATCCGGTGAGCTCTGTAGGGATTTATGCCTAGTTTGGTGAGTTTGTCAACAATATCCAAGGTGGGATATTATATCAAATGCCTTAGCCAGGACTGGGTTTGTGGTATACATTGCTTTCGGCTCGTTCTTTGCCTTGGTGACCCTCTCAAAGAAGTCTACCAGGTTAAGTATGCATGACCTTTGACAAAATAAAACTGGGATATGTCCAATGTCTTTGATCATTTCCATGATCATTTGTTAAATGCCTTTGCATACTAAACTAGTCAGACTAATGGGTCTGTAGTTTCCAGGGTCAGTTGATGGTCCACCATTGTGAAGAGTGATAATTGTCGCAATCCTCCATTCATGTGGTATGTAGCTTGTTTTGAGGCTGTAGTTGAAAAGTGACTCAAGTGGTCCTGATAGGTCATGAATCAAGCTATTTAGGAAGCAACCTGTAATGTTGTCCATGCTCATTAAGACTGTTTCTGAACTTAGTGAGTGCCACCAAGATCTGCTCCCTTCTAATAGTTTGGGGAAGGTATGCTAGTAGTGATTTCACTGGGGAAGGCAGGGGTTAAAGTTACAGCTGAATTTGTCTGCCAGCAGATTTGTTATGTCATTCTGTTAGGTGAAGGTGATACCATACCACCAGTTCAGCAAACTTTTGCGTGTTACCTTTAAGATTTTGTACATAGCTGTAGACAGCCTCATGGTTGTCTTTAGCCTGAGTTGCTATCTTGGCCTTATTGCATTTAATTAGTACTTTTAGTTTCCTCATTAGTTTAATTAGTAATTTCTTGTCATGAGAGTTGACCTTTCTGATTTTGGCCATACACCTTGTTACTGTCAGGGTTCCACCAGGATGGTTTGTTTGGGCTTGCTTCTAGTAAGAAAAGCATAATCTATGCGACCATTTACATGGTTGTATAGGCTTCCTGTGAAAAATTCCTCATAGTTTGCTATGAACTCAGGGTTCAAAGAGGCATTGAATTTTGACAAACTGTTTCTTAATAGGATGTAGTTTTCTTTGGAATAGTTATTAAAATAAAAAAAACAGCAAAACCCATTAACAGTAAATTTATTTTTATTTCAAAGGAGACAGCTTTGCAATCCAAATTCACCAGTGAGAGCATGACATGGGGGTCTTGGTTGGAGTGTGTACTATCTTGTCAAGGGTATTTGTGTTAAGTCCAGGAAACATTGTACCTGCAAGTTGGAAGCAGTGTATATTTCCTGATCGACAGAGGGGTAGTTGAAGTCTCCCATGAATAGGGTATATGTGTGGATGGGGAGCAATGCCAGTAGGTCTAGGTATGAATTATGGAATTGTTGGTGCAAATATGGTGACCTATAGCTTGCTAGAATATTGTAAGGGACTTTATCTACAGTTATGTGCATATGACTGAACTCCAGAGCATCATCCTGTTTACCCAACATAGAGGTATACTTTTTGCTAATGTAGATAGAGATAACTCCACCTGTATTCACTGTCAGTGTGCTAATGGTCTAAATGTGTGGAATGTTTTCTTCTAAACAAACTAAAACATGAACTAGCATTACTATGAAGTACCCTATTCAATCGCATCCTACCATAATCTATGTTCCTGCAGAATGGAGAGCAGCAGCAGTTTTTCCCTTCCACAAAGGTGGCTTGGCAGCAGACCCAGGGAATTACAGACCCATAAGTCTGACCAGCCTCATCTGGAAGGCCATGGAAGGTACCATCATGCACCTCATAAATAAAGACATAGGTGATCTCCAAACCCTGGATCCATCCTAATTTGGCTTCATCAAGGGGAGATCCTGCCTGTTAAACCTGACTGATTTCTTCAAAAATGTGACCAGAGCCCCCTGACGAAGGCAAATCTGTGCACACAGCATACCTCGACTTGGCCAAGGCCTTCAACACAATCTCACACTTGGGCATTACCAATAAACCCCCTTTGTTGTAAAATGGGTTGTCAACTAGCTCACACACCAGTCATACACTATGAAAGTGGGTGACTCCACATCAACCAGCAGACCTGTAACCAGCGGAGTGCCACAAGAGTCAGTGCTGGGCCCTCTACTGTTTGGTATATACTTCTCAGAAGTTCAGGCTAAAATTAAGGGAGTGCAGACAACTGCAAATTAAAGTGCAATTATTGAATGCACAAATGATGTCAGTATATTTCAGGAGGTTCTTTCACAGACCAAAGAGTGGTGACTTAGTCACAGTCTCAAACTAAATGCAAAGAAATGCACCATCATTCCCTTTGGTAAAAATAATGTCTCTTCACACTATCAAATTAACAATACCCTACCTATGAAGTGGTAACGGATTTGGGATCACAAGTAGACTGTGACCTTGACTTTGACCACCATGTGTCTACTGTAGTAAGGAAGGCCTTCTATGTAGCACACCTGATTAGCAAAGGAATCACCTCTAGAGCAAAGAAGGTTATAACCCCTCTGTACTCATCACTAATCAGGGCCATAATTGAGTATAATTCCCCTTTTGGCATGTACCACACAAAGCATCTGTAGCAATTGGAGAGACTCTGAGGTTTCTAACAAAGAAGATCAAGGGACTTCAGCACATGCCTTAAACAAACTAACTAAAAGTCTCTGTCACTATACTCAGTCTCATACAGACTTTAGGGGAGACTTGTGCCTGGCTTACAAAGCAATCACTGATCCAAACCTAACGAATTTGCTACATATCTGTAAATCAAATGGGACTAGAGATACCCATTCCAGGGACCTAAATATGTCCTGAAACTTGACTAGGACATGCTGGTGGGACATATTTGTCTCCCAGTAACTGCTGCATCTTTGGAATAGGCTGCTAATTCATGTGAAACAGAGTATCTCTATGACACTGTTCAAAAGATACCTGGACGAGTGGATCGGGCACCATAAATTCATACTGGGGATAGTGCCCACAACCCTCCTGGACATGGTCAGTCATTACTAAATATAATCCTGGATATTGACTAGGGTATCTATGGTATTACACTGGGATGAAATGGCCAGGCTTGAAATTACCTCTGGGTCGATCACCTAGTAATCTCCTATGATCCTGTGATCCTATAAGCCTTGCACTGCTGGAGTACTTTCTGTGGCTTTAATCCATGTGTTGTTAATGGCACAGATGTCTATATTCTCCAGAGTGAGGAGAGCTTGTATGGCATAGAATTTGTAATTAAGGCTCCTAGCACTGAACAATAACAACTGTATGTTGCTTTGGGTTTTATTTGCTAAGTTGGTAATTTTGTCAATTTGACATTGCCTAAAAAGGCAATAAGGGGGGTGGATAACATTTTAGTCAATATCCAGAAGCCCAAGGGGGAAAGGTGCAGACCATTCTTAAAGCAATGTGGTCTTTAACCATGTCCTCCCATGCTGATCAATATTAAATTTCCTTGGAGTGACAACAGAAACTAAGCTGTTTATTAAAATCAATAATTTTCTCATCATACTGTAGCATCATCCTTGGTAAGGGTAGAATACTTCTCAATTCAAGGCATGCACCTGTCTGAGACACATACTCAGAGAAATCCATAATGTCTCTCTAGATATAATATGGTGAGGTGTGTCTCAGGTCATTTACACCCACATGGACTGTGACAGAATCATACTGGTACCTGTGGTGCACTGACTTGAGTGCATGTGGAATCTGGCAGTTCCTGACTCGAGATAAGCAACTAAACATCATCTTCCCTTTGTCCAGTCTGGCAAGTGGGACAATGTGTGTCATTCAGTTGAGTCTCCTATGACAAGAGTCCTGGGTGAAGTATTTGCTTATATTATGGACTTCATTCGTGGTATTTTGTGTTGTTTTTGATGTGTGCTTTAGAGATTAGTGAGGATAGGCATTGCCATTTGTAGACAGGAGATCTGAGATTTGAGAAGATTGCCTTTTAGTGCCCCAGCATAAGTTGGCATGTGTGGGTGGTGGACACTATGTGTTGGATGTAGTGCATGTGGTCTTGACAACCTTGTATGTAAGTGAGATTTTTGCCTCCAAGGAAATTGTTCATGTATAGCTCTTGCATATTATGTTAATTTCTTTAAGGATTAAAGAATTGTCTATGAACATGAGACAATTGCTGCATTGTCTCATGATACCCATCTCTACTAAGCTGGCTATGGATACGCTTGGCATTAACATATCCATGTTGTCTGGGCCTGTATTAGGGTATGCTTTTATGGGTTGAGGGCTGGGTTATATAGAGGACTCCTAGTGTGCTCCCTAGGGTTAGTGGCTAGAGTTAAATAGTGCTAAGATATGGTATTAGTGCTGTTAGATGTCCAAGCTAGCTGATCTAAACTTAACTTCATGAATGCCTCACTAAGTTACAGCATCAAAATATAAAATCCCAAAACAGGCACACTGCCTGTCACATATGTTCTAAAAAGTCATTGGTAAAACAAGATTAATTTACTGCAAAAGATGTTTATATTTTACGAAAGCAGCCATAAATATTATCTAGTCTAGTGTGAGATATGCACTTTTCTGATAACATTAGAAGAATGCTCCGATTGTAGACAGCAGAGTGGTAGTGATATGACAAATTATATATATGTGTGTGTAGATATATATATATATATATATATCTATATATGTGTGTGTGTGTGCGTGTGTGTTCTGGGCAGCAAAATAAAGTCATAGATTTTGGAACCATGCATCCTCCTTCAGGTACAATAGCATTGAAACCATTTCAGCACAGCAAATAATTTAAAATATACAGCATGTCTTGAGTAATTATCAACATTTTGGCTAAATTACCAATCACCAGCTATTTTTATTTCTTTCTGGGTACTCCTGGCTGTTAGATAAGCATTAACTGAACAAAAATCATACCGACCATGTCCTCTACCAGAATTTAAACTAATTTGCTTTTCAGCTTCACGTTCTAGAAGCATGTTATGGAACAGCTATGCTTCATTTGGTTCTGTAAAGAAGGTAACCAGTCAGGAAACCATGTCCCTGCTAAAACTTAAAAATATTTTCTGCGTGAGGCATGCCCCCTGAACCGCTTGTAAATTGGCTCCCTCACACAAACTTAGTTTTTTATTTATTATATAATGTGTATCAGCTGGTGAGATTGCATAACTTTTTGGGGGAAGTGAATACCTCATCTAAAGTATTGTGCAGTTTTGCCATTATTAGCTTTGTAATCAGAGCACACATTTTTTTCTCTTAATATATGTACACATGAGACTACCTGAGAATATTAAAAACCAGTATCATCAAATCCCATTTCATTAAGAAGACAATATCGGATCTTCAGTTAAGCAAAACCTTAAACCAGCAAAAATGTTCACAGAGAAACTATCCGCTTGCCCATTCTGAAGGTATCTGTACTTTCCCCCACTATAGTGCAATGTTGGAGTTGGTATATATAGTTAGGGGGATGTGGGGGTGCAGCCCCTCCCCCACACTGTGGTGAGCCTTAATCACTTTGTTGTGCATATGTTGTCTTGGTGACCAAGTGGATAGTTTCCCGGTGAAAATTTTCACTGGCTTAAGGTTTTGCTTAAATGAAGATTCGATATTGTTGTCTCGGTGAAACAAGATTTACTTATATGGGGTTTTGATAAAAGTAGATGTATACACATGATATACTTTGCCTACATGCTTGCTGAATGGTAATAACTGACAAAACTATTTACTATATCGTTAATTGCGGTTATCAAAAAGTTACCTATATCTAAACATGTTAAGTGTTATAAGCCTGTGCAGCAATTCTAAATAAGGGCCGAGATCTTCACTTCTGAGCTAATTTAATACCCTGCTATTTAAAGATCTTTCATGGCATTCTCTTTCTTTAAATCTGTTTTACCCTTACAAATACAATGAACACATCACATCCTTTGTAATACCTTTAATACTTTGAAACACTTGTGCTCAAGGATTATTATTATTTATAGAATAGAGATGGTTATTATCACCATTAATGATTGGCTCATAATGACACTGTTAAACAAATGCTACTTACACCCCAAAATGCCATCCAGCTGGCAGACCAATAACATTAAAGAAAAGAATACTGCCATTTTCAAAATGTCACTCAGTTTTCTAAGCAGTATAGCCTTGCTTGATATTAAGAAAATGGTTGTCAATGAAATGCTTACACATATTTCCAAATATGCTGAACTTGTTCTGCATAAATTGCTGTTCCTTTTGTGTTAACTACAGACACTACCAGCAAGGCTGATACTTTAAAATATTATGTTGAGCACTTTGTGTAGCTCTCAAAGAAACACTTCAGTCACTTTTGCTAGCATGCTAGTAAAAACACTGGTGACTGGCACCTGCTCCTTGTACTATATAACTAAAACTGGTACAGGAAAGTGGTGTCATGTTTCCTGCTATTTTTATGTACAATAAACAAAGATTGTAGACTTTAGTATTAAACAAAGATGTACTTGTAAAGGAACAAAGTATAAACAAGGAAAAATGCTTCAATCCATAAAGATAAGTAATTTCTCAGTGAGATTTCTTAGACCAAAAACAAATGCAGCATTATCAGAAAGACACTTTGCCTTGGCAAAACTGAGAAACAGTTCTTCAGTCCTTCAGGTGCCTGTATTTGTTGACTAGGACCCCCCCCCCCCAACACAAACATGGTACAAAAGACTTGAAGCAACTTCTAAACTTCCCCTGGCTTTGTTATATCAATCAGATACATTTTATTTTATTTAGATAAACTGCATTTCCTTCATCTGGAAAAAAGCTATTGTCTTTTAGCACACTCAGGGAATTGTACCAATCCACTTTTGTATGTCAGTTCCCTGACTGGTGAAAATTTTAAATTGAAAAGGATATAAAGACAATACCCCCTCCTAATGGAGCTAGCACGTATGACCAGTGCAAGGCAACATAGATTCAACAGCATACAAAATGAGAGCCATCACCAGGGACTCATGCAAATGAACAATTTTTTTCACCTTAGTTCAGAACGGTTTCAGCAACATGCCTTCCTCAGTGATAGAACATTGATTTCCCATATTCCTTATATAGCATACATGTCAATCATTATGACATCACTTCCGTAACAGTTTATTTTAAGGAAGTGATGTCATAATAATTGACATGTATGCTATATTAGAAATATGGGAAATCAATGCTCTATCACTGAGGAAGGCATGTTGCCGAAACAGGTCTGAACCAAGGTGAAATAAATTGTTTATTTGCTTAAGTCCCTGGTGCTGGCTCTCATTTTGTATGCTGATAAAGATAATACCCCCATGACTGTAATGGAGTTATTAGACTACAGAGCCATTGCAGGGGTAGATGGTCTGTAACTATCAATAGCTCTCTGCTCAGTAGACAATATTTAGGAGTGAAACTATCTCACTTAATGGATAAATAAAATCTCTATTCAGCATTAAATTTTCTGCTTGTTTAAACCATTTGATTGTCCACCACCTTCTATGTTTTGTGCCTGTACTGCTCTGATGCCTACCTCAGGAACAGTACTGAATATTGCAAACTATTTGGAAAAGTCTTTGGCTTATAGAATGTCCTCAGATCACAGTGTTTTCTTCAAGTTTTGGAATGCCTGTCTGAGGGTACACAATCATAGCAAAGCTAGGAATAAATTTATATTGCAGATGGCAAACCATGAGAAAAAGCCTTGACCTGTTGCACAATTTCATCTGGCTTCTACCTCCTTTGCTTGTTGTTTTACTGTCCCTCTTCCTATCATATAACTATATACAGGCTTCAGCCATGTCCAGTTTGCATTTAGTGGGGTTGTCAGTTAACCCTGACTGACTTAAAGACTATGGAATGGCTTGAACCGTAGAAAGATCACTTTTCCAGTCCTCTGATAAAATAATCAAAATAAGCTGTGACATACCTACAATAAGGTTTACAATCCCCTAAGCCATTGATACATTGCTGTGTTACTCTATGAAGGTGAACAGTATGACCATATAGCAAAAAAGTCCATCTGTCGTGAAAGATGCTCTTTTCTCCTTGGCCTCTGTAGTTAATGGAATTTGCCGGTAACCATTTGTCAAGTCCAGAGTAGACGGTAACCTAGTACTGTCCAAATTTTCAGTCAGTTTATCTAATCTTAACATGGGGTAGGAATCATATTTGAAAATACTGTTTAGTTTCCTTAAGTTGATACAAAATCTTACAGTCTCATCAGTTTTAAGAACAAGTACAGGGAGACTGTCACTCATATTCCTCAGGACCTTAAGCTTAAACACTTTCTGTATTTTTTTCTTAGCTTCTCAAATATGTTGATCAGTACAGATTTCCTAAAAAAAAAAGAAATCTTAACCTTGAAAACAGCAATAACAGTTTTCTTGCTTTAAACTTGGTGTTCTCTCCGTAAAGGCACTGTTTCGGGAAACTGTTGGACAGTCAGTGGTTTACAATATATATTACCTCCATTTAACTTCGCAAGTAGACCTATTATGTCTATGGATACATACTCAAATGGTACTTCTATTACAGACATTATCAAACTTTTTTTTAACCCTGGATTAGGACTGCCCCATGAGTTGCCAGACAGACTGCACAAAACTTGTTTTATTTCTTTCATGACACCAGTTCAATAGTATCTCACTAGAACTCAAGCTCCACTCTTAACCTTCCTCAGACTTAACAGTGCGCTAGCTTTGTTACAGGGGCTCAAAGGGCATTGGTACCAGTAGCCGTTTTAAAATCTATTCCTTTCTTGAGTTACCCTAAAGAACAAGTCATGTCATTCCTCAAAGTATAAATACAAAGTGGAGTTATTCTGTTACTTCATCTCCCCTTCCACTCTTGCTATGCACTCTCTCAACCTACTTATTATGATATCCTCCCACTGGAGCATCTTACAATTGACATGACCTATCTGTTGGTCAGCCAGGTTAGGATTAATTTCATCAGTAACAGAGATAAAGTGAGGATCATTAGGCCAATCTGAGTACAATGCCCCATTTGGCATGTACGTTACAAAACACCTACAACTGCAGAGGCCACAAAAATACCTCACAAAGAGGATCTTAGGCCTTAAACACTTGTCCTATATGGACAGACTCTAAAAACTCAAACTATTCTGCCTCATATCACCTACTTAGATGTGATCTCTGCTTGACTTACAAAGCCATGTCTGACCCAGCTCTGTTAGAAATGCTACATCTAAAGAAATCCCAATCCCTCCACACTACACCCTCCAGAGACCTCAACCTCATTACAACAATCAACAGAACAAGCTGGAGGGACAGGTTCATAACCCAGAGACTGCCCATGCTATGGAATAGACTTCCCATACATGTCAAGCAGAGCACCTCACTGGCCCTCCAACAGAAATCTTGATGAGTGGGTGGGAAATAGAAAATTCAAAACAAAGTTCCCCTGCACGTGGGGAGTTGCACGGCAAAAATCAAAACTGAACCAGAAAAATCAAAGCCAGCAACAAGTGAGCCGTGTAATAACTAGTAGTTTATTAAAAACTACTGAGACTACATTCCATACTTGTACAAAACAGACCGGTTTCGGCCAATATAAATCCTGGCCTTCTTCAGTGTATTGCAAAAAGCACAATGAAAATTAAGTCTTATATAATAGATGAAAACAAATCATTGGTTGACAATTACATATTAATTAGTGAACTCATGAATATTTATGTATTTATAGAACATATACACCTTAATGAATATATACCATATTTTTTGAAATTCATTCATAAATATTCATTAAGTCCTGGATTAAATAAAGCCCCAAGTTTGGTGATCCATTTTTTCTCCCTGGCATCAAGTTTCTTGTGCCAGCCAGATTTATGAGTTCGATCACCAATAAGTTTATCTATAATAATAAAATGGAATTGAGCTGTTTGATGTATAAGTGTGTGTTTATATAAGGCATTGGTGGTTCTTTTGCATTTAATGTCACTCAAGTGTTCTGACATGCGTAACCTGAATGGTCGTGAAGTCTGACCTATATAAAATGCATGGCAACTGCAACAAGCCATATAAATGGCCCAGTCTGTATTACAATTAGCAAAAAATCGGATATCAAAAACAGTACTGCTGTTTCTACTAGCGAATTCCTTAGACTTCAAAATATGTTTACAATTGACACAATGTCCACAGGGGAAACATCCAATCAATCTGTCGCCCAAGATTGTAGTTTGGTATAACATAGGTAGACTGGACTCAGAATGATGTTTATAGTGGTTAAAATATCCTGCTAAATTTTTCCCTTTACGGAAAGAGAAAAAACATGTATTCGTTAAGCCTGGGGCTTAGACAGAGAAAATTTATTGACATATAAAAAGAAATCTTCATCTTCGAATATACTACGTTTTATCACCACGTTTGGCAGGAATACTAATAGATTTATGAACATTATCAAAGATAATTGGAATATACTCAAAGCTGACAGTAAGATCCAACCACTTATTCCTAATACATGTTCTTTCTCTTTCCGTAAAGGGAAAAATTTAGCAGGATATTTTAACCACTATAAACATCATTCTGAGTCCAGTCTACCTATGTTATACCAAACTACAATCTTGGGCGACAGATTGATTGGATGTTTCCCCTGTGGACATTGTGTCAATTGTAAACATATTTTGAAGTCCAAGGAATTCACTAGTAGAAACAGCAGTACTGTTTTTGATATCCGATTTTTTGCTAATTGTAATACAGACTGGGCCATTTATATGTCTTGTTGCAGTTGCCATGCATTTTATATAGGTCAGACCTCACGACCATTCAGGTTACGCATGTCAGAACACTTGAGTGACATTAAATGCAAAAGAACCACCAATGCCTTATACAAACACACACTTATACATCAAACAGCTCAATTCCATTTTATTATTATAGATAAACGTATTGGTGATCGAACTCATAAATCTGGCTGGCACAAGAAACTTGATGCCAGGGAGAAAAAATGGATCACCAAACTTGGGGCTTTATTTAATCCAGGACTTAATGAATATTTATGAATGAATTTCAAAAAATATGGTATATATATGTTCTATAAATAAATAGAAAATTCACCACGGGGATCACTCCAGTGGCTCTACTTGACAGATGCACTGGGAACTAAGGTTGGGTGGCACGATGTCAGGGTAATCCTATGGGCTAGGCTTGTAAAGGCTCCAGGGCCATTAGCCTAGTACACACCTATGAAGCTGCATCCCCAATAAAGAAGCTTACAGCATGTTCCCTTTCAAACTCATCCTCTATTAAAGGTAAATCATGGAAACAATTTTCTTATAACAAATGTAGTGGGATTTTCCTGAATACTGTTCAGCTTTATTCCTATTTGTCCCAGCCACACAGACTGACTTCTGTAGCTGTTCATCACTTTGTACAGGTGTAACAGAGAAAATATTTGGTCTCTTTAGCTTCCCTTTTTGTTCAGTACATTATTCATCTGTTTTGTTCTGAGTGTCCACTTCAGGCTCATCTAAATCAGATTGTATTGTGATATCTTTCATCATTCAGACTTCTGGATGCTTTTCTGGTGCACATAACTGTAGGCCATTTTCTATCAGTCATTACACTGACTTGTTTTGTCCTTCCTACTGAAGTCTTTACAAAGACTCAGCAACAACTTTCAACCATAAGAATCTTAGTGCCTGTTAATGTTTTTTTATCTTAATAGCACTGCCTTTCCTAGAGTAGTGTCTCTCTAATTGCACCTCATCCAATTACTATGGCTCCTTAAATTTTTAAAAGTTTTGATTTATTAATGCATCATAGGTAAATTTAATCAATATAGCAAATTGATGGAAGACTTACCAAGAAGTTTACATTTCCATTTATGTTATAGGGTACTCTTTTATCCAACACAAATACATTTTCTGGTTGCCAATAATTTTATGCTAATACACAGATTTAGCTCAGTTAAGTATGGTCATTCTTCCTGAATCTACCAGTCATTTTAATCCCTTTAGCTCTTTAATTATGTTACATTTAATGTGCTTAATAATAGCTAAATGTCAGAAAGCGGATTAAGCTTTTTTTTTTTCAGAATAATTCAACACGGTCACATTCCATGATCATAATTTCATGTGTCATTTGCATAACAGCATGTTGACTAGCATTAACAGGCTTTGCAGGTATAAAATTATTATCAGTGTTGGGGCAATGCTTAGCTATATGTCTTTTTGTCACAAATTTAAAGCATGTTATTTCAGCTGGAAATATCATTTGATTTTAGACCCAGATTCATATCTCACTGAAGGTTTAATATTAATTTTTTTCCAGTAGGCAAGTCAGTTACCAACAATCTGTCTACTAAACAACTTTTAAGAGGATATTTAATCACTTTGGATTCCCCACTTTCTTAAATAGCATGAGAGTACTTTTTAAATGTATCACTTGGCAGAATTTCTAAATTGTTTGTCAGGTTACAGCAATAATTTAATAATATGCCTTAAGTCTGCCATTTGTAACCCTACCTTTCTATCTGCATTGAAAGTCTCATTGTAACATCTATCAATTGTGTAGCAATGCACATTTCATTCTTTAGTTTTTATTTTTTTTTTTCCATGCAGGCCTTCAGTGATTCATATGAATGATGTGATGATGGCATTCTTGCCAAATCAGTTTTGGCCAATCATCCATCACTGTTCGACTCTCAAATGCTAAGCGATAGGGGGCTCCATGTCTGAATCAGAGCCACGTTTCATTCTAGGGTTACAATCCCTGGAAGTTCTCAACTCATTCTTTGATTGGCTTCTCGCTGTAGCTAGCTGCTACAGAACTGTACCAAGTGGCTGCTCTTGCAAACTTATCAGATTTGGCAGTGGGGCCATCCTTTCCTGTAAGGCTACAATAGCTTCAATAATTCATAGCCAGTTGTTCTTTAGTAGCGGGAGTAACAGCTGCATTATTTTTACTAACATGTCTAGATGCTTATCAGTGCCTGGGTCAGACTTCATCAGTTCTTTATTTCCCTGATCTTCTGTCCAAACACAGTGCTTGCAAGCCACATAAAGATAGTTATAAAGTTGAAGAGAATGAGCAAAGCATACATCTTCACCATGATTGGAGAAAAAAAAAGCAATCTTCAGCAAGGTGTTAAGGTGCAGGTAATGCCCAGTTAAAAAATAAGTCTGCCATTTCTTGTCAACATATTAAGGTGCCTTGTAGTAGGGACTGGACAAACAAATGGCCTCATTTCTTAAACTCTATAAACATGGTTTGTTATTTAGTGAGCATAAAATGAAAAGAAAGAAAAGCAATGTGTGACTGTGGACTGCGTGTCTGTGTGAATCTGTGCATGAGAGAGAAACGGACAGAGAAAGTGATTGACTGCAACAAGCAATTCACCAGCACACATTCCCTGAATAAAGTGTATGAAAGTCTGTCTGGTATTATTGATTTTATTCCTCAGTGATTTACCAGCAAATCAAAATGTTACAAGGGACAGAGCAGAGGACTGTGTGTGTGTGTGTGTGTGTGTGTGTGTGTGTGTGTGTGTGTGTGTGTGTGTGTGTGTGTGTGTGTGTGTACCATATCTCTCAACTGTACAGATTTTTACAGAATGTCCAGATTTTTGCCTCATATTTTTAGTCTGTTCCCCAAAAAATCCGTGGTTTTCGGCCAAATTATTAAGTATTGAAGTCACTAAATAATGACAGACTTTTGAGTTTCAGACTTCATATCCTTCAGAAAAAGCATATTAACACAGCTCCTTTTATTCTAGCAACTTTCTAAGTTTACAAGAGCAATATTTAAAATTTGTCCCTGTTTTGGGGACTTTGTCCCCCATTATTTTTGACCTTGTCCAGATTTCTTGTGCTGAGAGGTGGAGAGGTATGGTGTGTGCTTGCATGCATGAGTGCGCACACACATATACATTATACATATATATATATATATATATATATATATATATATATATATATATATATATGGGTTTAGGACTAGTCACTGAAAGCACATTTCACTGAAAGACAAATGACTGTGCACAAATCACTGAAAGTTCAACTCACGAACACATTTCACTGAAAGTTATATATGGCCTTTTCCCCACTGTTGTCCAACCCTGGAGTTAGTATATATAGTAAGGGGTGGTGTGGGGGGCACCACCCCCACATCGGGGTATGTGGGGTAGCCCCCCACATATTTTGGATATATATTAAGTTCAGAAAAGAGTAATTTATTAAAATTGCAAGTATCCATGTATATAGTTCAAAATATTTAAAATAGGTGGGGAGAGAGAGGTTGCAGTTCTTTCAGGAAAACAGACTGCTTAAACTGTCTTCTGCTTTTTCAGAAATCCCTAGGTCTCCTCCCAGAATTCTCTCTGGGATTAGAGTCAAGCAATTCTAACCCCTACATTGAAGAATAAATGTAAAACAGACAAAAATCACAGTTCTTCATTAGCTTTCAGTAGTTGTGTGCCCTTCTTCTCCAACATTCCCCTAATGTTCAGTGACAGTCTCACAGTCACTGTACTACAGTTAATATCAGGTAATTATAGTGCATGGAGCCTGATATTTGAAAGAGAGCAGCAAAAAACCATTTTGCAGACTGCATGATAAAGATGCACAATAAATAATGGCTAAAGGCGATTAGCTTTCCTGGACATATGAAAAATGGTGGTGGTTAAGTGACTACCTAAAGAAATATTACAAATGAAAATATGCACAAATGAACTATGGTAATAAATCAGTTTGTTCCAGAAGAAATGAAAAATGTTTAAATGAACTCAGATAAAGCAGTTTGCTCTACAAGAAAATTTATACCAATTTTTAACTGTTTTCCAGGCAGGTTAGGACAAGCTAATTTTCCATCTCAGGGTTATAATCTTTTTCTGTACAGCTGATTCACTGCAGGTTTGTCCCTTGCTTAATGCTTCTTTACCAGTGATGAAAAACATTTATGTACAATCACTATTCCAAATCTATAGAAATAAATATTACCTGAAAAGCAGGTGTTTTTTACCACAATACAGACAACGGGTGGCATTCAAAAAAGAATGTGCTTATCTACAAGGTTTAGTTAAGGATGCATGAAAGATTGGCTGACATCTACACATAAAATATTGAACAAAAGATATCATGTGATAAAATAGAAGCAGTTTTGTGACTGAGTGCATGTTAGCTTTTGGCCAAACTGTTCCCAAATTCACAAAGCAATGTACTTCTCAGATCTGTAACCCACTACACCATAAGTCACAGGATACAGTTCAGTGTTATGTGCTAAGGCTTCTGAGCATACAGCTTTCAGAAAACACTGTTAGATAGCTGCTCTAGGACTTATAACTGACGTACTAGCAATGTGTGGACGTGTGTGTGCTTAATTAAAATACTCCACTGCCCTTTTTTTTTCAAGCTAAAGACCTGCCTATATTCCACTGCCCTTACTTCTTTCATTGCAGTGTCAGTGGGTAGGCTAATTCTGAAGCTCTATAGCTGATGATACCTTGAACAAAGGAGCGTTTCCAAAACACGTTGTGATTTGCAGCAAGTGTGTATTAGAAGTTGATTGTAAAACATTTATTGCTGCCTCTGAAGTAATAAGCTACAGCTGCAACACCTGGTCACATGGCTGCTTTCATAAGCATTTGGAGAAATAAGCTGGTGTTATCCTTGCTCAAACCATTTCTCATTTTACAGAGATACTCTACCTGGCAACCTCTGTATGATAAACTGCAGTTAAAGTTTCCTGAGATTAAATCTGTGGCTGGTCCCCAGGTGTCATTAGCCTGCAATAAACTTTTTCCTTTGGGAAGGTAAATCTTCCTAAAATAGATAACCTGATAGATTTGTGCCTGTCAGAATAGTAACTCTTAGCATGCATTCCCCAAGTGCCATCATAACAGATAATGGACTGCACTTTTTGGTTACTCAATGTGTTTTGTCAAGGCTGGAAACATAACAACATGACAAAGTTAACTCACAAATGAGTAGCAATGTCTGAAAGCCCTAGGGAAATTCTGCATATAATGAGTCTGGCTAAGAAAATATACCCTGACCACACAAATAATATTAAAATATTTTAAAACTGTCATAAGAAACCTTTATGATGTATCAGCTGATTTATGGCAGCAAAATGCAGGGCACGCAGAAGCTGTTTTCCTCTCTGAGTGGTAAAATGAATACATTTTGAAATACATTTTGGTTTAAACAATATATATGATCCAGTATTGTCAATTTTACAGACTACTACTAAAACTTCTGAAGAAACACTCCATTAGGAAAAAACATTATATGGTCTGCCTCTAATGATCTCATAACTGTTACAGAAGATACATTGCAGAATAGGCAAAAGCAATAACCTACCAACAACTAAACTGAGATTTTTTTTCTCTCAAAAAGAAAGGAGATGTAGCCACTGGAGGTTAAAGAAGGAAACTGTCCTGCAAAAGTAAAACTTTATTATAAATCTGATAAAGAGATTTAGAAGGGCATTACTGAGTATTGCCATACCAGTGATAACAGCATAAATAGATACATATTATGAAGGTTCCTTATAAATGGTCTTTGTTCCTTAGCATTAGGCTTCTAATAATGATTTCAAAAATCATACCTCCACTAGGATGGACAACAAAGGAGAGTTATAGTGTCACTAACTGCTTCAGCAGACTATGGCATTGCTGAAATATTCTCTTATGTACAGCTAGAGGTCAACAAATGTTTTACAAAAAAGTTCTAAATCAATGAAATGCTGTCACCTAACCCATTCCTCCCACAACTATTATTGAAGGTATGTGATACAAAAATCATTCTGCATAATATTACATTTATTTTTAAATTATTGCAGACATACTGCTTAAATTGCAAACAATGAAGACACTTGCATTAGAATTATTGGTGGGAGCGGGTCAATTTGCAAAACTACCATTTCTGAGATGTGAGATGATAAGCAAGGACTGTGACCAGGATCAGCTTTGCACATAGGCCAGCTGGGTGCCGTGCTTGGACAGGTGTTCTTTCGGATTTATTTTTTTAAGAGCAATGAAATATTGCTCTTAAAAATAAATAAAATGCAGCATCCTAATCCAACCAACCTGCCCACCCCACAGTATAATGAGCACCCAAGGAGGAGGTGCTCCACTTGACATGACCATTCAGGTCAAGCAACAGCACATGAAACTTCCATTGTGAGGTCATAGAAACCACATTGCAATGTTCAAATACTATGGGTGAAGCAGTGGCAGTGACAATGAGGAGAGTGAGGGGTAGCATCAATATGCTGCACTGTTCTGGGTATTAAAACTGTTTGAATATCTAGCTTTAATGGCTGGCTCTTTCTTTAGGGAGGGACAGTCTGCTGAACACTGGACATTTGAGAGGAATGGCATGAGACATAAACGGGAATTATTATTTTTTCTAATGCTGGCAGTGTTCAACCAGATATTTCCTGGTAATATTTGTTACTTTGTCATTTGTGTGGTGCAGATTGGAATACTATCATGTGTGCCAACTTGTCTGTGTGCACTGGGATAGCAAATGTGAACATTTCCATCAGATCTTATGGTTATAACTTCTGGATTCATAGGTTCATAGGTGTTTACTAGGCTACCAACAAGGGCCTTTTAAGCCTAGCCATGCATCCCAAATCTCTGACAAGTTCTAGTACCCTTGATAAGTGTAAACAGGGGCTTGGGAGATGAAACATTTACAAGCAGGGGCCTGGGTCATGAACTATTTACAGGTTGCCTGTGTCCATTAGAAACATAGGTGCCAAACCAGGGATGAATTCCCTGCTTCCCACACAATTGTCCGAATTACACTTGAATTAGGTGAGGGAGGAACTCTGCTTCACATGGAAGGGGAGCCTGTTCCTTTGAAGGGGTAGTCTCTGGGATACTTACCTGCTTCTCCAGCAGGTCCTATTTATATCGCAGGCAAGATTTAAGTCTTTAGAATGGGTAATTCTGGTGCTGTTTGTTTTGTAGATATGCAGGCAGTCCACCAGAGTGGTGTCTGACAATGCCTTGTATGTCAGACATAGATCTCCCCTAAACAGCATTTAGGAGACAAAATACAGAGATAGGGCCTTGAGGCAATCTGCTGAGGACATGTCACTTATTCCTTATATTCTTTTAGTGAGGAACCTCGGTGGATGTTCCTATTGATGGATATGCCTTGTTAGGTACATACCAAAGGGGATATTGTACTCAGTGATAGGTCTGATGAATGGCTGAATACAGTGGAATAATGACTTCTTTGGATGTAGATACCATACCTTTGTTTATAAGTTGCACAACATAGAATGATTTCCTCACTACTGTAGACAAGTGATGGTCAAAGGCTAGATTACGGTCTATGTGCATCCCCAAGTCCCTGACAACTGGGTCAATTCCTAGGGGTGTGTTCTCAATATTATAGTTACCAGGGGTGGATGTCTTCTCGAAGGATACTATTATGCATTTCTTGACATTTAGTTTTAGACCACGGCTCTGACACCAGTTGTTTGTGTCAGCCCTTCTTGGAGAACATTTGTGTAAGTGGGGGATTCAATGACAGCTTCTAATTTGCAATCATCTGCAAATTTTGTCAGCCAGACGTCACTGACATTGACAGAAAAGTAAATGCCAAAAAAGACCAGTCTCAGGACTGATCTCTGAAGGACTCTGCTAGTGACTAGAGGTCGACTCTACAATTCTATCTTCATAGGTTGGTACTAGGCTATCATCCATAGGGCCTATACAAGCCTAGCCATAACAATTCCCTGGCTATTTCTTCTCACACTATTTACTTCCCTGGACACCTGTCTAGCAGGGCGACTGATGTGATCCCCGGGGTGAATTTCCTTTCTCCCATCCAATCATCAAAGTTCCTTTTGAAGAGGGCCAAAGAGGTGCTCTGCTTGACATGTATGGGCAGTCTATTCCAGAGTCTGGGGAGTCTCTGGGTCAGGAACCTATCCCTCCAGCATGTTTTGTTTATTGTGATGACAAGATTTAGATCCCTGGAGCGTGTGGCTCTGAGGGATTGGGATTTCTTTAAGTGTAGCATGTCCAACAGCTCTGGGTTTGACATGGCCTTGTATGTTAAGCAGAGATTGCCTCAGAGTAGACGATATGTGACAGAGTATAGCTGGAGTTTTTTAAGGCGGTCAGCATAGGGCATCTGCTTTAGGCCTGTGATTCTTTTAGTGAGGTATTTCTGTGGCCTTTCTAGTTGTTGCAGATGTCTTGAGAGGTACATACCAAATGGGGTGTTGTATTCTATAACGGCTCTAATGAGGGACGAGTACAGTGAGACAATGACCTCCTTTTTTTCTGGATGAAAAGCCCTAGTGATGAGGTGTGCCACATAGAAGGATTTCCTGACTGTTGTGGCGATGTGGTTATTGAAGGTGAGATCACTGTCCACCTGTGTCCCTAAGTCTCTTATCACACTTTCAGTGTTTAGTGTACTGCCACCTATGTGATAATTCACGGGTACATGTTTTTTCCCAAAGGGGATAACTATACATTTCTTGGCAATGAGCTTGAGCCCATGACTCTGGCACCAAGCTTCTGTTTCTGTAAGGCCCTTTTGTAGAGTATCCACATCATTTGGGGATTCAATAATGGCTCCCAGTTTGCAGTCATCTGCGAACTTTGTTAGCCAGAGTCCCTTAGTGTTGGCCTGTACTTCAGAGAAGTAGATGCCAAACAAGAGTGGTCCCAAGACTGAACCCTGAGGTACTCCACTTGTCACTTGAATGGAGCTGGATTTGGAGTCAGCTACATTTACAGTGTGGGTTCTGTCAGTAAGCCAGTTGGCAACCCATCGAGTGACATAGGGATTAATGCCCAGCTTAGTAAGTTTATCTATGATTCCAGAGTGGGGGATGGTGTCAAAGGCCTTGGTGAGGTCCAGATAGGCTGTGTGGACTGCCTTACCCTCATCCACGGCTCTGGAGACTGATTCGAAGAAGTCAATAAGGTTCTGGAGACAAGATCGGCCCTTCACGAACACAAACTGGGTGGGGTCCAGTGCTTTAATGTTACCAATGTCTTTGTTTACAAGTTCCATGATAATACGTTCCATGGCCTTGCCGATCAGGCTTGTCAGACTGATGGGGAGGTAGTTCCTGGGATCCAAGGTGGATCCCTCCTTGTGGAGTGGGATAACTGCAGCTGTGCATCACTCAGTGGGCACGAAGCCTGAGGTGAGGGTATGATTAAACATGACACTTATGACTATCTTCCTGAATCCTGTTGTCTGTGAGCCAGCTGGCTATCCACCATGTGACATAAGGGTTGTACCTAACCTCTTAAGTTTATCAACAATGTCTGAGTGGGGCACTGTGTCAGATACTTTGGTCAGGTCAAGGTAGGCAGTGTGAACCATTTTGCCTTCATCCGTTGCTTGTTGGCCTTTCCAAAGAAGTCCACCAGGTTGAGTAGGCTGACCTTCCCTTGACAAAACCAAAATGGGTTGGATCCAGTATCTGGCGGTTTCCTATGTCATTACTGAGCACTTCTATGATAATTCTTCCCATGGCTTTGCATACGAGACTAGTGAGACTTATGGGTCTGTAGTTTCCAGGGTCTATAGATGTCACACCTTTGTGCAGACTTATTGGGGTGACTGTTGCTGTTCTCAAAACAGTTAAGTAGCAATTCCAGAGGACCTGATAGGTCATGTTTGATGCTGTTTAGAAGGCCATCCTGGGATATTGTCTGGGCCCATTAAGCAGCGTTCTTGGCCTTAGAAAGAGAGCATTTTGGACCTGTTCCCTAGTGATGGTAGGGGTAGTTATATTTGATGGTATTTCCTGATGGAGGTTGGTCATACCTCTCAAATGTCCTGATTTTGGCTTACAGTTTTGCTTTGTCCCTCCTAAACTCTACTTAAAACTGGTCATTTTTGGAGAAAAGGTGGTGGATTGCACCTAAATAATAATATCAATAACTAGACAGACTTCCTTTTCTTCAGAAAATGCATGTTGTTTCATATTCTGTTATTCTGTCATTTCCTCATGTTAATATGTACTAATATTTTGAAACATGCCCTGATTAGTTTTGGATCTGTTTCTGATTCTGGAGGTAAGAAGTTGAGAGCTATGGGGTTGAGGTGGTACACTGTTGCCGTTTGCTCAGTTTTAAACAGTCACTACTGTCTGGCTTTGCAGGGTTGGTATGCATTTGTGAGAACTAAGATTGATTATTTCATTTGACACTTGACATGGTAGGTATAATTGCCAGGGTTGTCTCTGGAGGAAAACGATTAGCTGCCTGATATTGTTTGATTATTAGTTCAGCCTTGCAGGAGAAGCATGATCGATGTGAAGCAACTTAGAATAATTTATTGTGCACTGTTTGTCTGAACCAAATGCGAATTGCATTACATTGCGGTCCTGTTTTATCACAATCTGACATCTGAACTGTACACAGAAGTGGCTATAACTGCTTGCTGGGAGTTGTCTGGATGAAAGCAACTGTAAACAGAACAAATGACAAGAAGCTCAATCATTTCCAAAGGGATAAAACACATCTCAAAATACCCAGACCTTCAGAGCCTTGGGGGGGGGGGGGTTCCTGGTGGCACCTCACACAACAAGGCTGTATAAGTGCATTTTGACACAGGCTTAGTAGTGGCCTCTGTTCTGAACCCCACTTAGTCTAAAACCAGCCCTGCTCAAAGCAGAAGTTTGCTGTAGCTTGTGACTAGAGCTGGGCATTATGTCATTATTTTCTTAACGTTTCTCCCAAATCTCAAAGGTCCTGCTCTTGTGTTGGCTGGGGACAGTGCAGTCATTATGTTTTTAATTTTCCCTCACAAACTTCAGAGGGGTACACAGAGGGTCACTAAGCTTGTACAGGAGCAGTGTACTGTCTAATCATAAGTTGGAAACATTACTGTGATTATTTTATTGATAATTTTCCTCACAATCAAATGTGAGATGTGCGATGCATATACAGTTGGATTTTTTTTTTTTTTGGAGGGGAGGAAAAGGTACATTCTGATTATATAGGTTTGTAAGCAAATTTTTTTTTTATTTTGTTCAAATGTGACATCAAAGACATATGCAGAAGGTGGATCTGTTTTGTGGGTAAGCGCAAGTAGGCGTACTGTATATACATATGACAGCAGTGACTTGAAATATGATTGTGGCCATTTGTTCCCTTAATTTTTATCCCATTTTAATACCAGGCAGAGATACATAGAACATGACTACCTTTTTAAGGTGTAGTAGGAAGGTAGTTTTTTTGTTTGTTTTTTTTAATATTAGATTTATGTATCATCATAAGCATTTGTTTTCTATGTTTAATGTACATTGCTATTTGTGTTAACTTTGGGCATTAGGCCTTGGATACCACCGATTTCTTCCTTGAAATAGAAAATATATGATTCATTTTCTGTCGATATGTATGATTTTCTGTTAAGGCCATCATTTAATCAAAAAGTGGGAAAAGCTCTAAAATGCATCGTAGAGTATCTATAATCCCTTGGCTTTTGATGCTTAGTGGTCCACAGATCCCACTTAATTTAGTTCATATGTTGTTGTCTTAGTTAATCACAGTGTGTTGAAAGGATTCAGAAGAAAAACAAAGTTAAAGAGCAAAACTGAAATTATTCTCTTAATCATGACTTTTGTTCAGACCATCGCTGGATGTAAAGCTTGTTTAAAAATAAAAATGAAAAATGCAACTCAGAAAAGCATCAAGAAACCCCCTTGTGGTTTTGCAACCCCAAGACCACAGATTAATGCAGTTGTTTCCTGCACAGCTATTAGAGAACAATCTTGCCTATTTAAAATGTGTTGAATGAATAAATGAATGAATGCAGGAGAAAAAAAATCTGAAGAATAGGACAAACCTGTGAGGAAAAAGAAAGAAAAATATAATGTGAATTCTGTAGGTAGACCAAGATGGTGATGCACTGGATTGAGTGTGAGTGTATGTGTGTGTATGTGTGTGTGTGTGTGTGTGTGTGTGTGTGTGTGTGTGTGTGTGTGTAGTTGTGGACAGCAGAGAGGACCGATTTGGAACCCTTTTGCCTTGGTTGCCAAATGACCTAAGGCCATCGGTCTGGCTGTGTCTGCTGTACATACATGTCAGATTGCGGAACTCTACACAATGAGAAAGTACAGTTGTGTAAAATCTTACTATAAAAGTGGATGTCCTTTTCTTCACTGTTGCAATATTTATTACATTAAAAATACCCTGCCAAGGGCGGCCCAACATCCGGCCAGTATACCAACGCCTTTAGGCTACTTTAAGATATGCTCCATGGGTAGCGCAGGGCATAAAAGTGATGCCCAGATTTACCATCCTCACAATTGAGAGCCCCAGTAGGAATACCAGACCCAGGAAAAGAAAGGGTAATCAGTACATCCAGAAGACAAATGGACCATGAGGTGGACGGTGGTAATGAATACTGCAACAGTGAAGAGAAGGACATCTACCGGTATGGTATATCCTTCCATTTCACTGTTGTAGTATTCTTTACAATACGGAGAGTGCCAAAGCTCGGGAAGGAGAGGGAGGAAGAAGGACCAGCAGATCCCTCTAGGAAGCCATGAAGGATGGCCCTAGCACAATCAGTTCTAGCTCTGGAGATTACATCCAACTTGTAGTGCTTCGTAAATACATCCACTGAAGTCCAGCTAGCTGTCTCAAGAATCGAGTTAGTATACAGACCCTTGAAAAAAAGCACCAGAAGAAGCCACAGCCCTAGCAGAATGAGCCTTAACAGAATAATGAAGGCTCTTACTATGAAAGGAACAACAAAAAGAAATAGCTTGTGAAATCCAAGAAGAAACAGTTTCCTTGGATACAGCTAATCCTAAGGTCCTGGGATGAAAGAAAACAAAGAGCTGATCAAATTTCCTAAACAGTCATAGTCTTATCAAAATAAAATCTGAGTTGTCTATGCACATCTAACATGTGCAATACCTTCTCACTATGAGAGTGCGGAGAAGGGAAAAAAGTGGGCAAATGAATAGACTGATTAAGGGACAACTCATTAACCATCTTGGGCATAAAGGAAGGATTAGTAAGCAAGGGCACCCTGTCCTTAGGGAACACCAAAAAATGAGGACAAGTCATAAGGGCTTGAAGCTCAGACACCCATCTGGCAGAAGAAAGAGCTACAAAAGAAAAGTCTTGCAAGAGCAATGTTGCAAGGAAGCTGAAGCTGCAGGCACAAAATGAGCCTAATTCAATTTTTCCAAAACAAAATTAAGAACCCAGGGAGAAGAAACAGGCTTCCTGGAAGGCTTAATATGAAGGACACCTTTTATGAATTATTTAGCCTCAAATCTAGAAGCTAAATGAGGAGAAAAAGGCAGACAAGCAGAGATAGTTGACAAATTGTAAGAAGCAATAGGTACTCCTGGAAGGCATTTGTTTGCCGAGGCGCTAGAGGTGTTTTATTACAAATGTGTTCGGACCTGGCTGGTTTCTTTGTTGCTTCTTACATTTCAGTCCTTTTTGCTTCTATAGTTGATAAATTGTCTTTAACAGAAGAATAAGTCAACCCAGCAATGAGCAATTAACACAGATAACACAAAACCAAAGTATCCACAGAAAGTGGATCCAGCTTTCAAGAAAGATGCCAAACAGAAAACCTCTTCCATTTGGATATATAGAATTTTCTAGCATTGGGTTTCCTGGCCTCCTGCATGACCCTAAGCACATCCACAGAAAAAAGGTGTCTATGCAAATCAAAATTCATCACCCACAGTGTCAGTTGAAGAGTGGACAGGTGGGGATGGATGAAAGATCTTTTGTCCTGTATGAGTAAGTCCTCCCTGTGAGGTAACTTGTGATGATTGCCCTAGACTAAATGCTGCCTCAGCCAAAAGGGTGTCACCAACAAGATTTTGGGACCATCCTGTTGAACCAGCAATGGACCAGCCGTTCAGATCAACAATCAAGCGATGGCATTTGGGACTGACAGCAAAGTCGTCTAGAGGATAGTATGTACGAATGTTACCTTTATGCCCTATGCTACTCAAGGAGCATACATGTAAAGTACTTTGTATCTTAAAGCAACCTAAAGGCTTTGGTTTACTGGCCAAACATCAGGCCACCCTTAGCAGGGTATCCCCAATATAATGAATACTGCAACAGTTAAATGGAAGGACATGTAGTGCTTTGTGAAATGCAGACAAAAAAGGAAACCTGCAATTCAGAAACAACTGTTTAGCAAATTCTACCCAAACGATATCTTACCATGCACATCAGTAATCTGGGTGATAAACACAATAAGTGAAAATCAGTACATGAGGGAATCAGCAGTACAGCAGTGTAAATACTTTAGAGAGAAAGTTTATCCCTATACAGATCAGCTCATTGTCAAGCAAAACAGAAAGCAGTTCCAGTAAAACCACAGTTTAGAGAATTCGTTGACAAAGAAAGACTGCCTTGGCAGAGCCTATTTTCAGCTGAGGTGTGAGAAGAAACTCTATTCATACTAATCTCTGTAGCTTTAAGGATGCACATTACAGAATGTGCATAAATGCAAGGGATATTATTATTATACTGATTATCATTATTGTTATGTTTACATTTGAAATGATAATTCTGTACACAAAAGTTGCAATACATTGTGCAGTTGGAGATACTGCTGTAAAATCAGTAAGCAGAATAAACAGAATGTTACTGCAGACTTTACTAAGATTTAACTGAATATAGTGAATGAAAAAAAAATCTTGGTAGTAATGTCATTAGAGAAATGGTAGGTATGGATTCATAAGTGGAGACTTGTAGTTTATTGTTTGTAAAGTGATTAAGTTACTGAAGAAAAAAGGGTAGGTTTTCAATGCCATTGTGAAATGGGATGTTCCTTAGAGAGACCTTAACACATATGGTGTTTGCAGTGGGTCTTAGGGGATTGGGAGACTGTTCCACGCTTTACAGTCAAGATGGAGAAATGAGAGCCACTGTTGCTGTAATTAGATTGCTGTGCAGCTGTTAGTTATTTGTTTGATGACCAGACAAGATGAATCAAGAATGGATATACCACTCCAGAAATGAATAGCAGGACTGGTATGGTGAGGGATGGAGTAAGCTGCAGTAAAGGTTGAGTACCACCATTTGTTTTGAGTTTGAGCCATTTGTGAGATTTTAGTGATATATGTCAGTGTGGTCTGAAGGAGTGGCTGCAGGAAACCAAGAAGCTCTGTAGTATGCAAACTTAAGTTAATCTATTAGTCAAGAGTTCAAGTAAGTAAAGTTGGATCAGTATTATTAAATACTTGGCTGGAGAAAATAAGTAACAGCACTGCACCTGGCTTATGGTGTTAGAAAAACTTGGATGCAGCAAAGAGAGCACAGTTTGCAGCTGAATATGGACCAATGTATCAACGTGGTAGTAAAATCTTCATTGGGGATCAAGGTATACGTCTAGAAGATGAAATGAGAAACTTAATCTACACTGGTCTAGCTTTCATTACAAATCTTAATGACACTGGATCTGATTGTGGAAGAGATGTGACTGCCTGGTTGAAAGAGCAGTGTGTGTGTGTGTGTGTGTGTGTGTGTGTGTGTGTGTGTTTATGCATGTGTGTGCGCAAGTATGTGTGGGAGTGTGAGTTCAATTTTAGGCCAGTCATAAATCCATTGGTGTACTAAAGTAAATCTCTTTTAATGCAATTATTTCATGTTACCTCTGTTGTTGAATGAAAAATGGAAGGTGAAGGTTATCTGTGCATTGCATAAGCTTGGATGGTTTACATAATCCAGGTAGATCATTGTAAAATATGATCAATAAAAGTGAAGCCAGGAAAGAACCTTGAGATACAATTAATTGTGAAGGTTGGGAAGATATGGTTTGTTTATATCATTTAACGGAGTAAATTCACTAATGTAGCTTTTGAATTAGTTTAGGGTTATGTTAGTGATGGCTTATGTTGAGGCCTTTAATAGGTCAAGAAATATGTCATCATTTAGTTATTGACAACTTTAATTTGCAAAATTGTGGTGGTGCAGCGGTAGCGTTGTCACCTCACAGTAAGACGTCCTGTTCGATTCTCAGCTAGAGCGTCTTCTGTGTGGAGACATGCATGAATGGGCGTACCTTCATTGAAGGTTGTGCATTAGGGCCGGCAACTCGGCACGTAAAAAATCTACTGCCAATCATTAGCAGACTGGAGTTCCGCTGTGGCGACGTCTAACTGGGAAAAGCCGAAAGACACAACAACAAGGTGTGCTATTTCAGCATTGTGTTACAGCATTTGGTGGTTAATATACTTCTTGTCGATTAATTCTGGAAGGAGGCTTGCTATGGGTCTGTATTGCCTTAGATCACTTTATCTCCTTTCTGAAGGGGTATTATGGTTGAAAATTTTATGATGGTGGTATTTAATGGTCTTTGATAAATGCACTGATTATTATGAAGGGTGGGTAAGAAATATCATCACTAATTATTTTAAGGTATTAAAGAGACATACAGCCAGAAACAAATAAGAACAATTTAAGTTTCTTTAGCATTTCATAATTGAGGATTGTCCTTTGAGATATGGTTATGATCTCACTAGCAGCCATGCCGGTGAGTACATATTCAGATCTGATACAACAGGTATCACAATATAATATGTATTAGCCCAGATACCATATCATAGGACAGCTGAGTTGTATATCGTTAGGTTATGACAATACAGTATACATCCAATTATATCATGTCCTATCATACAAAATCTTCTAATTTACAAAGGATAATTTTAATTTACAAAAATAGTTCCTTCTCTCATAAATGTGGGTCAGTCGGAAAGGTGAAAGGCTTTGGGCTTATAGACACACTAGAGGCAAAACCATTCTTGCATTTAAAATGTTTACTGATGATGTTCTTTAAGTAATCTTTAATTTGTCATTAACCTCAAAGTCTCTTTCTCACTGGTACAATAATACAAACGTCTGTATTGCAAAATGTAACAGAAACATAGAGAGTAAATTTATTACCAAAATTATGGAATACATTTCTGACTTATATTAGATTGGGACTCATTCAAAACAAGTTATAACAAATGGATGAAGATTGATGTTTATAATGTCAATTTTTATGAAACAGCCATCGTAGACAGCATTTGGGCCTGAATGCCGGATTTTAAACCTATTAGAAAAGTATTTTTATATAAGTAACAAATAGTTTGCATTCTTTATATTGTACCATACCATAATAAAAAATGAAAAAAAAAAAAGAGAGAGATTATAAGAAAAGACAAAAAAAAAAGACAAACCATCACAAGGAAGGTTAATAAGAAAACAGAAAGTATTACTAAATATATAAACATGTCTCTGTGTGAGTGTGTGTGTGTGTGTGTGTGTGTGTGTGTGTGTGTGTGTGTGTGTATATATATATATATATATATATATATATATATATATATATATAGAAGGCAAACCAGATAGGGCACTGGATTAACTTTCAATGACTTAATCTACAATGTTTTGCCACCATGGCAGTCAGTATAATATTTTCTGAATGTCCCGTATGTTCACATGTCCATTTCAAGAGCTCATGTCAGAGGCTACCATAATAAAGTTCTGCAGCATCACATATATTTCAACAGTGAGCATACTTACTCTGAATTGCTCTATCATTGAAATAAATATCCCATGAAATTTGTGAGAAGCCTCCTCTCAAAACAAATATATATATCTATATATATATATATATATATATATATATATATATATATATAGGTTCACTTCTAAATTTCGAAACCCCAAAATCTCGAGTTTCAGAACATCGAGTTCAGAATCTCGAGATATTGAAATCTCGAAATTGTGAACCATCCCTGAAACACCACTAAACACAAAAAAAAGTGTATGCATGTACCCCCTGCAACTTAAATATACCAACTCTGAGATTGCACTACAGCGAGGACAAGGGAAATCTCCCGGTCAGCACTGTATGCCGATCTCCATTCAGGATTTCTAAGTTTTAAAACTTCAAACATATGATCTTTGATCATATGAGATTCGAAGTTTTGGACTTCGAAATTCTGAACGTAACCCATATATATATATATATATATATATATATATATATATATATATATATATACATATATATATATATATATATATATATATATATATATATATATATTCATATACACACACACACACACACACACAGATCTATATTATAAATAAATTAATAAAAAAATAATCTAGTAGTACATTAACCCACACCTTTGATAGGGGTCACTTCATTTATCCGCCTCATTGATGGGAGTACCAACAACTTTTGCAATGTAAATATGCATAGCAGTAATATAAACATTTAAGACATTTATAAAACACAGCTTATAAAATATTTTGAATCAAATTTTGCGATTCTTACTTGCATTAATGGTATGCATTTTATATAATCACTGGGAGTTAAGTTAAACATGTTGTATAATCTAGTCTTAAGAAAGAAGAAACATTGGTGGTGGAATGTGGAAGTCTGGACAGTTATAAAAAGAATTAATAAATGCAGTGAAAAGATGGACAAGGTTAACAAGGAAAGGGACAGTCAGAATCATACCTCTCAACTGTCCAGATTTTTGCAGAATGTCCAGATTTTTTCCTGATATTTTTGGCCCTTTACTCCAAATATATGTTTTTCTGACAAATCACTGAGGATTCAATTCACTAAATAATGACATATATTGCAGTTTCAGACTTCACATCCTTCAGAAAATGAATGCTAATACATAATGTAGAATCCACCGACTAAAGAATGAAGGTTTCCTTAAGCAGAATAATTACGCTGCAGCTCGAACAAGATAGATTTATTGTTTAAAATGCACAGATATTCCACAAATAAAAACCAGAGAATTATATCAGATGGTTAAGCGCTTTCATCTGTTTCCACACAGACATCATCAGAACCAACTGTTATTGGTTCTGATGAAGTCTGTGTGGAAACAGATGAAAGCGCTTAACCATCTGATATAATTCTCTGGTTTTTATTTGTGGAATATCTGTGCATTTTAAACAATAAATCTATCTTGTTCGAGCTGCAGCGTAATTATTCTTCTTAAGGAAACCTTCATTCTCTAATACATAATGTGTTATTCTAGCAACTTTCTAAGGTTATAAAAGCAATATTTAAAATCTGTCACTATTTTGAGCCTTTGTCACCCCATTACTTCAGGTTTTGCCCAGTTTTCTTGCACTAAGAGGTTGTGAGGCATGGTCAGAATAGCAAAAAGCAAGGCACTGTACCAACATCTGGAAAATGATTTAGCAGATGGCAGAAAAACTGTGTCAGGTTGCAAGGTAAAGACAATGATTGACATCAGATACCATCATAGCTCTCAGCTTCTTAGAGCAAGAAATCTGGACAGAGCCAAAAATAATGGGGATGGTGGGCAAAGACCCAAAAACAGGGACAGATTTCAAATATTACTCTTAAAAAAATGCTAGAATAACAGGATTTGTATTAGCATGCATTTACTTAAGGAAATGAAGACTGAAACTCAAATGTACTACCTAGGAACACAATTTGTGAGAGATGCACTTGCCTTAAGAATAAAGTCTATGCTTTCTCCCTCACAGGCCAGTATATCTGGCACTGAGAAGGTTAACTTAAACACTACCCATACCTACACAACACACACCCACATATGCGGAGATCCTCAACAAGACATACCCAAACAAAAGAAACCTCTGAAGCAAAAAAAAAAAAATGTGAACTCCACTGCTCCCCACACATAGTCCACACACCTGTGTCTCACAGCCACTAAGGCCTAAACATAAACCCAACATATTAGTCATAGGAGACTCCATTGTGAGACAACAGATGTGCCCCTCACCAGGCTGGATAAGGAGAACATCACAGTTAATTGTTTGTCAGGTGCCAGAATCCACCATATCAGCCATGCACTCAAGTGTCTCAACAACAGGTATGGTTATGACTCTCTCATGGTCCATGTTGGCATGAATGACTTGAGATGTACCTCCCTGGACTATATGAAGAGAGACTTGATCGAGCTCGCTGAATATATGTCCCAGGTAGGTATGTTTCTAGCCTTAAGCATCATTCTACCGTCACCCAGAATGATGCCTCAATACAAACAGAAAATTATTTACTTTAACAATTGGCTTAGTTTCTGGTGTCATTCCAAGGGGATCCAGTACCTGACAGCCTGGAAAGACATGATCAACAGACCACAGTGCTTTGCTAGAGATAGCCTGCATCTGTCTCCCCTGGGCTTCAGGCTTCTAGCAAAGGCTCTAACCTCCCGCATAGTGCTTCTTTTTAGGCAATGCCATAAGGTCAAAACTACCAACATGAAAATGTCATCAAAATGCAAATTAAAGGTCATGCTGCTAAACGCGTCTAAACATGAAACTGCACTCAATGCAAGCATTATTAACTCTGGAAGATGCTGACATTTGTGCAGTCAGAGAAACCTGGTTCAAAGCTGTGGACAGCACCCCAGCCATACCAGGTTACTCATCCTATCATACATTCAGACCGCAAACTGTGGGAAGCAAAGCAAAAGGATGTGGAGTTGCAATATATATTAAAGACATACACATCTCCAGGGCGGTTAAACAGTATGACGCACCGGAGACACTCCAGGTGTAGTTAACAACTGACAAGACCCCTATTCAAATCATAGCTAGCTACTGGCATCCAACTTTGACAAGATGCCAACTCCACCTATCTGGACCTCTTTGAATCTATCAAGATTTAGCCCTTTACCCTGATCCTGGGCAACTTTAACTATCCAGCCATAGACTGGAAGAACTACTTATGCCAAAACACAAATGCCCAGTGATTCCTTGATTTTTGTCAATGCAAATGACTTGGACCAGCTGGTCCACATCCCCATAAGAGGTGATAGTATCTCGGACTTGGTATTAACCAACATGAGTAACTACTGCAGCCCTACAGTGTCATCCCACCTGGTAAGATCTAACCACAAAGCAGTCACTTTCAAAGTCACTATCCCCCCCCCCCCACCAGCTAGGGTCAAACAAAAAGAACTTCTCCAAAGCTGATAACCTCCTGAGGGAAGGTATAAACAGCTTCACAGCCCTCTCTCCCTCTGTTGGAACTGGAACATATGTCCAAATCTACACCAAAGTACTATATGGGCATTTATATAGCTTCATGGAATCAGGAATACCAAACATGACAAAATCATCCCCCTCAAGAAAGAGTAAACCGGTCTGTTGGACATCTGCAATAAATAGACTTTAAAATAAAATTAAAAAATGCTGTCCAGGACCAAGAGGAAGCAGTTGCCTAATTAGAAGCAAAGTCTTCTTAGCCTGAACAAGCAAATAAGAGCACTAGTGAAATCCTCCAAAACAAACTTCAAGTCTAAACTGGTCACATCTACTAAAGACATTCATAAGGCTTTATTCACATATGACCACAATCTGAAAGGAAGCATTCAGGTCTCCTCAGAACTGGTGGTCAAAGACATCAAATACAAAAACACCATAGATAGAGACAAACTGATGGCAGACAGGTTCAGTGAAAACTTCACCCCTCTGCACCCCCCATCAATAATTCAGGAAATTCCCTTATCTCTAGGGAGCAAGTCATCACTGCCCTCTCAAAGGCAAAAAATACAGCCTCCATGGGACCTGATAACATCCCAGGCTGCATCCTACATGAACTCAGGCAGGAACTTGCGGCACCATTAGGCACCCTATTCAAACAAAGCCTGAGTACTGGCCTTGTCCCAGCCAAGTGGAGGATATCCACTGTCATCCCTTTGCACAAAGGTGGAGGTCCACCATTACATGAAATTATAGACCCATCAGCCAAACTAGTCTGATCTGCATGGCTATGGAATAGATCATTGTGGACCTCATTAACAAGGGCAACCTCCAAACACTCAATCCCACACAATTTGGTTTCGTAAAGGGGATGTCATGCCTGTTAAATATGATTAACTTCTTTGAGACAGTCACAAAAGTCATGGATGAGGGGAGAGGTGCACACCGCCTACCTTGACCTGGCCAAAGCCTTCGATACTATTCCCCACAAGTATAATAAACTCTATCAACTAGGCATTAATCCATATGTTATCAGATAGGTAGCAAATTGTCTCACTGATAGAACCCACCTAGTCAAACTAGGGGAAGCCACCTCAAGCAGTAGACCCGTAATGAGTGGTGCACCCCAGGGATTTGTCTTGGGGTCTCTGTTGTTTGGGATATACTTTTCTGAGGCACATACCAAAAAGAGTGGGCTATGGCTGACCAAGTTTGCAGATGACTGCAAGCTGGACACCATTATCAATTCCCCTAGTGATGTGAACATCCTCCAAGAGTCTCTCAACTAAACAAATGACTGTTGCCAGAAACATGACCTCAAACTGAATGCCAAAAAATGCATCATCATCCCCTTTGGGGAGAGTGACTTCCCCACAAATTATCACATTAATAACAATTTCCGAAGCGCACACACAATCAGTCCTGAGGGACTTGGTTACCCAGGTAGATAGCAAACTGACTTTTGACCCCCATATTGCCTCCGTTGTACAAAAAGCTTTTTACATGGTCCACCCCATTATTAAGGGTCTCTCATCCAGGAACAAGGAGGTCATAATATCTCTGTATTCTTCCATTATATTACCCATTATTGAGTACAATACTCCCTTCAAAATGCATCTCACAAAGCACATGCAGCAGCTGGAGACACCACAGAGGTTCCTCACCAGGAGAAACTCGGGCCTCAAACATCTACACTACACAGATAGGCTAAGAACCCTGTTTCTCAACTTAGTCTCATACAGACTCCTCAGAGGTGATCTCTGTATGGCATACAAAGCAATCTAAGACACTGTCTTGATGGGACTGCCGCATATCCGCAAGTCAAGATCCACTCAAGTAACCTGCATGAGGCAACCTCAACCTGGTCTGTGACATCAATAGGACTTGTTGGCAGGACAGATTTGTGATCCAGACACTCCACCTTCTATGCAACACTGCCTCTCAACATCAAGCAGAGTACCTCATTAACCCTTTTTATATGCAACCTGGATAACTGGATGGGGAACAGAAAATACACCCCTGGGATTCCACGTATGTCCCTGCTGGACAGGGGCATTGGGTGCTGACTTGTCAGAACATGGGTTATATTCTTGGCTAGGCTTGTAAGGGCCTCAGGGCCAGTAGCCTAGTAACTTCGTATGATCCTATGATCTTATTATTTAGTGACTTCAACCCTCAGTGATATGAGAATGTCACTTGGTCTTGATAAATGTACAAAAGCAACCTTTAAAGCAAGAAAGCTGCAGCACCAAGAAAATATCAGTCTGGGACAAAAATGTGATATAAGAACTTGAGCGAGATAGAATGTATAAATATTTGGGGACTGATGAAGGATCAACAATAAAACATGAACAAATGCAGATAAAACTTAGTAAGGAATATTTTAGAAGACTAAAATTTATACTGAAAACAGCACTGACATCCAGGAACAAAGTCCAAAATATAAACCAATTTGCTCTTCCTCTGCTAACTTAGAGTTTTGAAGTGAGCGACTCACCCCAAAAGGTGTTGGATAGGTTGGACAAGAAAACAAGAAGGATGCCTCATGCTCACCAAATGATTTATAAAAATCAGTGCATACCAAGATGATATATTCCCCATTTTGTAGGAGGGATGGGCCTCCTCTAAATTGATTACATGGATAGATCTGCAATTGTGGGACTGCATACATATTTAATTTATCTCATTTATTTAACATTTGTTTACCAGGAAAGTCCAACTTGAAACAAGCTAATTTACAGCAGAGGCCTGGGTAGAAACACTCCAGATGCATCTTTGTAAAGTGGGAGGAAACTGGTGCACCTGGAGGAAACCCACATGAATGCAGAGAGGACATGCAGACTCCACACAGAAGGAACTCAGTCGAGAATCAAACTGGAAAGCTCTTGTTGTGAGGTGACAATGTTAACCACTGCACCATCCTACATATCTGCTGAACTCACAAGACTCAAACATACTAAAAGTTTTGACACGAGGAGAATAAGCCTCAGATGACTTCCCTTCTTAACTTAGCAGAAGCATATCAGCGTCAAGCAGGAATGGAAACCAAACCAGAAGTAGATAAAAATCAGGCATCAACTGAATGTGCCAAAAAAATGAATGAATATAAGGTGAAGGATCTGATGAGAAGGCAAAAGATGTGGAAAATGTATAAGTATAGCTGCAAGTATAGAAAACTCTTGGAACATCATATTGATCAGGACCAAACACAGGAATGGTTAAAGAGAAGTGAATTTAAACCAAAAGACAAAAAGTTAATATTGGTGGCCCTAGATAGTGGACTGTGTACACACTGTTTAACAAAGTCCATTAAACATGTGGGAGAAACAGACAAATGTAGGTTTTGTAAAACAACTAGGAACATTCACATCTTGTTGCTGGTTGTGATACACTAATGGCAGAATAACTGTATACTGAAAGGCATAATAATGTGGCAAGACTGCTGCACTGGGTATTGTGCAAACATTAAAATACTGAAGTAGCTGAAAGACACTGGAGACATGAGCTACAAATAATCACAGAAAATTATGATGTTTATATCACATGGGATCATCCATTACCAACAGTTCAAAAAATAGGTGCGAGGAAACCAAATATAATGGTCCATGAATAGAAGACAAAAGTAGCATTGATCACTGAAATTGATACACCCAGTGACTACAGTGTCTTGAGTACAGAGACACACAAAGTCATACAATACCAGGACTTGCAAGCAGAAATGAGGCAATGTGGAAGAAGGATACCCACACAGTTCCAGTAACAGTAGGAGCAATGGGTCCTATAAAAAGAAAGCATTTACAATCGTACTTAGATATGTTACCAGTACATGTAACTCCATGCAAATTGCAGGAGAAGTCATTACTGGGCATATTGTGGGAGCCGTAAAGAGCACTTCTGGCTAGCATCAAAACTGAAACAATACTAATTTCATGAACTTTAATCATAGTTTGACTTAGAGCAAGGCACATGCACAAGGAAAAGCATTTATGCACACCATTGGAAAACAGTGTACTATTATATTGGCACTGAGAATACATTCGAGATTGCTGGTAAATTTACCCTAGGATTTGTGATTTGTTGTCTTCAATGGTGAACTACTATGCATCAGCAACACTGTGGGACTTCTGCCACCTTGTGTCAGAAGATCATCTACCTTTGATGGCAATGATAAGATGGTGCAGTTAGAGGATACAGTATATGCATTGTGCTCAGACAATGTGACCACTGGATCTCTTATGTAAACTATTGATACACTTTCTGAGCCTGCAGCCATTCAAAAGACACACACCGTACAGGGGAAGCAGGTTACTTTAGGCAAATGCAGTCAGGGTAGTGTGATACCTACTACAGAGTAGTCATTAGTATCTGCCACAAACCCCAGAGAGTGGGGATGTGCACACCCAGGAGGAGTCAGTGCTGGTGTTCATTGGAGACATCTATGGGCCTTCCCTTGAAGTAGCTGTATCAATGCCCTGACCAACATATGAAAATGGCAATTATGGAGACTCAGGCTAGTACCACTACAGCATTTCTAATTTAGCATAGCTAATGCAGAGTTCGATAGATAACTTCCAGGAGCATATGTGACAGTTCTGACAGACTCAGTCACATACTAGCACATGCTATGTCTTCTCATGCTCACATTTCTAAATCAGGCACCATCCATAGAAGCTATTCCACCACAACCCCATTAATGGAAGCAGTTGCTGGCATGGGCAGCCTAGATTGTGGTCATACTAGCACTTTCATAGCTACATCTGCTGTGGAGGTGAGACTTCAACAAGAAAAAGGCATCCCCAAGGTCCTGACAGTCATTACAATGGCACATCTGGTAACATAGTTGTTCATCATCATGGAACATGCCATTATGGTACCCAAGACCAGGATACAACCCATGCATCTCCTGGTAGTGGCAACTCTCAGGGGACCAGGCATGCACAGGATGTCCAACCATCGACAATGCATGCCCTAGACTGTGCAATAAATCATGGCACAGTGCTGGAACTAATGCTAAGACTGTGTCACTGTATGTATGCATATATATATATATATATATATATATATATATATATATATATATATATATATATATATATATATATATTCACACACACACACAAACAGCAGTCTCCATTGCTTCTAACACACATATACTTACATACACAGAGTGATATTAGCCATTTACAAAAGCTTTTTGTATTAATCCATACGCCCAACCCCCCCCCCAGAAAAAAATGGCTCATACCAGAGGGTCATTCTTACATTTTGCTGTCTAGCATTTACACATTTCCCCTGTGAAAGACATTGTTCAGTTGTGCTACTATCTCCACTAGTGCAAATGATGATACTTGTGTTCTGCTTTTTATACTTTTTATTTGGGATGCCTATGTCCGCTACACAGTATGACCAGCCTGTACATACACAAGCAAAATCTGGTGTTGGGTTTGCATTCATCACTTTTACTGTATTCTATATGTTGTGCTATAGCCAAATCTCTGTGCAGGCTGTGCTCCCTGTTCCAGTGCCATGATATATTGTGCTCACCTCTGTTTAATATTTTCATCCCGTGCTGCTGGGTCTTCCACTTACTCATCTGGTTTGGCCTCCACTGACTACTATGTTGGAGGGGGCTTGCTCCTCTGGCAATTGCCCCCATATGGCAAACATTTTAGCATGTGGCAGGGTCATACTGCAGGGTCATAGATAATTAATCCAGGCAGCAAAAGCATGTCTTCAACAGCCGATACACAAGCTCAACAATGGTCATGGTTTGTGACAGGGCACAGCTGTGTCCCTGATCTGTTTCATTCCATGGATTTCTGATTAGTGCTATCAATCAGGGATCTAGTGCATATCCAGCATCTCCAATAAAGTTCTCCTGGGGAAGTTACCCTTCACAAATCACTGGCAGAGATCACATGTGCTCCACATTTGTGATAACTGCTTAGGTGACATGCAGACACACCATTGGTGCATTATGCATTGCAGACCATTTAGTAGTTAATAGAGTCATAACCTTTATGATTTACATGCCATCTTCCCAGGTCATCAGGTGGTGCCTTCATTTCAGTCTGAGTACAGTGCATGACCCACAGTGCTTCAAAGGAATGGGCTACATGACAGAAGTCCCAAATAGCATTTACTTTCTCATCTTTGGTGCATGGAAACCAGCTATTCTCCCCAACATGCTGCAGTATGGCACTGAAGAAATGATAGAATATTATTGAGGCAGATGCCCAAGATATCTCTAAGTTTCCTATTGTTCACTGATAGGTCCTTGTAGCTATTATACATAATGCCACACATACATTTGTTAAGCACTGAGACAGGAAATCCATGACTCTCATTGGCCAGCAGATGAAGCCAATGCATGTCTAACATGTCCTACATAGTGTTCCCATCCACACAACACCAGACCATAATGTCTGTATCATCGAGTCCATGAAATGTTAAGCATGGATGGATGATACAGCAATATCAAGGACAATGCTATGCTCAAACTGGTGGCTTGTAGCAGCAATAATAGCTTCTTGTTTATACACATTAACTAATGCTGTACTAATCCCTAACAGATGTCTGCAGTTTAGTAGCATGAACATGAGGATTTAGTGGAGTTCAACAACAGCATCATATCATGCTCTTTATACATTTTTGAGTCTCTCCGACATCTTCATTTACTTCATTTACATACACTGAGACCCTCATTTCAATAATGCTAATCATTACCCTCTGTTTATACATCTTGGCCTGCTGCTCAGTATTCATCACAAGCACTACATTCATCTTTCAATCATACTTGACACTGCCCAAGGCTTCCAAATCCCGAAGTATGTTTCCTTTAACTCTCACATTCACTGCACTCTCTCTTTCCCTTCTTTTCCAAAGGTACACAATATAATTATTAATGCCCTTTTTTAAGTTGTCTATTGTACTTCTAGTGTCTTGGCTTCCACATTGGTCATCTTTTTTTATTAAGTTTAATATATGCTACATGTTCTTTCTATTTCCTTCATTTTTTGTGAAAGGATATTTTTATATTTTTATTTTGATTTGCAAAAACCTTTAAATGCTTAATATTCTGATTTTATGTTTTTGTACTTTTACTGTCCTCTCCTCTTGCCTTTCTGATGCTTTTGCTGTTAAATCCAGTACTCACATCTGTTTGGCTTAAATCTGCATGCTAGTTTACGCTAAGTACATTCTACACTCATCACTTTTACCAAAATGTATGTGGAGGAGCAATCTAACTTCTTTTTGTTACAGTTTAGCAGTACCAGGTCCAATCTAAATACTTTCAATCTACTTTCCAATAAATAATCCCTGCCACATCTAATGTGTATATAGTACATTTTTGAACAGTTACCAACATGATTTTACCGTTACTATTCAACAGTAATAATGCAGATTCAGTAAAGATAAGTTCAGAGTTAAAAATCAAACTATAATCGACAAAGACTGCTGGTAGATCTACAGAAGATTCCTACTTGCATTTAAGCTAGAATATGCAGAACTTTTATAACAAGTAAAACAATCATTCTTATCAGCGGAAACATAGCTATATAATTCACAACTACATCTAAACCCTAAACAATTGCTTTTTACCCAATACCTCTACCATATAACACTATTCACTATCTCTGCCAACACCACCATAGTAGAGCAAGTAAACCACATAAAATTACTTGGTATCATCACAGATGACCAGTTGAAATTTAACTACTGTCTCTCACATGTGGTTACAAAAAAATCATCAAAACCTAGATACATTATACAGAGTAAAAACATACTTCATTGATATGGCCAGAAGATGTAGTCTCTCTACCTTCTTACTTCTCCCTGTCCAATATGCTGCCCCGATCTTCACTAACCTTCAAGTCTCACAACTGGTCCAAACTTGATCAATGTTATAAAAAAATTACAGTAAACTATAACAATAGAACATTAAACTATAGAAAAAAATTACTAATCACTGTAAGTAAATTACCTAATTCTGCAGGTAACTCTCTATATTCAAATAGAATGGCTGTCTAAACTATGGAAACACAGCACTGCCACTGATATCCATTCAGAACGTAAAGTCATTTAAAGACAACTTAAATGTCCCATAGAAAAATCAAAGGATCTGCTCCTATGTATTTCTAAGATAATGCAAATGCAGAACACAAGTGAACCAAAACAAAACAGCTACTTCAATCACTATTTCCACAGAAACGAAATTCAGTCCAGGATAAAGCAAACTTCTTCTTTATTCCATAAAGTATCAGATTTCAATATACAATGTAGCAGCTCAGTTTATATAGTATATGCATTCCTTTAATTGATACAATTAATTCACTTATTAAAACCACCTGTCTCTATTAAGCAACATAATTGTTTCTTAAAGTCACAGTAAAACTGTGCTTAATCTAGTATACCTATTAGTCTCTGTTCTACAGCATTGTATGTAGAATTTATATATATAAAATACTTAAATATACAAATAGAACATTGATCATATTCAGTTAAATAAAATACAAAAAATATATATGTAAATAAACATTGAGATAAAATGAAACAAAGAAAGAATAAAGATACAATAATCTAGCTATGACATATGTATTAGTAAGTCTCAAAATACTTCCCCATATATCTAGCACATATCCAAGCCAGAAACCTCATTAATTACCACTAAATATATACACATACTAATTTCCATTTGTAAACAATATAAAAAGTAATGATATATCAATAAATATATAAATAGACAGAAAATAGATACATATGTATGTATATGCATAAATATGCATATACATATGTACCTTCATATATAAAAACAAATAAAGTGCATAGTGCAAATCTTATAAGCATGTATTAATCCCTGACTGACATATGCATATCAATTCATATATGGACCAGTAAATATATATATGATTAAATACATGAAAAATACAGCATACAGATAAATATATATATAGATATAGATATAAATAAATAAATACCTATATGTATCAATTAACTATTGTTATTTAAAGTGCTAAGTGCAAAGTGCATATGGACTGGATCATTATTAGTAGTCCTATACCATGTATATACACAATCAGAATAAATTAACATGTAACAGTATATAAAAAATATACATGTAAGTATATAAAAACCATATGTATATAAAATAAATATGAATGGATATTTAATCTTGTTGTATCATAGATGCTACAGTGTTCATTATAAATATAGTTCATTCAACACCACACCATAAAGCTCATAGGAAAATATGTATGTATACTTCAATAGCCCATACCCATAAATTGGTAAATCTCCTATATGTCATCACACCTAATCTACATTGACCAACAAATATAAACCAATCTATCCTTCATGCTGATCTTATCTTAACATGGGTCCCATGGGAACATACTGGTTTAAACCAGGTGGATGATGTGCTCTCATCCTTAAAATCCAGTATAGTTCCTTTTGTTCAAGGATATTTACTGTCTCTCCTCCATTTCTATCTTTTCCAATTACTTGTAATATCCTGAACCTAAAACTATGTGATGTGTATTGCTTTATATGCTTGGCCAGTGCATTAGTTTCGTTATTTTTCTTTATGTCATATATATGGTTGTATATTCTTTTCCTGAATTCTCTCTTTGTGAGTCCTATGTAGAATGCTGTACAGCTTTCACATGTTGCTAAATAAATAACGTTGCAAGTATTACAAGAGGCATAGAAATTAGGTTTGAATTCATATTTCAGAGTTGGATGCACAAACTCCTGGACCCTTGTAATGAACTGACACATATTATTACGATTACATAAAAGTTCCTTTGATATCCAATTCTGGAACTAAGTGCATCTCTTTCTTGTGTGTCTTACACAAACCTTTTCAGGTTTTTTATTATTTCTGTAGATGAATCTTGGTGTTTCTCCTACTAATTTTATTGTCCTCTCATCTACAGTCAATACCGGCCAATGTTGTTCTATAATTTGTGTAATTTTCTTATTGTCATTAGTGTATGTGGTCAAGAACTGCATCCTTTCTTGGAATTTGAAATTTGATCTCCTACTACTATTATTATAGAATCTCCACCCACTCCTCTCCAAAGATGGCCTATCCATATCCTTAAGTAGTTGATCTTTAATCTCCCTCACCATTTTCTTATCATAGCCCCTTTTCAGGAATAATTGTTCCATTACATCTGCCTCTATCATGAGATCTGTCCGTCTTTTGCACAGTTTGTTGAGTCTAATAAACTGACTTTTCACTATGCCTCTAAAGACATGCCTGGGGTGCATGCTATCATAACTCAGCAAAGCATTCTTCCAGCAGCTCTTTCTATGGATTCTAGATATAATTTTCCCCTCTTCCATCCTTAAATTAAGGTCCAAAAAATTAATTTCGGTGGAGGAGGCTTCCATGGTGAATCTTAGGAAGCTTGTAGTACTTTCCATGTGTTGTAACAAACTATTATGATGTCATCTACAAATCTGGAATATAGAACAACATTCTTGAACATGTGATGATTAAACAAATGTTATTGGAAAGAACCATGTCCAACAACTGACATATTAGTATGTTCTTTTCTCTAATTTTCAGGATAGAATTGAAGTAATTATACATGTAAAGAGACTTTGTATATCTAGGGTGATTAACATGTGGACCCCAGGATTTAATTCTAGCAAAGATATCCAACATTTCCAACAGCTGATAGCTATCTCTTAATATGGTGGGGATCTGGTTCATGATGGGCCTCAAACTCTTTTCTAAAAATATAGGTATCTGTGGAGATCCTATATTAAAGTAGTCATCAACATGTCATATATTTCATCTTTAATTCTATTTAATATTCCATTTAATGACCTGCATGAAATTTCAGTATATGTGTCTTGATCAGTTCTTCTATCAGCTCTTGCAATGACAATCTCTCATCTGTATTCTATTTCTAAGATAAATGTTGCTGTAATCTTCAATATGGTAGATCATCAAACCATTTCTCTTCACTAAGAACCCTATGCCTCACAGCTAGTCTTCACCAATACCTGAATATTTTTACTTGCATCTCTCAGCTATATATATATATATATATATATATATATATATATATATATATATATATATATATATATATATATATATATATATATATATATATATATATATATATATATATATATATATATATATATATATATATATATATATATATATACACATATATATATATATATATATATATATATATATATATATATATATATATATATATATATATATATATACATATATATATATATATATATATATATATATATATATATATACATATATATATATATATATATATATATATATATATATATATATATATATATATATATATATATATACATATACATATATATATATATATATATATATATACATATATATATATATACACACACACATATATATATATATATATATATATACAGAGAGAGAGTTCTGTGACACTTTACCACCAGACCTCCATCCTTCCAACATAAACCTTATGATTGACATACATAATTGCATCTGAATTTTAACTTCAATAGCAACATTTTCTGCCCTACCAAGTTCCTTCCCTCACTTCCATTTCTTTGAATTTCATTATCTATTTGACAAACTCATTAATACACCTCCAAGTGCTCAGTGTTCAACATGTACTAAATGCATAAATAGCTTTTATACTGGAATAGCTGTCTTTATTTAATATTAATGTAATGTAACTAGTACACGTATGTTTGATTATTAATATATATTAAGTATCATTTGTTAAAATTGTTTAAAAATTGTTGTAACATGAAGTGCTTTTTCTTTCTAGGCCTCAATTGAAAAGGAGGTTTTGATTAAAGCAATTTTGGACAAACCAGGTAAACAAAAGCAAAATAATAAAAATAAACAAATCAGCAAAATAATGAAAAATAAGGATGAGATAACATTTTTGATCACAGATAGAAATCACTGGATATAAAAACATCATTTCATTACCTCTTCAGTTTCTCAGCTATCTAGAAATACTTATCTGCAACCTTTGTAAAAGAACATTAATTTTGATCAATAAATGTATGTCAAAATTCAAACCTTCTGTCCTACATGTGATATTCAGTAATGGTTCTTGCATCCCCAATGCAACTCTGTCTAGTTTTCAGAGTGAAAATAAGGATCTCCTACTTCACTAGGTATTCTACACTCAGTGGGAGAGAGAGATCTTAAACAACTGCACATAACCACAGTGGGATACAATAATAAATATAAGAGTACACAATTATAGATTATTTAGTTTTAATCACCTCTGACTTAGCAAAGCTCACCTCATGATGATGAAACTCATCTCTACGCTGTAAAGCTGAACCCCTTTGCTACAGACATACAACTGAGATCTCCTTGGTGAGAGCACTGACCTCGAGGTCACAAAGTTCTCAAAGCTGTCTGATACTTCAGTCTGTATCACTGCTCACAAGATGGAAAAAAAAAACATATACTCACACAATTGAAGGATAACAGTTTTAACTCCCTCAACTATGCTAATCTTAGATGCTCTTCAAACTCGTCACATAACTAAAAGAATGCCTGGTGCATGGCCTCAACACAAAAGTTTGAGTTAAATACAAAAGAAATGTTCTAATGCACCTTATACTAATGTTGACCTTCTCAACATTCTTGACAATTAGAATGACGTCAGCTCCAATGACCTTAGTCAGTTATTGAGAAAATAATCCATCTGTTTGGTGCACCCACCATATCACTTCCATCATTAAACATTACATAGTCACTAACCAAAGAATGAAATAAAACCAATTCTCTAAAAGCAAAAGAAAGGGAAAGAGAGAGGGCATGCTCTTAAACTGCTTTATTGCATACTCTGCAATCATTTGCGGTCTTGCTAGTAATTTCCAGTTTTTCTGTTTTTATATTTTAATTTGCTGTCTCACTAGTAATTTCCAGTTTTTCTAGTTTTATATTTAACAACCTATAATTAACAACCTATAATTAAAATAATAATGATTGCAAACTGAAAGGTTTCAGAATTACAAATGAGGTTGTTTTTATGGAACTACCCCCTAGCAGAAAGGCAATAGCATTTGTATCATGTAGCAAAACCATTTGCTGGAGTCAAGTTGCCAGTACAATTCTAATTTGTATGTTCAGTAGCACTCCTCAAAGAACATAATATCCATCCACATCCCCATTTTCCTATTTTTGCACATGGGGTCAGGGTATCACTTCAACGTGAATCATCAGGTCACACTACTGGGTGGCTACAGCATCCATCCATTTAAAGGTTATTTTGGTGCATTACTGTTGTATCTTAGTCAGCAATTTGATTTTTACCTACCCCCCACCTTTTGATAAAAAGCTGTTACATAAAGTTCCATCATCATGGATAAATTGGATGATGACCTTTGGCATTTTGTATTAGATACCTGCGAAGAAGATAACATCCTTTGCAGGTTACTTTACCAACATGCCCATCCAGCTGAACCCTAACATTTTGAACTCTTCTAACCATTTTAGTTAGCAAATCAGAGCTTCATTAATGTGACAAATCAAACAATGTAAAATGTTATTGTATGTAGCAGGGATACAATATATTTAACCAATCCCACTATGGGTATATTATCTCCCTCTCAAAAGAAGACAAATTACAAATGACATTTTCTATGTTTATAGAATTTCCTATTTGTCTATTTTTTTTTCAGAATTGAGCAAGTATATAGCCAAACATCCATATAAAGCTTTCTTTATTACCACTTTAGCTGTCCTTGCCAAAGTAACATTTAATACTTCATTTTATTTATATTTGTTTATTTAGGATTTTTAAAAGTGCTTGTAATTTATCTTGTCATTACCCCCTTACAGAACGTCTGACTAATAACATCAGCAAACTGTTTCAAGTTTCGCTCCAAATTTTTAGTCAGTATGGCAAAATGGCAAACATGTTTATGTTGGCTACACCTTTTTCATTAACAGCTTTCCTTAAATCTGAAGTTGAAATACTATATCTTAAAATTTCCATTTTGAAGAATAGGGCTCTGTACTAAGATCTGGAATTCCATGATCAGCTAAGCACATATTCTATGTATGATAGGTCAGTAATCCTTGTTCATATGAATTCTTCCAAGGTTGCATATTGTTTCCAAAATTCATATTAATCTTTGGAAAGAGTGCACTCAAAATCAGTAAGTGATGCTGTAACTGACAAGTTTAATGTAAATTATTAACAGATACATATAAATCTACAACACTTTAAATTTCCAGAGCCTGCATTCACTAGCATAGGATAATAATTTTCATCTACTTACGGTATCATACCCAAGTAAAACAAGTAATTTTGGATTTTTTCCAGTGTGTTGTAGTACTTAGTTCAGTACTAACTTCATAGTATTTAAAACCTTTTACCAGTTTAATACCACCTTAGTAAAAACAGAATAAGCATTTTTTCACAGATCACACATGTTAAAGAATCACATCACATCATTACAGTTAAAGTAAACTTCAAATGACCTAGGGATGTATATTGATGCATGTAGAGGTTTTCCTTTTGACATGTGGAAGGCATAACATCTGTTAGCAATGCATATAGTCTTTAAAAAGTCAGTACGGTCAGTCTGCTCTTTGATGATTCATACCTGCTATAATTTTGCACATGTTCCTGACTTATCACCTAAGCTATGTCATAATGATTAAAACTTCTCCTACAAGCACATCTTGTGTGCTAGCTAATAAACAGATTGCACAAAATAATGCTAAGAACTGAATATGCAAATGGATTTTCTATTGTCACCCCAACCTCATCACTGGTTTACCACTTCATAGGAATGTCTTATTTTCAGTCTCTGTAGAGATGGCAGCTACATATTTTATTTCATTGCTCCTGCCTTTAGTTCGAATTGCCTTATTTTAATTTCCTCATCCTCAGTACTAACACGATCCTCCTCACTTCCCAGTTTGGGGCATGTCTATGGTACTGACAGACAGTATTCACTGTCATCTTGCTATTCTTCATCTACATCATTATGCAGAGTCTTCTTCAGAGCTTCATCTTTACTAAGTCCATTTTTTTTAATTGGTACAGCAAAGTCAGACACTACATGTCATACACATTCAGGTTTTCAGATGTTTCTTTGCTTTAACTTATTTTATCTCATCTGCCTCTGAGTACTCTTAAATTAACAATACGTATGCACAAAAATACTCTTTACTAGCCTTATATTTTTCTTAGTTTAGCTCAGCACTCACAATGTTCGGGGGCGAGGTGGATGTGTTGCTCTCCCACAGCTCCCTATAAGGTATTGAATAACCAATGGCTTTTTTCCTTCATCTTTTGACTTCAAGTAAATTAGTGTGAAATTTCCCTTTGTACACCATATTCATTTCCCTTGTATTCTCAGTTATAGACCCAACAAATTACAATTTGAATACTCTACAAATTTCACCTTTCACAGAAGTGCTAATCCCCTTTCTGAAGGTTGCCCCTAAAGAACTTTCAATGCAAATCTTTCAGTAATACATGTCACAAGAAATTGATTTTGTTTTAAGGTGGAGATGCCAGAGAAAACATGCATAAGATCAAGACATTTTTATGATAAAATATCAGTACATGTGCTCCAACTTCCTAGAGCAACAACATTACTCTAAAGTCTTCAGATACTTATCATATTCTCACTGCCTTTTAACATACTGACTTTGTCCTTCACTGTGAGACTCAAACAAGCTGAGCTCATAGGTAAAAGTCCCTGCAGTCTTGGACTTAATAATAGTCAAGTATAACATAAGTGAACTTCAATAAAGGAAAAACTTCAGCCACAGCAATCTAATTCAATGAAGCTATTTTCTTGCCAGGCGCTACAGACACAAACCAGTGGTAAGCATTGATATGAACTACCACTTATTCTATTAAGAATACACCTAATCTAGCAAAAAAAATGGAATTTTATAGCCTCATTTGGCAACAACGGTCTTATAATAAAAGGAAAGCAGCATCGATAAAATAATGAAAAACAAATAGAATACATTTAGTCTACAAGTAGCACAGTTATTGGTAACAAAAATATCATCTCTATATCCACAGATTGTTAAATTGTAATTTACAATTGTAATTTAATTAACATTTCTTAACTTTTTAATGTAGCATTAATTTTAACAATTAAAATCTCAGTAGAACTGAAACTTTTCATCCTGTACACGTGTTCCTGAATATTCTGGAAACATATCAGTTTAATTAACATTTCTTCACTTTTTAATGTAGCATTAATTTTAACAATTAAAATCTCAGTAAAACTGAAACCTTTCATCCTGTACAAGTGTTCCTGAATATTCTGGAAACATATCTGCAATTCAGCAAAACAGAAGGTCTTTACTATAAGACTTATCCTTGTAGTGGCAGTTAATGTGCAGAGAAAGTGTGTATGTATGTGTGTGTGTGGGTGTGTGTGTGTGTGTGTGTGTGTGTGTATGTATGTGTGTGTGTGGGTGTGTATGTATGTTTATACTTACACATATTCTGAAGGTTGCTAGGCAAACAGCTTGGCTGAGGAAACCCCATGTTGCCAGTGCCTACACTGCATGGTGCCAAGCAGTTCTCTATTAGGTGATGGTACTGCAGCAAACCACATCATACCACCTCTGCCTCCATGATGGGTGAGTACATATCATCTACTCATTCCCACCCTTCCCATCCAGCATCTCTCTTGCCTGTGGCTCTAGTTCATTCCAAGTCATCCACATTACAATGAAGGTCTCTTTCCTCTGTGCCATGGAGCCAGCACATAGTTCTTAGCTGCATTACTCACATTTCATTGGGCAGCAAAAAGGAACTGTTTTCTAGGGCATACACTAAAGTACTACTTTTCTTAATACACCTGAGGGCTACTGAAAATGATAGACAACATTCAGTTTAATGGACTACAATAATAAAAAGCATCCTAGAGAAGAATTTCAGCTTTTGTGCATGTGAATGGTGAACAGATGCCCAGAGTAAGCAGGGTTGTAATATGCAAACTGGAACTCCAGCTGGGAACAAGCACTGTGTATTACATACAGTATGTCAAAACAACACTGTGAAACTGGGAACAGCAACTTTGTAAGGTATAGCACAGCTTAGAAAGATCTGTTTCTGGTTGCATTTTGCTCTGTTATCACTCCTAAAAGTAGTTCATAAAAATTAGTCAAGACAGAGGAGTTTGATTTCTTACCAAGTTACAATAATAGGATGCCCTGGTACTTCCACAGAGGAAATCTGCAATGTCACTGCGTAGGACCTGGAACAAATTAGTTATGGTAGCAGGTTTACCTGTACCACAAGGACCACCATTCCTAGTATTTTTTCTACCATACAAGGATTTTTCCTTTATAATGCAGTACTGATATGCTACTCAACTCTATATTCTGAGGAACCGATCAGCAGAGAAGGAGAAGCACCTCACTGGCAAGTTCTACACCATCTGCAGGTATATAATCAAACTGCCAGAATGTACCCCACTGAGACAAGCCTATATGCAAGTGGTGTAGTGTCCAGGGAAGGATGGTCATTAGCATTTGTATTCCACACATGGAATACAATGAGCACATATAAGGTATTATCCCAGTGGGTACCATAGTCTGTGAATTGTTTAAGGCTTTATCATCATTTATGGCATAATAGCCCTACTCAGTGACATACAATGCTTATGAACAGGACGCTGTGTCACTTAAAGACAATGTCAATGGCTCACTTTGCCTTATTTTTTTCCTGTGGATGCAATCCTCCCAGTACTGCTCAAGCAGTGAACTATGCTCTTTTGCCACTAGATTTCAGATATGTACCTCTAACATTGCTGTGGAGGAATGGACAGGCCCTATTTAGTAAGATAATATTTAAAAAAACAAAAATGTTACTAATAATGATGTCTCTAACCAAAACCAAAGACAGAAACCGTTTTCTTAAAGGAACTTTGAGAAACCCTCTACAAACTGAACATTCTCAATCACATGGCTGATATGCAGTTGGTAGATCATTAAATGTTTTCATCATTAATGTTGTTGTTGTGTCTTTCGGCTTTTCCCGGTTAGGGATTGCCACAGTGGAACTCTGGTCTGCTGATGATTGGTAGTTGATTTTTACGTGCTGAGTTACCAGCCCTGATGCACAACCTTCAACGAAGGTACGCCCATTCACACATGTCTCCACTCAGAAGACGCTCTAGCTGAGAATCGAACCAGACAGCGTCTTACTGAGGCGACAACGCTACCGCAGCACCATGATCAGGAACATAAAATGTTATATATACACCAGTTCTTGAATCCAGTGCTTCCCTTAGCCATCTGATAACCAGAGATACTTCAACTATATCTGAAAGATAAGCCAGTCTTCATCAAACAATAAAAATTATGGTTTTCAAATGCTCATTTGCGATATCTGTGCATATCAGTAGTATGTATACAGTAGATGACTGAAGTTTCCATACATGTAAATTACTTGCAATGAGATGCAATTAAACAAGATATGAAATGGACTGACAACTGCATCCATTTTTACAATTTTTCCTTCTCTTCTCTGTAGTACATGTGGATTATTTTACTCTGTTCATGCCCTCCTTTTTTATTGACCTGCATCATAGTTTAGAGGATTTTATTAGGACATGTTAAAATGAACCTGTCTTGAAACTGTCACTGTTTTAAATACCAACCATTGCTTATTGCTTGACTTTGAACATTCTGATGAAGTTCTGGTTTCCGAAATGAAAGTGCACAATTTGAATAAAAAATGATGGCGTTTTTAGTTTGCTGCAATTTCTCTTTTTATCTAAATTAATTGTAAGATCATTGTGCTATTGTGTGTTTACCTTTGTACTGAGCAGAGTTTTTGGTTGGTTGACTATATCACAGTAACCATTCTAAGATGATATTAAGAATACTACATAGTACACTCAGCATTATGACTAGGTTGTTCATCATAACCAGTTTATGTGCTAGAACATAGATTTCAAATTTGTTTTTGATATGTGACTGATCTCTTTTGTAGTACATGGAACTGTACTAACATGAATTTTTATTTAAAAAAATCATCTTTGTTTTTGTTGCAAATCAGAAGTCACATTTCAACATGGTATTTACTCAACACAGACAAAATACAATTTAACATTAAAATGTTAATATAGTCATAGAAAAAATCCGGACGACAACAATTCTGGGTATAAAATACATATCTCATCGTGTTAATAGTAATGGTGATCTATACATACAAACCAACTATAGCATACATTGAGGCACCACAATCCTCCCATTTTGATAACACAGAAAACGATACCAGAAAATTTTGGAAAATTGTCATCTACACATTTTTATAAATAGCAATCTCACTCAACAGAAAAACTGTTGATTTAATTTTTATTTATAATGAAGGCAACAAACATCACTATAGGCTTTTCTTCACTCCCAAAACCTCCAATGCCCAGTAAATAAGAAAACACTGCATGGCATGTTATCATAAGATAGTCATATGCTGAGACTATGCCCCATCCACCCAGTCACCACATAATAACATTTCATAACAGATAATAACAATAACAGAAACTGACATCATTTGTCATGACAAATGCAACTATGCTCACAGAAACATCTACATTATCAAAGCAATAGACCTCCATCTTATTTTTTCCTACCACTAAGACGTACTAAATTATTCTGCTAGCCTGAAGTGCACAGTTCATTCTTGGTACCAACAATCAGCAGTTTAAGCCGTTACCCTCTAGATTAAATGGAACATACACTGCCTTACTTCTCTGCCCATTAGCACACACATTCCAATAAGACCACCAAGTTTAAGAATATCTTATTAGCTTAAACTATAGCCATCACCCTGCTGGTCAAATCCATCCAGTACTGGGGCAGGGCCTGCCTCTCTCAATGTGAAAAAGCAAAGTCTAATTATGAGGAGCTGGTTATTTCCCAGCACAGGCAAACAGTCCACAACCAATCGAGTCAATCAGTGAAACACCTAAAGCCACCATTAATAAGCATGAAAAATGTAATAACTGCACCCCAGATAAAAAGTAACACAAAGAAGTCGTCTATCAAATTACAACAGACACTTCTTTAAACAGTCCAGCAAACTTGTAATATACGAGACAAACTTCATCATGCAAGGGCAGAGACCTCCCATGAAAGACCACAGTAGGCTCCTTCAGGGAGATGGGCTATTACCCAGCAGGCAGACATGTATGCCCACAGTATTACCATAAAAGTCATATATAACACAGCTGTCATTATGAAGGCAAGGGCAAACTTCTCTAAACTGACCCTCACCAATTGGAATAGTCAACAGGAAATCCCACATAGTCAACAAAACATCTCCTCCCATACTAAGGAATTTAGAAAGCTCAGTTCACTCTTCAACAAGTGAGGACTATCTGGTCAAGCAAAGATGTGAACAAAATTCTTACAATGTCAAAAACAGAAAAACTACAGATTCTGTTGTAAGAACCCCCCCCACACACACACACACACACACACACACACACACACACAGGATTCAAATAGGATTTAAACACAGAGATTCCACTGGCCACAAAAAAAATCCAATAAATTAATAAAAGGTCATGTTAGAAATATAAGGGGAAAAACTTAATGGCTACAAAGTTGCCTGCATATTTCAGAAAAAAAATGTGCAAAAATCAATTATTCATGCCCCAAATCTAAAGATGTCCATGTTTTTACAACCACATTGCAAAATTTCAAAGTCTTTTTTGTTTTTGCATCATTCTGAGTTGTCATTTTTTGCCAGTTTTTTCTTCTGTTTAGCAGCATTCTCATTAATTTGAAGGTTGACGTAATACTACTTCTCAGATTTTCATGGATGATGGCTTTGCATTAAAAAATCTTATTAAAAGTTACTTCACAATGCCACCTTCCAAAAGCAGTGTTATGTCACCTTTTGTGAATTTCTTTAGAATATAATTGAAGTAGCAACACAGAAATCAAGGGGCCTGGCTAGTGAATTTCAAGATTATAGATTATACTTTTAGCTTTGCACCGACTTATACTGCGTTTCCTTACCAGGTTATTGAATCATCACATGCTAGTTGAACTCTAAAGCTTGCATCTGATGTTAGTAGTTTACCAAAATGCTGGATTCATAAGAAAAAAATAGGCAAGAACACCAAACCCTACTCCTGAGTAATGTAAGGTTCTCAAGCCTTTGCACCTTGAAATAAACTATATTTAGTGAAACTCTGCATTGTTATAAAAAATGCTTAAGTGCTCAGTTTTTATCCTGAAGCTTATTCAAAATGTGTTCAAATGGCTGAATGTCATCAGAATTAAATGCTGCCATAACTCTCAACTTCTTTGTTCATGAATTCTGAACAAACAAACCCAAAAATTATGCTTAGAAAAGACCAACAATCAGGGACATTCTTTTAAATATTACTCTTGGTTCACTTGCAAAGTTAACAGGTTTTGTATCAACATGCATTTTCTGAACAATAAGAAATAGGAAACTATAATCTCTGGCATTATTAACTAAATATAATCTGAAGCTATTTCAAACATTTTGTGAGGGAGAGGGCAAAAATATGAGGCAAAATCTGGGCCATTCTCCAATACTCTGGACAGCTGAGATGAATGTGCCACCATCATTTATTTTCCTTTTGCAATACCCTCAAGAAACGTTCCCAAGTACCATATAAGTCATGCTCCTGAATTATAGCCCTGAAAAACATTTATGAAGTCATACTTTGAACTTCATAAAAATAAGTAACCCTTTAATATGCTTAATATAACCATATTTTTTACAATTGAGTATAACAGATAATTCCTTATGTTGAAAAACAGACATTTGTACGTGTTGTGTAAAATGTTGTTTGTTCTGTTAAGTAACATTTTTGATGCATCAACCATCATTTTTTGTTTCTTTATTTTTCAGAATGGGAGGGCATATTTAACAAACCATATCACTTTGCAAAAGATAGTCTGTACCTGTCCTCCTTAGACTTCCGAATATTGGCTAAAACTTTATATCTACCTCTTAGACCTTTTTTAAGCAACATCAAATTGACAGACCTATTGACATAGCAAATAAAACCTTAAGGTGTTACGGCTCAATGCTAGGACCCTAAACAAGAAACATCACACCCTACAAGATCTCCTCACTCAGGAGAACACAGACATCTGTGACATTACTGAGACAAGGTTTAAATCTGCAGAAAGTACTCTGGCAGTGTAAGGCCTCAGAGCCTTCCACACATTTAGACCATCAGCTGCACAGACAGGAACAAAAGGTGGAGTAGTATAAATCTATATTAACAACAAGCATACCTCTAGGTTACTTAAACAGGGCAAAGCTCTGGAGTTTATCCACTTGCAAATCACCATAGACAAAGTCCAATACCATATCCTAGAAAGCCATACATCACCTTCTCTGTCCCAAGAATCCTATTGCTCATACCTAGACCTACTGGACAAACACCTTTAAACCTAATACCCTATTTATGGGAGACTGACTACCCTTCTATATACTGGGAAACATACACTGCCTCAAATTCACAGACACAATTCCTGGGCTGTATTAATACAAATACCCTTGACTAGAAAGTGTGCAAATGCACCAGAGGCTCAAACATGCTGGACTTGGTAGTGGTACTCACCAATATGGGGGTGTGCTGCACAGCCTCCCAGTGTCAAATCCTTGCTGGTGAGGTTGGTCCACAAGGCTGTCTCCTTTGAAATAAAAATCTTGGTAACTTCAGATCCCTTGTAACAGTTATAAACTATTCTAAACAAAACTACATCCTATTATATGATATTTTGTCAAAATTCAGCACCCCTCCAAACCCCAAGTTCACAGCAATATATGCAGAAGTGTTCAGAGTCCTTGTACAACCACATAAATGACCGATTAGAGGCTGATGTGCTTAACAGAAGGAACCTCAAAACAAATGCTAAAAAACAAACCACACTGGTCGAATCCTAATTTTAATGGGTGTAAAAAAACTAAAGGCTTATTAAACCTAGTTGGCTTATTTGAGAAGGTCAGCAAAGCAATGGATGAAGGAAAAATGCTGCATACCACCTACATGGCCTGGCTAATCAGCAGCAAATCCTACATGATCAAAACACATCTCCACCAATACCAGTGAAGGTCAAAATCTCAGTTAGCTCTTCAACAAATGAGGGCTGTCTGGTCAAGCAAGGATGATACAATACCCCACTTGTGTATAGTTGACAAACCCACTAAACTGGCATAAAGACAGGATCCAGGAAGTCTGGATTAGTGAAACCACCTGCACTAAGAGACCAGTCACCAGTAAGACTCCTCACAAGTTCTACACATGGACTGTTCATATTTGGCATCTACTTCTTGGAGAAAAGGTTAATGTCAGTGGCCTTTTGCTGACCAGGTTTTCAGATGACTGCAAATTGGGAGCAATGATAGATTTCTCCCACAACACAAACATTTTACAAGAGGGAATAACACAAACAAATGCCTGGTGACAAAGTCACAGATTAAAACTCAATGCCAAGAAATGCTTTTTAGGAAAACAGCAACTCAGGCTAATTACTCCATCAATAAGACAGCTCTAGGAATTGATCTGATAGTCAGGGATCTGAGAACATATGTAGACAGTAATCTGGTCTTTTAACAACACGTGGCTAAGGTAGTAGGAAAATCATTCCATATTGCCCAACTTATAAGTTAGGACACAGCATCCAGGCCCGAAGAAGTCATAATGCCATTGTATTCTGCTCTTATCAGACCCATCACTTAGTATAATGCCCCTTTTGGTGTATACCTGACCAGACAAATACAACAGTTGGAATGCAGACAAAGTTTCTTACAAAGAGAATCCAGGGTGTAACACATTTTCTTATACAGGTCACCTTAAAGCCATATCTCTATACTCAGTGTTCTAAGGGGTAATAAGAGGTGATTTATGCCTGGCATACAAAGCATTCACAGATTCAGCTCGGACTGATCTTTTGCACATCCACAAAATGAACAGTATCAAAACCATTAGGTTCAAGATTTTAAATTTTGCTTGCAACATAAGTAGGACATGTTGGCGAGACAAATGGGTGCCTCGGAGGATCTCCACGTTCTGGAGCAGGCAGTCTCCCTCTCTAACCCTATTTAAACACAACCTCGACTAATGGATGGGAAATCAGAAATTTGCCCTATGTCAGGTCCCAAGTCTCTAATAGATAGAGGCAGACAGTGACTATGCCCAAACTAACATGCCACCCCCACCCAACCTTTAGAAATTCCGTAACTAACATACATGTGCAGCTAGGCTAATAACAGCCCTAGTGGTTGTTAGCCTACTGTATACCTATGAATCTATCATATGATTTTACTTACATATAGAGCATTGCAATGTTCATGGCATTACTAACTAGGCTAATAACAGCCCTAGTGGTTGTTAGCCTACTGTATACCTATGAATCTATCATATGATTTTACTTACATATAGAGCATTGCAATGTTCATGGCATTACTCACGCATGAGGAAAACTTCTACTACTTGCTTATCCACAGCGGTAGAACCTCTCTCCTGAATTTGGAAAATATTATCTGATGAGCTTCAGTAGCAAATTTAGAGAGATTCAGATGCACAAAGATAAGCCTGCTTCTTAATAGTTTACCAGCATGAATAGTGCCCACCATCAAAGTCTTCACCTATCTTTCCCCATTTAGCATTCTTCATAACTTTGGGGGGTTTCATTTTTATGTGCTATAGATTGAGAATGGGAAGGTATGAAGGTAATGCTCTGCTATTAAGCAGTGCGCCAAAAGGATGATCTGGTCCGTGATCTGCCCTGCATTTTCTTTTGTATGCTTTATTTCCTATTTTTCTGTTTTGCCTGCAGATAAATATCATCATTGAACCATTTACCCTATTCATCCCTTTCTAATGATCCTTCACTATAACTGTAATTTCTTTAAGTTAATGTTAACGGTTCTGTCCTTTACTCCATTGGTCTCCTAAACCTGGGACATCTATACTTGGCATCTCACTTCTCATACAATATTAATGTGGAAAAGCCCACCTTCTACTCCTGTTCCACTGACTACCTTTTAGGGTATAACCCTTCATTTTCTCGTTATGGTCTTTTTTCATTTCTATTACTTTTCTGCGTAAGGATGAAACAGAGTTTTTTAATCTGTTTAATGATTATACATGAACCCTTTTATTGAAATAATTCTGGATTACAGTAACAATTAGTTCATTAGTACAGCTTGGATAATGCATACACTTCATTTTATTTATAGCTTACGTAAGAATAGTGTAACAATAAATTGTTGCATGTGAACAATCAGATAATGTCCATATCTTTCATTAACAGGCCATGAAAGCACATGATGGAAAAAAAAAACAGTTACATTAGGGATGGAATAGGCTGCTGGTCTTTCTGCTCTCCCTCCAAACTAGTACAATAAAACACTTGCCTTAACTATTTGCCTAAATATTTTTCCCCCACCAGCTATGTTCCTCTTGCAGTACATTCCTTCTGGAAGCTGAATCTAGCACAGATTCTGAGCTCTAAGGGTAATATTCCTTGGCTGCCGTTTTTCAGTTTAGGCCACTCTTGCAAGTGCTAGCATTGTACTAGACCTTTCAAAGCATTCATTGTTCATATAATTTTTAATAAACTGTTGGGTATAATTTGGAGAACAGCACAAAAAATCTTAATATTCTAACCTATTTTACTATAGCAGGGACAAAGGTAGAAATTATTGTTGTAATACCCGAAAGGGGAGCAGACTTTTGCCCCAAGACAGGACATTAGAAGTTCTGAAACTGTTTCTATGCCAGCCATACTTGGATGGTGGTTATCTACCTGCTTAAGTTAAGGGTTAAGTGGTGGCTGATCTCCCCTCAAACAGAGGCTTTGTTTTACAGCATGACAGGGCATCTACAAAATTCCACACTCGCCACCTCAGTAGCAACTAAGAGTACTGCTCAGGCAATTCACTTATTTACAGACATAAAACAAGGAACATACCAATTAAAAATGATTATATGCATGTAAAATTACTTTTGGGTAAAATTAAACCATTACAATGTACAATAAATTTAATTGCAAATAGATGGGGATCCTACTTATCCTAGTTAAAGCACTTTACAGACTCTTCCACTGGGGCCTCCAGTCCACTTCCTGCACTCACCTTCAGACATCACAATTTGTTTTCTTTGGAGCAGTTATAATCCAAGGGTGGGGATAGCCCTGTGGTGTACAGCCTGACATCACTCCATAGTGTTTTATTTCCCTACCCTATTCCCACCCACACCTATCATTTCCTTTATCACTTCAAGCCATACCACATCTTGTTCAGCCATTTGTAACTCATCCACACAACCAGTAATGTAAACTATACAGTCTTGTTTCTTTATAATACCAAGCCACATAACATCTGATTCAGCCAGATGCTATCATCCTCACAACCAGTCAGACAAACTTCTACCTGGGTAAGCTACCAGGAGTAATTAAATGACACCGACATTACCATGTTTAGTAATTCTCTCTCCTCCATGCCTATGCTTATATTTTATACAAATTCTCTTTCCCTCTACTCTAGTACTTTTCTTCATCACAGCAATTCTAATCAGTTTACTCTGCCAACGCTTTATCCCACGATTTTTCTATCCATCAGTAATTTAAATCATTCTGCTGTCCCACATCTAGCAATATGTATGAACTACTTTGTATTATACTATTACCATCCATGAACTAAATGAGCTTAGACATACCTCCTAGCGTATGAATTCCCTGAACCCAATTAACACAAAATAGAACCAGTAAAACACACTATCATTAATACGCATATATTGTGGAAGGCACAGTAAACCTATAGTCTAGCCTTCAACAGACAGAACTATATTATCATTATAAAATGACTACCAAAACCTTGCCACTCTGAATGTAAAATATACACAACATTATTCTTATTTTCACATTCTTACTGATAATACAAGCAGGAAGCATACAGTTAAATCAGGACCCATTTGCTACTCCATTAATCACAAACAACTCATATCTCAGTAAAACAAGACCCATTCTCTACTGCATTAATCACAAACATAACTCATATCTCACTGTCCCTATAAATCCTCATGGATCAACACCAAACATAAAATGACTACTCTTAGCATATATGAACATAGCTAGACTAAATAACAACACACTCAACCAGAAGCACCGTAATGCATAGATAAGTGCAAATTAGTATCCTCAACCTACATCTATTGTCTGTAACTGAATCCTGACTGAAGACCATCTTTGTCCTCCACTCTTTAATCTCTTCAAATATAAAATTAGGATTGTAGACTTGGACCAAGAGCAGGAGGATAGAATATGTAACTTTTCAGAGAAAACATCTTTACAGATTATGTCCTCAACCAATGCTAACCAACCAAATCATACTGCACCAAACTGGACAATAGCCAATCACACACTGCTTACTATCATAGTCATCTATATTCCCACTCCATCTTCTTTAGACCTATTAAAAAGCAAGTATGGATGATTTATTTTTTGTTATAGGAGACAACATAAACTGTGAAAAACTTGTATGAATTGAATACTACTACGAGTTTTTAAAAATTCACTTCCTCTACCATGTCATTGGAGGTCCATTTCCTAGATATTCTGTTAAAATGGAATGTTATGTGAAGGTCTTTTGAAAGCAGTATATTTAGAAAAAATACATTTTCCAGTATTACCTGCACCTGAACAGCAACCATCTTAGGTTTATCAAGAACATTATACCCAGTGGATAGTTTATTTGAGCCTGCCGGCTCACAACTGATGAAGGTATGTTTGACAAACAAATTAAATGTATTATTTCCCTGTTCTTAGCTAAATGTTATACTGATTTTCTATAAGTTGCTAGTGCAGCTGAGGTTAAAAACAAGAGAGTTTCTTTTTTCTCCTGTTTTACATCAACTTCTTACTGTCCATAAACCTTGACCAGTACTAATCAAAACAGAAATGTTAACAGTTTAGCTTGTGCTTGGGATATGTCAGTAGACAATTTTGCTATCAGGAAGATAATCCAGCACAATTGATAGATTATAAAGGGGAATGTAGATTTTTGGAAGACTGTGGGAGAAAAAACTTTGTTTACAAAAAGAAGTTAAGTTTAAAGACGTTATTGCAGCATAAAAGTACTCTGCTTAAACCTACCCTTACTGATAAGAATAAAAGATACCCACAAGTGTGGGTTCTGCAATGCTTGCAGATATATACATGAGGGCAGCGATATGATGTTACTACATGGTAACAATGTACTGACAGCCAGTAGGAGGTTTATTTGTACTTTTACCAGAATTATTTATATCAGTGTATGCATGGGATCTGAAGCTTTTCACATAGGTATGACCTCAAGAGATTTCAATAAGAGGATAAAGAAGCACATATATGCTTTAAAACTCTCCATTGCTTATTTTAAAACTGTCTGCATATATGTTCCAACCCATTACGAAAGCGTGTTAAAACATGGAAAACAAAAACCGTTGTGCTCTTTTGTCTTATTATGTTAAATATCGAGTTTAAAAGGCACGATTTTAATAGCTTAAGATGTTAAATAACATTATTTAAATACATCTGCTAATGTAAACGTTTTTTAACATAGCTTGCACTAAGCGAAAGAGATGCTGCTCTTGGGTTTCTTGTCTCAACCGTACTGTACCACAACTCTGATGTACTGCGCAGTACATCAAATTACCTCACCAAGACCACTCTTGGACTAAGGGCAGTAAACAGGCATTATATTATGCCAATAAGAATCCTGATAATGCCCTGTACAAGCACAGTATTGCATGTAAGAATTCTAGTAAATTCCTCTGTTTTATGTTGGAACAAGTAGCAGTAAATAACAGAGGTGTGGGACCATAAGAAATTTAGAGAGAAAAAAGAAACTATATGTCAGATCAAGCTATAAGCACAACCTTGAATGGGAAACCAGAAATTTGTCCCAGCAGTTCCATCTGTGTCCCTCATTGACAGGGGCGACAGGTGCAGACTGAGGTTTCTTTTTGGGGATAAACTCTTGGCTAGGCTTGGAAGGGCCCAGGGCCATTAGCCTAGTAACCTCCTATGAATCTAAGATCCTATAAGCTGACCAAGAACTTTGTTTAAATAAGGTGATTAATGTTAAGTGCTTTCTTAAGGGTAGAAGGATATACGTTAGTAAACTTATATAATGTTACGGTTGAGACAATGATTTTTTCTGTGTTTTTTAACAGCTTCTGTCTTTAAAAATTTGAATTGCAATGTAATTATTTTATTATCTTATTATGATTTTATATAAAAAGATTTGCATTTGATTGCAAGGGTTTTTCCGATGAAGTCCATTGGACGAAAAGCGGATAAATAAACTTGTATTATATGCTTAATTGCTCACATACATTCCTTCCAGTCTCAGTGCAGCAAGTGACGTTTTGCTTTTATTTGAGGTATATTAACATTAACTGATAAAGAAGCCAATCACAACTCCAAATTAGCAGTTAGTAATAAGTCCACTTGCAATAGTATTCTCAACTGGGCAATATCAGAGGAGACACTCAGTAGCAATGCAAAACTTTGTTTAAATTTCCAGATAGAAGGAATTGGACTGTTGTTACTCAGTCTAAGTGGGAGAATTTTTAGAGGAGATACTTTATCACATACATTTGTGATGTCATAGACTGAATCTGGTACCTTCTTATATAAGATGGTCCAGATGGTTTCCTTAGATACTATTTTATCTGTTGTGCTATCTTGCTTTTCAACTCATTATATAAGTCTGACTGTTTTTGGTTTTGGATAGTTCATGACCTTTTGTATTAAGTGTTGGAAAATATGGGTAAGGTAATAGTTTCGGATTGCCACAAAATGTCTGTATATAATATCAAACAAAGCTCCTCATTAGCACTCTTCAAGAAAAATCTTGATGATTGGATGGGAAATAGGAAATTCACCCCGGGGATCACCTCTGTGGCTCTGCTCGACAGTGGCACAGGAAAATAATTTTCTTGGGTGGCAAAAGTCAGGGTACTTTTTTGGCTGGATTTGTATAGGCCCCAGAGCCGATAGCCTAGTACCTACCAATATATATATATATATATATATATGTGTGTGTGTGCATGTGTACTATATATATATATATATATATATATATATATATATAGATATATATATATATATATATATATATATATATATATATATATGTATATGTATAAGGGTCTACATTATTTGATCGAAATTACGCACTCGAACAAGAAACATAGAAACCCACTTAAGGGAAAGTGTGCTACATCGAAAGTGCACTTTCACAAAAGCTGACTCAAAACAAATTAATTTAAACACTATTTTGCAGGGGGGTTGTGCCCCCCCACACCCCCCTACTTAAATATACAAACTCCAAAATTGCACTACAGTGGGGAAGAGGATATATTTCCTTATCCCCACTGTAATGTGCTTCGGTAAATCAGCTTATGCAAAAGTGCACTGTTGATGTAGTGCACTTACTCTTAAGTGGGTTCAATCTTCTGTTTGCCAAAAAAGTGTGTTTTTGACAAACAGAAGTAGACATATATGTGTGTGTGTGTGTGTGTGTGTGCATGTATGTGTACATATACACACACACACACACACATATATCTATAGTGCAGGTAGTGCAGCAGAAAGCACCCCTGCACTACCAGGGTGTAATTCATTCCACACCTTTCGGCCCCAGAACTTGGAATGAAGCTCCAAAAGTGGTGGTGTTTCCATATTCGTAAAGGATGCACACACCTCCAGACTACTAGCCCAACATAACTCATCTGAGATAATTCAGGTGCAGCTAACATTGGGTAAGACAGCAATTCAGGTTTTAGCCTGCTATAAGTCCCCAACCATGTCCCAAGACTCACATTCCTAAGAACCCTGAAGAATATTAGGATCCAACCTAACACTCTCATACTGGGCGACTTCAATTACTCCTCCATTAACTGGGAAAACTACTCATGTACCAATAAACTTGCCCAACGTTTCCTGGAATTCATTAATTCCAATACCCTGGACAAGCTTGTTCTTATCCCCACTAGAGGTAACAACATCCTTGACCTGGTCATTACTAAAATGGGCAACCATTGCTCTACACCAATAGTCAACTCCCCCTGGTTAGATCCGACCATAAACTAATCACCTTGGAAATCCACCCCCCCCCAAAAAAGGTAACCATCATAAAAAACAACAAAAAGTTGAGATCCCTCATCAAATCCTTTAAAGCTAGCTATGAAAACAGAATTGCAGCAGATAATAAAGAAAACCACAAGGCCTTCTACAGTTATGTACAGAATCTCCATGGCAATACCCAGATTTGCTCTGAGCTACTGCACAATGGTACCTCATATACCAAGCCAACAGATATTGCAAATATACAGGCCAACAGATTCAATGTCAACTTTACTCCCCCCCTCCCCAAGGGACCAGTCAATACCAGTAGGTTGCCAGGCACCTGGTATTACTGCTGCACAAGTTAAAATAGCACTGTCCAAGGCCAAGAATACATCTTCTGTGGGACCTGACAATATCCCTGGCTGTGTTCTAGATGAACTACAGAGTGAACTGGCATCTCACCTGTGTGCCCTGTTCAATCACAGCCTCACCTCAGGCTTTGTCCCTAACGAATGGCACACTGCTACAGTCATCCCTCTCGACAAAAAAGGAGCGACTACAGACCCTGGGAACTATTGCCCCATTAGCCTGACTAGTCTGATATGCAAAGCTATGGAATGCATCATCATGTACCTAATAAACAAGGATATAGGGAATCTCCAAACTCTGGATACCACACAGTTTGGTTTTGTGAAGGGTAGATCATGCCTGCTCAACTTGATCGACTTCTTTGAGTCAGTCACCATTCCCCACTCAGGAATCATAGAAAAACTCACTAAGCTAGGCTTCAACCCCTGTATCACTAGGTGGGTTGCAAACTGGCTCACAGATAGAACCCACAGTGTGAAAGTAGCTGACTCTATGTCAGACTGCCGACCAGTCATGAGTGGGGTCCCACATGGTTCGGTCCTGGGTCCTCTCCTATTTGGTATCTACTTCCAAGCCAACACGAAGGGACTCTGGCTGACAAAGTTCACAGACAGTTGCAAGTCGGGAGCTATTATTAACTCCCTGAGTGATGCTGACATCCTACAGAAAGGCTTCACTGAAGCCAACGACTGGAGTCAGAATCATGGCCTTAAGCTCAATGCCAAAAAATTTGTCCTCATCCCCTTTGGGAAAATCCCGGTTCCCATGAATTTCCACATCGATGGTAGTCCACTGAATACAGAAGGCGTTATAAGAGATCTGGGAACACAGGTTGACAGCAACCTCTCTTTTTGACCACCACATTGCCACTGTGGTCAGAAAGTCCTATGTGGCACATCTCATTACTAAGGGTTTTGCATCCAGGAAGAACGAGGTCATCGTCTCCCTCTACTCTTCCCTCATTAGGCCGAGCATTGAGTACAATGCCCCATTTGGCATGTACCTCATTAAACACCTGAAGCAACGAGAGAGACCGCAAAAGTACCATACGAAGAGGATCCTAGACCTTAAACATTTGTCCTATATGGACAGACTAAAAAAAATCCAACTATTCTCTGTCTCATATCACCTACTTAGAGGCGATCTCTGCTTGACTTAACAAGCCATGTTTGACCCAGCTCTGTTAGAAATGCTACATCTAAAGAAATCCCAATCCTTCTGCACCACACACTCAGGAGACCTCAACCTCATTACCACAATCAAAATAACATGCTGGAGGGACAGGTTCATAACCCAGAGACTGCCCATGCTGTAGAATAGACTTCCCATACATGTCAAGCAGAGTACCTCACTGGCCCTCCAACAGAAATCTTGATGAGTGGATGGGAAATAGAAAATTCACCCCAGGGATCACTCCAGTGGCTTTACTCGACAGAGGCACTGGGAACTAACATCGGGTGGCACGATGCCATGGTAGTCCTATGGGCTAGGCTTGTAAAGGCCCCAGGGCCATTAGCCTAGTACACACCTATGAACCTATGTTAAATTAATAACAAATTTCTTAAAGAACAAGAAAAGGGTTATACAGATTTCAAATTTTTTCAGTTGACGCTTATGGAATTAAATCTGACTTGTCAGTGTCAGACGGGAAGATTGCTAAGTATGTACCATTTCACAAAATAATACTTTTATTGCTTTGTCAAGTTCCATTTGTGTAAAGTCAAATAATGTGCGATTTCAAAGAGGGCACACTAGTCAGATATATATTTGTTGTTGTTATTAACTTCCATTTAAGATGTTCCTATAAAAAAAGAACAGGTTGGCAAAGTTCTAGAGCAACTAGTAATATTCTGTAGAAACTCCCACCCGTTTAGTGTGAAAGCATCAAGTCAAAATGTCCTCATTCCATGTTTTTAGTGTAGTCTACCTCTAATGTGTCTAAATTCTTAAAGCATTGTTATCCTTCACACAGCCAAAAACAAAATAATTAGATTTATTCAACATATAAGAGGAAACACCACTGTGATGTCATACAGAAAGCCAGATGAATATGAGTTAAGACAAGAGTTATTGCCCACCTTTTAAAAATGTATAACTAGTCAATCTCCAAGTACAACTTAAGAAGTCAAGACACTCTACATCTACAATACCATATACCATGCAACAATAATTCTGAAAAAGACAGCCTAAGAAAAGAGAACTCTACCAGGGAAAATTAAAATAAATAAATACCTCTTCTTCAGAAGCTTCTAATTGCACTCTTCACTAGTAAAATCAAGTACTATTGTTATAGTGAACCAAGGTAATGTAGCAAATTGGTTTCTAAACTATCTTACTACAAATCACACTATTCTCAAAGACAGCTATGCAACCTGTGTAAACATGTAAATAAATATGGATAGCTTTCTTGCATATCAATGCAGTGGTTTGGTTAACTCATTCATGTAATAGCGTATCTGTATAAGTGTATTAGTGATAATACCTTTGTTACAGAATGCAAAGATTTGTGAAATTTTTCATATAGAAATATAACAGAAGTAGTTGTTGAACTGCAAATATCGGCTGTGATTAACCCGAATGTAGATGTTGGTTTGAGAAGCAACTTGCAAGATAATCTGTCGATGAATGTTGTTTTTGAAAAGTTGTTACTGCTTCTTGGACTACGTAGAGTTATTAATGCTTCTTTGCCGAATTTGCAGCTGAAAACAGCGTCTGGATCAGTACACATAGCTGGGTATAATATATAGAAAAATAAATAACCAAAACAGACATATGCATACTGAATATTTGGTCTTTGAACAAAATAAGTAAAACGATAATATTTTATCAAAAATATAAAAGATCAATTCACTTTTAGTGGTAATTTTAAGTATACTGTATACGTGGCAAATTGAAAAGTGGTGTTGCAGGTAACCAATACTCTCAGCTACTGTTAATGCATGAAATAATTAGATATTCTTATTAATGCTAAAATATCTGAAATAAATGACAGATGTGAAATAATTGAAATCTACACATTATTCATGTGGTTTTGTTCCTCATACTTATACTGATAGATTCTTCATACTCAAAGAATTAAAGTAAAAGACTGATAATTATAAAATTATTTTATGACCTTTGCCAGATCAAACCCTGGGATTCAGAAGAGGCGACTGTTAGAGGTAAGCCCTAACAAAAGCAGCCAAGCCATCATCACATCCCTTCCTAATAGAGAGGCCTACTGCAGTGATTTTACATGATTAGAATCAGGGTGGTGGGCTATCTCAATGACCATACTAAATGATAATGAGATTTCAGGGTAGTGCCATTTGCTCTACCTCAGAAATGCCAACAGAAAAGGAATTGCATTCCTTCATGATTCAGACAATCACTCAGATGTCTAAATATGCATGTCCAGCTTTGATAATGATCATGGCAAAACTGCTGCATTCCCCCTGTTAGAGTAAATGGAAAATTGTACATTGCGGGTATGTTTATGGAATTTCAGCAGAGAAATAGTGATGGGGTGGTGTGGGTGCATGCACATTATGTTTGTGGCAGTCATTGAGTCTGTAAAGGTATAAGTAGTGTTGGATAACTGTGTATATGGATAAATGCATGAATATACACATGCATATTCCATGAGTGCATTTGAGTGGGGTACTGTCATGTTGAGTGAATGTGTACGCACATGCATGTCTCCATGTCTGTAGGAGAATGAATGAAGGGCATTCCTTTGCCAATGCAAGGTCTGCTAGTGGTAATTTCTGCCAAAACATATTGTTTACTACTGGCAATAATTGTGGGCAATTCAGACATATGCAAATTATCTCAAAAGGCAGTCCTTCCTCATTGCGACTAAACTTTCCTATGAATCACATCTTATGTCACCATATAAATTGCATGGACTTATGGTAGGCAGTTTACATGGCTGTAGTCATTGCCTCTGAATCTCAAGAATAATGCCTTAACCTTTAGTTTGATTGCTAACTATAACCAATTAGTTATGACAAAGGACTCCAGATTTCATGACAAAGAGGGAAAAACCTCAAAGAATGGTTAGACAAAGAAATAGAAAGTTATTTAATTATAAGTAGAAATGAGGAAGTAAATAAAACTAAGGTTGAGACTAAATGAGGTCATACTTTTACAGGGAAATTTCCAAGTGATGTCATAAGTTAAAAGAATGTAGTAAAAACATCACTATATTACAGAAATAAATACATAATGCTACAACAAGGATAGTGTATGTACCAATACCTAGATTTAACCTGGCTCCCTATAACAACTGCACTTATAATTATTACATAAAGGAAAAAAAATATTTAAGTGATGGAAGTGTCCTACATAAAAATATTAGGCAATAATAAATCATAAAAAATGAAAAATAAAAATACCATAATATTCTATGACAGTAAAATAATTACAAAAATGGGGAAGCATGTACAAATTAATTTCAAAATTAATCATATACAAAGCATACAAAAGCAGAAAGTAAGAAGAAATATTATAGATACTAAAGACATTCTTTAAAGGTTCTAAAATTATTACAAAAAAATAATTCATATAATCATACCGTCAATGAAAAACAAGTGATTACTTTTCCTAAAGAATAATGCAGTAAACAATTACCCAATGAAAATATTAATTATTACCGCCCATAAGTAACATATAAATGATGAGCAATTAAAAAGTTTAATTCAAAGAAAGGACCAAGAAGAGATGGAATGATACTAGAATTAATGCATCTGTTTCCAATACAATTCTAAAATTAATAAAACTGTTTTTAATGCACATCATTCAAGGAAATATACACTAGCAGCACAAATAAAAAAATAAAAATAAAAATGCAGTGTATTATACATCTTATAAATCAGCATTAGAACTACAAAACTTTTGTCTACTCATGCCAATATATTAAAATTAATATTACCAATCTCAATAGAGGAAGATCAGACAGATTTTACTCTGAAAAGAGAAACTCAGGGGAATAACTAAAGAATTATTACACTAATCCAAATAAACAAAGATAGATAACAGAATTAACTTTGATAAGTCAATGTACATAAAGTTTTTGTTTCATTACGTAGTGAATATTTTAAGTTTTGAATAATATCAATTCTATAAAACATTGTATGATAATTCAACACTGCAGAGGATACAAATTAAATACAAAACACTAAATAAAAGATGCCCGTTAGCAGCCTGACTTATTTGTATTCTCTACTGAACTGTTAGGCAATTTATTAAGATGAGGACAATCCATTAACTTAATTAAGGTAGGGAATTGTTTATATTAAAATTTGACTTTTTCAGATGCTACTTTACTGACACTTTCTTGACTAAATACTTCAATAGCTGAAGAGATTATTTTCTTAAAAGCTTTTAAATACTTTCCCATCTATAAAACTCATACAGTAAAATGAAAAATACACAAAGAACTATAAAGTATAAAGTAATGTATTATAATAAAATGAAACCCATGCTGATTAACTCAGACAAACACTCTTGGCAAATAAATGTAAACATAACTAGAACAGTAGTCAGACAACATATTTAGGTGTGACTCTAAGAGCCAGTATAGAAGATATTACAAAAACTAATGACATTAATATTCTGAAGACATGTGTATATATGATATTTATTAGAAATTAGATTATGCTTAGAATAATACCGTTACTCAAAATTCTGTATACTATGGACTTTATCACTCTTACCAATGAAATAATTTATAAAGACAACTAACATGCTTTTTGGTGTCACATACAATTTTTGAGGAATGGGGAATACAGACAAAAACTCATATGGTATAAATTCAAACTGTAAAGAAATAAATTATTGGCTACAAAACTCATACAGTAGAATGGGAAATGCACAAAGAACGATAAAGTAATTGTTAGTTCAAATTAAATAATCATTACATTTTATAAAGAGTAAAACAATATGCATCACAAAATAACTTATCACTTTTTTCCAATCATACAAACTCAAATTATCCATAAAAATTAAAAAAAATATATAAATATCCAGTGATAAATTGGATTTTTAACCATCTCCTATGCCAGTTACTCTAGGTTTTATAGTGGATTTAGCTATAGTGAAGATTAAGAGCTAGATAAGGAATCAATTCTCATATTGATTAGACTACCTTAAAGGGGTATATTGCTTTTCCTTTGATTATATGTGTCAAAATTTAACCCTAGATTCAGAAGATTTTTAATACAAAAGATAAGACAGTTTTGGAATATGAAAATACAAAGTAGAGGAAATGAAATAATATCCCTATTCACCAATATATATATATATATATATATATAATTAGTACTAATTAATATTGTTCAAACTATCATTAAATAGTTCTAAGTGATAATTTCAATAGTTCCAAATTCATACAGGAAGATCCTGAGACAAGCAAAATACTCACATTTTTCAGAAATAGATTTAAATGTTGGAAAACATTTTCATTTATAACATGGAAAACATTTCCATGGAAATTATATAGAATACTTTATGTGCCATATACATTGAGTAGAAAATGTAATAATAGAGAGTTCATGTGGGAACTGAAACAAACTAGTCCAAAAAGATTGGTAACATACCTTTTATGAACATGATTTAATAAAACAGTTTTGTCTACATTTTTTGCAATGACTTTATAGTATTTTTTACTTTATACAAGCAGATATATTAGACTGAAGAATTTCTTTGCAAAAATCGCCTTGGCAGACATCAATCTGTTGCTGCAGTGATTTCTTCCAAAGCGCAATGAGATCAATGCTTCTCATCATGTTTATATTGTGTGAATTCATCTGTCTGACCATGATGAGTATGATGATTAGCACTCAGCTCATTATTGCTTCTGTATCATTTAATTTGGGTGACAAGCATGCCTGAAAACATTGAGCATAGATCTATGGATGGGCCCTGCAGGCAGCATTGTGCATGTGCGGTAGGTCTATGCTTTGGTGAGGTGAAGTGTCATTCCATGTTCAGTCATCTGGACAGAGAGTCGCTGCATAGCATGCTGCTCGAATAACAGACACACAGGACTGCCATGTTTCACACCTTAAACTGAGTATATATATATATATATATATATATATATATATATATATATATATATATATATTTTTTTTTTTTTTCTTTCATTCATTCTGTAGTTACCATTCATCAAATGAGATGTCACTGATTGCATGACAAGTGGCACATATGACACCTGATTTGGGTACCACTTATCTGCCATTTTTCAGCGTTATTCTTCAAGGTAAGTCATCATGGCTGTACACCAAAGAGTGCAGAGATGGTGTGAGGAGCAGACAAAGCTATCTCTATTCCTTGTCCATACGGATTACAACCAAAAGCTTATGCATTATGTCTATAAATAGCCTCCATATAAGACTGAAGTCTGGAATGGTGTAGCCAAGGCTGGCACTCATGCAAGTGACATCCCCCAAACAAGTGAATCACCATTACATTGACAGTGACATGAGGTGCTGCAATCCAGAGATCCTTGGCTTATGGGCATGTTCAAAGAACAGGCACCACTTAAGTACTTAAACAGAATCTATCCACAAGTATTACATGATACTATCCTTATGCCTGTAGTACCTGAAGATGGTGAAGTAAACAGGCAGCTGTACTGGAGAAGACTGGAGCATCTCAGAAAGCACCAGGGTGAGTATATTTATTGTTAGATTAGTGACTTTTATTTTAAAGTAGTTAGTAGACAGGCTAAAAGGTAAAATAAATTATATTTTATTTATGCATAAAAGACAGTTAATCAGAAAGAAAAATAACCTTGCTGGTCAAGCATGAGAGAGAGTTTATTAAAAAGGAAAGATAAGTATAAAGTGTGTAGAAAATGCAGAATTTTTTTTTCAAGGGAAAGATACAATTTTGCCAGCTACAGAGTGTTATTTAATGGAATTAAATGAAACACACACAAGACCATGCCTGGAAACGGAGGGAACCAAGGCTAAGAGGACGTGTAAAGCATTACAGGGTTTTGGTATTTTTAAATATACTTCAGATACAGTTACAAAAGTCAAGTTAAGGTTAGTTAGTTTGTTCGGCCTGACATTGCAGACGCTCGAGCTTGAATATGGAAGTCAGGTCAAATAAAGATTATGAAATATGTATGTCTGAGCATCATCTATTCTTTGGATTATTACACAAGTCTCATACGGCAAAATACTGCATCACTGATTACAGGGCACCTTTTTGCCTTGCTTAAATAGATCATTGTCAACATCTTTCTCTCTGCATGTGATAGTGACTGTTGGTTCAATTTCCCTCTCTCTGATATATACTAGCAGGCTTGTTAAATGAGTTAATTTTTGTTTGGTTAGACATGTATATTCTATTTTATTGCATCAGCCTTAGCATTCTAAGAGCTTCAGTTTATCATTGTATTTGTAGACTATTCCACTCCACTTTGTCACTATCCTCTCTCAAATACTTTTTACAGTTTTGTTTCTCTCCATTTCTTTCATTATTTTATGCAGGAGCACAATAACCTGTACAATCCCACAACAAGGACAGTCATCCCCCACAGATGGCAGCAGCATTGCTGCCACTAACACCACTACCACTAGAACCCTCCAGCCCATCCATGCCTCAGTGTGGCACAGTTGTCTCCACACCTTCTGTGCTACATGCACCACTTGCCTCAGATAGCCCTGCACTGGATGCTGGTACAGTTGTAACCACTGGTAGCAGGACATGTGGAAATGATGCCTTTATCACCGATTGGTGTCTGGCAGACATTCTAAGGGATATTATAGACAGGAGGTGGGATGCCTTTGATTAAATAGACAGCTTTCTCTGTCAACTCTTGAATTGCATACCTATATAGTAGACAGCCCACCATGTGAGCCAGGACCCAGTGGTGATAGTACTGAGGGTAGCAAGTAATCTCCTCCTTCGTCTCAGCTGGCAGAGACTGCAACTGCAAACACCTATTCCAATTCTTCATTCTGGAGTTCTCCACTTTTATGTCCATGTCTAACCTTGTTGGTCATTCAATTCTCCATTCAACAGTATCTTCACTTTGTCAATTGTCTGATGTCTCCTTCAATACTGTGTTCCCTCTCCCTCAGTATGTTATCATATATCCTGTCAGCCATGCCTGCCTTCCTCTGCTATCTAACCCAACTCTCTCATCTTCCTCTTACTTCCCTTATTCTCTTCCCCATCTCTTCAATATTTTAAAATGGTTACCTGTCCTACAAAAAAAAAAAAAAAAAAAAAAAAATTATTTCCCTCCTTCCTCACTTCCATCTTGCTCATTCCTTATTTTCTCACCTTCTGTTCAACCCTCTGCTTGCTTCCCCTTTACATATCTTTCCTGTACTCCCACTCCCAACCTATAATCCGGACAGAAAATAGATGAACACACATGCCCATATGAGACTTCTATAGCACTTACATTTTTTGTGATCATGCTACGTGCATTGGTCATGAAGATTACCACTGATGCCCCTGTACAACCAAGGAATGTCACTGTCCATTATATACCCAAAATTACATCATTCACTATCATCTGATAAGTAAACTGATTTTAGTTGCCACTGGTCACATAAATGAGCTTTACATCATTGGATAGCAGTGTGCAAATATGAAATAGGTTAAAGCTTATGCTTTTAGTGTAACTATTTCAATGCCTTAGCTTGTAAAAAGTCAGTGTGGAGAGTTCAAATCCTTCCAGGGATTTTTTTTTTTTTTTTTACTTTTCTGCTTCTGTGCTATAAATGTGTAACAATCACTCGCTACATGCTACACTGGCATCTACAATACGACTGCTTCTGTGGATCAGTTCATATAGTTCCTCTAAACCTACACCACCGAAATCCACACACAGAAACACAAAAACATTTGTGGAGGCTCTCAATAATAATATGCTCAAGCAAGAGACCTCCAAATCAGGAACACAATCAACCTCCACCCCCCCCCAACACAACCCAAATGACACATAGCCCACAGACTCAGTGTGCCACTCAACCACAGCCCATAAGGCAAAACAACGTACCCAACACACTAGTCATAGGTGACTCTATAGTCAGGCACACTGATGTCCCACTCACCAGGATAAACAAGGAGAAGGTTACTGTCAGCTGTCTATCAGGTGTCAGGATCCCCCACATACCCATGCACTCAGGTCACTCCACAACAAGTACAAATATGACTGTCATTGTCCATGTTGATGTGAACGACCTGAGACGTACCTCCCTGGATTTCATGAAAAAAGACACAGAAGAGCTCTCTGATTTTGTAGCCCAGGCAGGTATGACCCTAGCCCTGAGTAGCATCCTGCCATCACCCAGAATGATACCGCAGTACAAGGACAAAATTATTGACTTCAACAATTGGCTAAGCTTCTGGTGTCATTCTAAGGGGATCCAGTATCTGTCTGCCTGGGACAACATGGTCGAAAGACCACGATGCTTTGCCAGAGATGGCCTGCACCTGTCATCCCTGGGATTCCAGATACTGGCTAAGGCTCCTGCCACCCTATAGTGCCTTTTTTAGGCAAGGTTCAAATGACAAATTCACCACTGTAACAGGAACAGGCAAGCAAAAACTGAGGTTAATGCTACTCAATGCTAGAAGTCTAAATCTCAAAATGCACTCCCTCGAGGCACTCTTTAAAATGGAGAACATTGATATATGTGCAGTGACAGAGACCTGGCTCAAGGCTCCAGAGTGCACCCCTGCATTACCAGGCTATAACTCATACCACACTTTTCGGCCATCTAATCTGGACGGGAACACCAAAGGCAGAGTTGTGTCCATATTCATTAAGGATATCCACACACCAGGCTAGTTGCTCAGCATAATGCATCCAAGGTTATCCAAGTGAAACTAACTCTGGGCAAAACTGCAATCCAAATTGTAGCTTGCTACAGAAACCCCACCATTACCCAGGATTCCCACTCCTCTTTTCTTGATATACTGGAAAATATTAGGGTTCAACCAAACACCCTAATAATGGGCGATTTCAACTACCCCACCATTAACTGGGAAAACTACTCCTGTACCAACTCCTTCACTCAATGCTTTCTGGAATTCATAAATTCCAATGCGCTGGATTAACTTATTCACACCCCCACCAGGGGCAACAATACCCTAGACCTAGTCATTACCAACATGAGTGACCAGTGTTCCACACCTGAAGTCAATTCCTTGTTGGTCATATCCGACCATAAGCTAATCACCATAGATATCCACATCCCACCTCCACCCCCCCATTAAGGAAACCACGGTAAAAAATTTCTCCAAAGCCAACTTCATGCTTCTTAAGACAGAAGTGGCGAACTTCATGAATGGACAATGCAGTTACGACTGCTGAATCCTACACAAATGCACTCTATAAGCACTTACACAAGTGCATGGATTGTGCTATCCCAAACAGAACCAAGATGCTATTCTCCAAAAAATAGGAAACCAATCTGGTAGTCCACTGCCATAAACAAACTCTACAACAGAAGGAAAAAACTGTTGCAAAAGAGAGTAAAATCCCATGAGTGGCGGAGCTCCCTGGTCAGCCTCAGTAAGAAGCTAAAATCTCTTATAAGATCCTCCAAAGCTAGCTATGAAAGCAAAATTGCCACTGATTCTAAGGACAACCACAAAGCATTCTATAGCTATGTCAGGAATCTCAATGGCAACACCCAGATCTGCTCTGAGTTACAGCACAATGGCATGAAAATTACAGAACCAACTGATATTGCCAACATCCTGGCAGATAGGATCAGTGCTAACTTTACCCCCCTCTCACCCCCTAAAGGGCCCATATCTATACAGGAAGAATGCAGAGTCCCTGTAATCACAACTACGCAGGTAGAAGCTGCACTCTCTAAAGCCAAAAATACATCCATGGGACCGGACAACATCCCAGGCTGCATTTTACATGAACTGGCTCCCCACTTAAGCACCATTTTCAATCATAGCCTCACATCAGGCTTTGTGCCCACTGAACGGTGCACAACAACAGTTATCCCACTCCACAAAGGTGGTGCCACCACTGATCCCAGGAACTATCGCCCTATTATCCTGATGAGCCTGGTCTGTAAGGCCATGGAACGTATCATCATGGAACTCAAACAAAGATATTGGTAACCTCCAAACTCTGGACCCCACCTAGTTTGGGATTGTGAAAGGCAGATCATGCCTCATGAACCTGATCGACTTCTCTGAGGCAGTCAACAAAGCTGTAGATGAGGGTAAGGTGGTTCACACAGCCTATCTTCACCTCGCCAAGGCTTGACACCATCCCCCATTCTGGAATTATAAATAAACTCACTAAACTAGGTAGAAGTCTTTACTTCACAAGATGAGCTGACAACTGGCTCACTGACAGAACCCACACTGTAAAGGCTGCAGACTTCAAACCAGTGACAAGTGGAGTACCACAGTGTTCAGTCCTGGGGTCTCGCCTGTTCGGTATCTACTTCTCTGAAGTACAGGCTAACAGAGAAGGCTTTTGGCTAATGAAGTTCACAGATTACTGCAAACTAGGAGCCATAGTTTAGTCCCCAAATGATGTGGACATCCTACAGATGGGCATCACTGAGACATATGCCTGGTGTCAGAGCCGTGGCCTCAAGTTCAATGCCAAAAAGTGCATTGTCATCCCCTTTGGTAAAAACTTTGTACCCATGAACTACCATATAGGCGGCAGTCTACTTAATGCTGAATGTGTGATAAGTGACCTTGGGACCCAGGTGGACAGTAGTCTTTTCTTTGATAATCACATCACCAGTAGTTAGGAAATCCTTCTATGTGGCACACCTCATCACAAAAGGGTTCTCATCCGGGAAAGAAAGAGGTCATTGTTCCCCTCTATTCGACACTCATTAGACCCATTATAGAGTACAATGCCCCTTTTGGAATGCACCTCACAAGACATCTGCAGCAGCTGGAAAGGCTACAGAAGTACCTCACAAAAAGGATTACTGGCCTCAAACAGATGCCCTACACTGACCGTCTCAAAAAACTCCAGCTTTACTCCGTAGCATATCGCCTACTCTGAGGTAATCTCTGCCTAACGTATAAAGCTATGTTAAACCCAGAGCTGTTGGACATGCTGCACCTAAAGAAATCCCAAGCCCTCCAAGCTACATGCTCTAGGGACCTAAACCTTGTCACCACAATAAACAGGATATGATGGAGGGTAGATTCCTGTCCCAGAGACTTCCCATACTCTGGAACAAGCTACCCATCTATGTCAAGCAAAGCTCCTCATTAGCACTCTTCAATTAAAATCTTGATGAGTGGATGGGAAATAGAAAATACACCCTGGGGATCACTTCCGTGGCTCTGCTCAACAGTGGCACAGGAAATAATTTTCTTGGGTGGTGTAAGCCAGGGAACCTTATTGGCTAGGCTTACTTAGGCCCTTGGGCCAATAGCCTAGTACCTACCTATGAGAATTGCTTGGTAGAATGATGGTGAAAAGGGTACTGGGTGTACATCTACTCAGGGTTGTAGGTGTCTTTTTTTTTTTTCCCATGACATTTGCATCATAGTACTGGTATAGTGATCACATTATGATGATGTCATAACTGGGGTTTCAGTAGATACATTTTGTTACTTTTCTATACACCACCTACCCTGTGTGCTTTTTACATTTTTTTTAACTTCAAGTACTTCAATTCGCTATTTGTATGTATGTATGTCTCATAAGCCCCTCTCTATTGTGTTCTGCATCATGATTTTTGTCACCACCTCTCTTTGCAGTCTTGTGTTCCTTATTTGAGTCTAGTTGGCCACATTACTGCCTCTTCCTACCACCGTAGACCTAATTCCACAACACATTTCACTACGTATGTGTCCTTGAATTACATAAATAGATCTGCACAAGCGCTAACAACTGTGGACACAGTTTCGTGATGAACTACCCTAGACGCTTGTGTTCATTCAGTGTTTGCTAAAGCTGCTCATACATTATTATGGTTGTGGATTGGTCCAACATGAACTTCCCATGGGTCCCTACTGCAGCCATGACAAGAAATAGCTCATTGTACATACTTGCTTGTCTGCATGCATTGATAATGAGCCTGTCAAGAAAGGAGATACTGCCAGCCCAGCCATCTGGAAATTTGTAAATAATTATATGTCATTTGTGAATATCAGATGTTTGCTTTACAAATATATTAGCTCTGTATCTCATACAAGATGGTTTGTACAGATGTGTGCTGAAGAGGCATTTTACAAAGTGCTGTTTGAAATGTATCCACTGTGTACCCTACTGGAATAGAACATAAATGCACATACACTATTGTAACTGTTTAAATACATATATTTTAACAGGAGAAACTGATTCTGAGGCAGGAGGTTAACTTGCAAAACTTAAGTAACTAAAATTAAATTACTTTATAGCTAAGCCAAAAAACAGATGTCTTTCAGTTTCAGTGCAGCAAGGAGAGACACTGTCTAAAACTAAGGAGCTTTCTGTATATGCTTGGAAGAGTTTTATTGTTTTATAACTTCCATTTGCCAAAGATTTGAGGAAATTCCCTTGTCTATGTATTTTCACAGGTGGATGCTAAATGCTGCTAGCCTTCAGCAGTGGGGATTTTACTTGGGAAAGAGTCAGATAACAAGAAAAGTTATCCCAGCAGTAATATTTTGGATATTAATTTAAGAACTCGAGAGAATTCTGTAGTCTGTCTTCAACCTGATCAGAAGACCCATTCATCACACATTTGCCTTGCTCTGAGTAAGTAAGTCTAGGGAATAGTATAATTATCTTAGATATAGTCAGGAATATAATAAAGCTTAGCTTAGATATTTTTCTTTCTTCATTTGAGACTGTCCAACAATGTTATTTTAAATATTTCCTGTGATTTTGAACTCCGTCATTGTAAATATATATTTAGTTTTGTCTTGTTCTTTTATTTATTATTCTTTTTCTATAAGTTCTGAGAGTGCTTGCATATTTATTTGGTGACAGTGTGGGTCACTCCTAACAGCCCTGCTCTTGGTCAAACTACCATTTCTATCGATAGTAACTGTGAAGGCTGCTAGCCCCATTAGCTGGAAATTTGTAAACAATTCTATGTTATTTGTGAATAGTAATATGGTTTGTATGCTTGTCTTACAAATGTACAAAAACTATATGTTATGTTAAACTGTATGTTATGTGCTGAACTTCAAGAATGTAACCACCGTGTACCCTACTGGAAAAGAACAGAGTTAACTTGCAAACTCTAAGAAAATAAGTGAATTGTTTACAATGGTGTTTATCTCAGCTAGGAGACAGAATGTCTGCAGCTAGAAATTCTTTTTGTCTGGAAACAGAAATAATTACAGATTTCAAAGGTAAAGTATGTAACTGTTTTACGACTTCCAGTTCCAGGCAAACTTGTAAGAGATAATTATTTTTGACACAGAGGTGATAAAATTTTAAGTTTCTGTTAGCCTGGGAACTAAAGGCAGAAGTGTCAAATACTGATGTCATCCAGCTAACCCAGCAGTAATGTGCATTATTAATTTAAGAACTCTCTCTTAGAGGGATTCTGTGCATTTTGCATTTGTCTTTGGACCTAGAAACATCCTCTCATCAGTACTTCTAGTCTATAATTGCCTGGCTCTGTAAGTAAGTAAGTCATTTAGGGCATAGTATCTCTTAGATATAGATAGGAATCTGGTAAAGATTAGTTTAGATGTTTTCTGTATTTATTTGAGACTGTCCTGCATTGTTGTTTTAAAGTATTTCCTGTGATTCTGTTATCACTGTGTTGAGTTACTTAGTATTGTCTTGTGATTTTATTTATTATTGAATATATTTAAACCTTTTAATTGTGACTGGTTTGTTTAGATATATTTAAGCTCTTAGAGTATGTGCATATGTATTTGGTATATGTATTTGGTGACACTGTATAGACCACCCAAATAGCCTTGCTGTTGGTCACACTTACCATTTGGATAATAGTAACATTACACAGTAGAACTGTTCACCTTTTGTAAGGGCATTACAGTAGCTGATAAGAGTGGTTGGTGGCAGCTGGTACTACCTTATAGTCTGGGCAGAAGGGGCATAGCTAGTGAACCTGTGCCAGCCTTCCCCAGGAGTGTCTTTGTGTGTATGTATATAAATCCAATCTCAAAGTGTGTGTGTGTGTGTGTGTGTATGTGCGCTACTTGGGCAGGGACACGAAGCACTGGTTGAACAATGAGGGTGCTGAAGATTTTAGCTTGATCACTCGGCTGAGATCTCAATGCTATAGCTGTGCCAGTCGGGAGTCTTATTGGGTATCTGGAGAGAGAGGGAGAAGGCAACCCCAGACTGACTGTAATCTCTGTGTGCTCTTAAGGGAAACTGTACTTTACTATGTGTGTACTTGTCATCCTACTAATGCACACATCCCTCACTGGTATTGGTGGTGAGGATTAAGGCTCCTTGATTACTGGGCCAGTGCAGGGGCATCCCAGTTACATTACACAGTAAGATCGGACACCCTCTCTTAAGAGCCTTAAAGTAGCTAATAAGGGATTTTGATGGCAGTGATACATACCTTATAGTCTGGGCAGAAGGGGCAAAGCTAGTAAACCTGTGCCAGCCTTCCAGAGTTTGTGTGTGTGTGTGTGTGTGTGTGTGTGTGTGTGTGTGTGTGTGTGTGTGTGTGTGTGTGTGTGTGTGTGTGTGTGTGTGTGTGTACTTCTCATCCTCCCAGTGTATCTGTGTAAAACAAATCTCCAAGTGTGTGTGTGTGTGTGAGCTACTTGGGCAGGGACCTGAAGCACTGGTTGGACAGAGAGTATTTGGAGGACTTGGCTTGAAATCCTTGCCAAGGACTCAGCTCTATAGCTGGGGAGTCTTATTGGGGATCTGGAGAAAGACGGAGAAACCAGCTTTGGATTGACTGTGGTCTCTGAGTGCTCTTAAGGGAAATTTCACTTGATGCAGTGAGCTGCATCTGGAAGAGTGCGTGCGTGTGTGTGTGTGTGTGTGTGTGTGTGTGTGTGTGTGTGTGTGTGTGTGTGTGTCTGTGTGTGTGTGTACTTCTCATCCTCCCAGTGCATGTCCCCACTAGTGCCAGTGGTGAGGATTGAGTCTCCTTGATTACTGGTCCAGTGGTGGGGCATCAGAGAGCCTCACAGCACATCATGCATAGTAAACAGTGTTGCCTTTGCTGTCATCAGAGATATGACATATAATAATGCATATACTGCACATTGTATGTGTGTGTGTAGTTTATACAGCAGTCAGATAGATTAAAATGAAATGTTATGAATATAGAATATTAAGACTCAAAGTTATTGGAACTCTATAGCTTGCATATATTTGTACAGTCATCAGTATGTATTATATTAATGTGAATTGAAAATTAACAAATAAGGTCTTGGACGTTGAACGCTAACAATCAAAATACAAGAGTACATATAGAGTATCTACTTTTACTGCAAAAGGAAGATAATCTATGTGGAATTTACATTTCTGTGTCAAGAAGAAACAGAAGAGCCAATGAATGTAACATAAAATGAGGTAGGCTATCACATAAATTCTGCACTTTAACTTTAAAGCAAATTTACATGAAATTGAAGAAAAGGTGGATATTTAAAAGTGGATTTGTATTGGTCATAGTGGGGACTCACAGTTTTTAAATTATCCTCATATCTGAGGAAAAGAAATTGAAAACAAATGAATGAACCTAGCCGAAGAGTACCAACCTGTAATCCAAAATGTCACTCAAAATACTACCAGAGCATAGCAATCATATTGCATATTCAGAAGTAGAAAACAAAGCCATATAATCACGACTTATCTCTAACACAGCATGATGAACCCATCACAAGTTTCAGATCGTCCCAGAGAAGGCAAAAGCACACCTGATCATGCAATGACAATTTCAAAAACATGGAGAGAGACCACAGACTTTGCAAACTAACTGGAATCACAGCAACACAAATGTAAGTACAGGGTGATACGTTTGGTGAGCATACCAGGCATACTAAAGGTCACAAACATATAATCAGGGGTTGTTCCTTATGGTTAAATTCCTTTTCAGTGGGATGCAGAAGGATAAATACTGAATATTCCATATATTTTTCATCAGAATGCAGGATTTCTAATATTGAGGCATAGTGGTTAGTTATAGAAGTAGCTGGTTGTAACAGACAAGTATTTGTACTGATTTGCTTTAGAGAAATCGAAGTAGAAAGTTTTGGGACTGAAGAGTTTTGGACTAAATTTCCTTCAAATGATTTTCAATGAGTCACCAGTATAGAGCATTACATGCATTTACATACTACATGTGCTGATTCCCATTCTCAGCAACTGTAAATTATTGCTGCATAAAGATATGGATTCCTTGACATGTAGTTTATAGAAAATTTTGCTTCCAGCGAAAAATCAAAAGGCAGCTGCTACACCTCCACATGAACCCATAACTGAGCTGGAAAAATAAGTTAGGCAGTAAGCTCCAAATCTGGCATTTTGAAGTTTCTGGCATAAATGGTCTTCTATTTTGAAATGATTTGCTATCTTCTTCTTTTGGCTGTTCCCATTAGGGGTTGCCACAGAGGATCATCTGTTTCCATTTCTTCCTGTCCTCTGCATCCTGCTCTGTCACACCAACAACCTGCATATCTTAGGCCTTCCTCTTTTCCTCTTACCTGGCAGCTTCATCCTTAGCATCCTTTTCCCAATATACCCAGCATCCCTCCTCAGCACATGTCTAAACCAACGCAATCTTGCCTCTCTGGCTTTGTCTCCAAACCATCCAACCTGGGATGACCCACTAATATGCTTATTCCTAATCCTGTCTACCCTTGTCACACCCAGTGCAAATTTTAACATCTTTAACTCTGCCACATCAAGCTCTGACTCCTGCCTTTTTGTCAAAGCCACTGTCTGCAACACATGTAACATAGCTGGTCTCACTACCCTCTTGTAGACCTTCCCTTTCACTCTTCCTGGTACTCGTCTGTCACAAATCACTCTTGATACTCTTCTCCACCCACTCCACCCTGCCCGTACTCTCTTCCACATTCACCATTACTCTGAACTGTTGATCCCAAGTATTTAAACTCATCCACCTTCGCCAACTCTACTCCCTGCATCCTCACCATTCCTCTATCCTCCCTCTCATTCACACACACACACATATATTCTGTCTTAGTCCTGCTGACCTTCATTCCTCTCCACCTCTCCAGGGTCTTGTCAACCTGTTCCCTACTCTCACTACATACCACAATGTCATCTGCAAACATCATTGTCCACAGGGACTCCTGTCTGATCTTGTCTGTCAACCTGTCCATCACCACTGCAAATAAGGAAGGTCTCAGAGCTGATCCTTGATGTAATCCCACCTCCACCTTAAACGTATCTGTCATTCCCACTGCAGATCTCACTGTTGTCACACTACCCTTGTACATATCCTGTACTACTCTTACATACTTCTCTGCCACTCCCGACTTCCACATACAATACCACAACTCCTCTCTAGGCACCCTGTCATATGCTTTAAGTCCACAAAAACACAATGCAACTCCTTCTGACCGTCTCTGTACTTCTCCATCAACACTCTCAGAGCAAACATCGCATCTGTAGTGCTCTTTCCTGGCATGAAACCATACTGCTGATCACTAATCATCACCTCCCTTCTTAACCTAGTTGCTATAGTGAGAGGAAAGCTTACCTGTTTTGGGCTACTGTTTTATTCGTACAAGTAAATCCATGGACACTTTCTGTGACTAATGGAACACAATCTGCTCACAACCCTCAAATTCTTCAGAATAAAATGGCACATTCATTACCTTCTTTTCCATCTGGTAGCGTGATAAAGCAGTGATTTACCATTATGTGGGTCTTTAAATAAAGTCTGATGTACATTCTACTTCTCTAGCAATTCAATTTCTGTTTGGGGTTTGGTGCAGTTGAGTGACTACTCTATGGCCCAGGAGGTCTTGGAGTTGGAATTATAAGTCATGTTCTGTCTAAAACAGTTTTTCTTCATAATGTATTATATTTTTTCCAGCAGATGTACCATGTATGACTGTCATTACAAATAATGGCCAAATCATTAAGTGATTCCTGTACAGTACACTGTCTTGACTGAGATACAGCCATTATAATGATGTCCACATGGCTGGAATGGACTGCTTACTTCTTATTCATAAAATCTGAAAAACAGAGAAACCACTAAAATGAATGATTAGATAAAGGCATGAGGAACAGGGCAAGCATGCAGGATCCAAAAATACGAGAGATGTAACTATAAAAGTGTGAAATGGGACCTTATATTATTACCTTCATTCTTTGGTAAAATGATTTTAGCCTTACAAGAAGCATGGGTATAGAAGGTGCAACTCTCTGCTTCAAGTGGGGCAAAACTGACTAATTGGTGTTATACCAAGTTTTATTATTCACTGTAATATCTTCTGTTTGCAGTTTTGGGCTTGCTTTTCTGTCAGGCAGCAAATAAATTCCAAGTCTAATTGTTTCATAACAATAAAATTCGTTATGTCACCAGAATGTACGATCACACAATAAACTCAAGCAGCTATAAACTTCATTCCCATGCACACCCTCAGGGATTCACTTTAGAACACTGAAATCCCATAACACTGAAATTCAAAACATTGAGACCAAAATCTTGAAAAATTCAAAACACTGAAACCTGAAAACATTGCATCCCATGTCAAAATTTTGCTTCCAACAAAAAATCAAAAGGCAGCTGCTACACCCCCACATGAACCCATAACTGAGCTGGAAAAATAAGTTAGGCAGTAAGCTCTAAATCTAAGTTTCTGGCATAAATGGTCTTCCATTTTGAAATGAGTTGCTATCTTCTTCTTTCGGCTGTTCCCATTAGGGATCGCCACAGTGGATCATCTGTTTCCATTTCTTCCTGTCCTCTGCATCTTGCCCTGTCACACCAACCACCTGCATGTCCTTTCTCACCACATCCATAAACCTTATCTTAGGCCTTCTTCTTTCGGCTGTTCCCATTAGGGGTCACCACACTGGATCATCTGTTTCCATTTCTTCCTGTCCTCTGCATCTTGCTCTAACCCCCTGTTCTTTACCATGAAATGCCCACAAGGCTTGTTTGTTTATTAGTGTCCTGTTATAAAGGATGTGTTATTTTCTAGGAATCATTTGAAGGAGTACACGGATTGACTGTAGCTTTACTAAATCACGATGTTTAACAGTTTGACTAACAAAATATATTACCATGGGTCAGTCCCCTTCTTTTTCCTACTTATGAACAAAGTGCACTGACCCTGGAGAGATGATTTTAATAGCAGGACTGCAGAGGGACCACTGCATGAGAGATGAGGTGGAATTTGTTCCTAATGAAAATTACTCTCTTCATATGTGCTCAAATGCAGATTCAACCAGGATTTTTCACTAATGTTCACTTAAATGAAGAGACAGTTTTTATGATTACAACAAATATTTGCCAAGCAGTGATACACTGAAAAACTACTCAGTTTACGAAATGAACAAAAACAAAGACAAAAAATAAAAAAAATAAATAAATAAACACCAGAATATAACACACAGACTGATGCATATAATATATGAAACTGCTAGTTTATAACCTCCAGTGTTGCTTTATGTAACATGGTTTTGAGAAAGTAGCATTTCGCCAAACATACTGGGCAAATATATGCCTTCCTTTGAATAAGTTTAATGTGAAAGTACTGGCTTTGGTGGTTTGGTTAGTGCATTTTTAAATCAGATCCTTTTAACCTTGCTAGGTTCAAATTGTTATATAAAGCTGTTCAGGAAACCTTTCCTGCACGAATGATGTTTTCCTTGCCAAAACTCAGCCTAAGAAGAGGTTTCACAATATATAAACATTTAGCAAAGTTTGTTTCTTGTGTATGCAGAAAACAGCACAGGCACGCACTATATAAATTTATTGCCCTTTCTACAACGTTAAGAGGCATCTGTAATTCATCAGTATTCTGGACAGCAATGTAGTAATGGAGTGAACTCAGGACTCTGTATCAGTTATCATTAGTGCCGCAGCTAGGGTAATAAAGAAACAAATGCTTAACTTCAGCAAGTCCAAATGATTCTTCAGCGTAAACCAATGCAATAACAGAAGGTCTGTATAGCATGCACATTACCTAATCAGTAAGGTGAAAATGAATTGAAATGGCTCTGAAGTGACAAAATGATCATGGTCTTAAATACGGCCTGCCAATAAACTTAATTTACACATTTCTTTTCTAGCCCAAGATAGCAATTTAAGCATTAAACTGCAAATTCAATCTGATCATTCTCTAAAGATAATGATGTTGTGAAAGTAAAATATCAGAGTGACATAAAGTACTAGCTCAGTGCTGGATTTCATGCCAAAAAAACTATGAAGCGTAAAATCTACAGTCTATACTGGACCGAAAGATTATGTTATTTGTTTTCATTTATATACTGCTACAAAGCTGATAATTTCAAGTAAAACCTAAGAGGCGAAAGCAGTCTCTTCTTTACAAATAGTTTGTTTTACCAGATTACAGGCAGCAAAAAAAAAAAAAAACAAAAAGTAAGCATTTGTATATGCATGTCTGCATATACTCAGCTGTGTGTGTCTGTGTGCATGCATGTCTGTGTCTGCCTGTGTGTGTCATACAAAGTACCCAGGATTTTTGAAATTGTACACCAAATTCTAGAATGCAGCCTTACTCCAAATGTCATACACACACAAACCCACACACAAACTCACATATCCCACATACCAGACTGTGCACATTTGCATGTTTCAGGAGCAGTATATGTTTCCTCTATTGGCGGGGGGTTCCTAAAATCATAGGCTTAAGCAAAACCTGAGAAATCTCAACTAGGCACACTGTCATTCTGAAAGAAAGAAAAAAACAATGTAAAAAAATTTGCTACTTAGTAAAATAAAAACATGGGAGCTATGCTAGAAGTTTATATTTAAATTCTAGTACATCTGTTTGTGTAATGTAAATACATTTTTAAAAGTGAACACTGTGGCATATGCAATGTATGCCCAGCTGCAATTCAAGGGTCTATGTCAGAAGAGCGAACACTTAAAATAGCAAACGGTCTTCTGTCAAACTGAAAAACACAGAAGTTGACAATGTCTAACTCACAGATTAATAAATAAAATGTACAAACAAAATAAAGTGGGGGGTTTCACCCCCCCAACTTAAATATACCAACTCTGAGATCACACCACAGTGAAGTAAATAGCAAAGTCCCGGGAACTGCCCAGCGATTTATTTCCCTGGGGGGGGGGGGGATCGCTGTTCCATGCCTTCGACATTGTCAGCTTTCGTTGTTTTCAGTTTGAAAAAAGAGCATTCGCTATTTTAAGCATTTGCTCTTCTGATAGGAACCCACAATCCTACACTTTTTGTGCCTGTAAACATATGCATATATTGTCTGAGGATTATGCCCAATGCTGCTGGTATAGCATCCTGACTATAGTATGAATTCATATAACTAACTAAAATCTTTTAACATAATGTACACTACCAGCCGGCTGTACTCTAAAACCACTTTCTAGACTGCAGTCACAGTAGGGAATCATTTGATTGCTCAAGCAACTTTCAATGATGAAGCCACACCAACATTATACTTAACTTCTGATCACCATAACTGCAGAGAAGGATACATTAGCATGTGGGATGCTTGTTTAGTAAATGTTCCCACTGGCAGGAGCAGTGCTGCATCATTAGCTGTAGTGGGGACTGGGTGTGGCTGTACTAAGTTTGTTTGCACTGCAGTGGATATATATATATATATATATATATATATATATATATATATATATATATATATATATATAGGCATCTGACTGCTGAGCAGTATATTGTTGGGGAAGGGGGGGGGGTCATGCAAGCATGAGCACTACCCAACTGTTATGTACATGGTTTAGGTCCATACCTCTCAACCTCTTAAAGCAAGATATCGGGACACAGACATGAATAAAAGTAGAACAAAGCCTTAAAATATGAACAATTTTTAAATATTGCTATTACAAACTTAGAAAGTTGATAGAATAACAGGTTTTGCATCAGCATAAATTTTCTGAAGGGTATGAAGTCTGAGACTCAACTGTCCGTCATTATTTTCTAACTTCAGTCTAACGATTTGACACAAATTTACCAGAAAATCACATTTTTATGACCAAACATATGTGGGAAAAATCTGGACATTCTGCAAAAATCTGTACATTTGAGAGATATGTTCAAGTCCTGTAAGTTACTGCCTCTGGAGTGGATGGTATGCACTTGGGATGGGGACTGTGAAGTGCACATGGACATTTGTACTTGTACTCTATTCATGTAGGACTGTGTGCTTAGACACTGGTATAAAACTGCATACAGTGTCTTATCCAATTTCATGAATTTCAGTGGTGCAGCAGCATTAGTGCATAATACACAATGTTTATCAATATCTTCTAAAGACTGAGAGCTACAGACAGAAGCTGTACTAAAATGCATCTACAAGTGGTGATGATGAATGATGCACAAAATCTCCAACAGAAATAAAATGCATGTGCAAGTATGTGTGTGTCTAAAAGACTCAAACTATGAAATAGAGAAAAAGTGGAAAACTGTAGCCTTGCAGTTTTAGGCATCTGCAAATAATGGTGAATATGAACATAACACTGACACCTTCTTATATTAAATGGTGTATGAGTATGTGTTTATGTGGCTGTCCATGGCAGGAATACATTATTATTATAATGTGTCTGATAGCCATAAAGGATATTATTAAGCCAATGAAAAGAAGTCTCTTAAAAATACTGTAATCAAGCAGGGATACAAACAGAGGAGGTGGTATTTATGGTCATTATCTAATGAAAACATCTATGCTAACAACGCAGCTCTGATAAAATATGTACTTATGTGATGCCCCAGCATTGGCCAAGTAATCAAGGAGCTTCAGTCCTCACCGCTGGCACCAGTGGGGGACATACACTGGCAGGATGACAAGTACACACACAGTATTTCCAGATACAGCTCTCTGCATCAAGTGCAATTTCCCTTAAGAGCACAAAGAGACCGCAGTCAGTCCAGGGCAGGTTTCTCCCTCTTTCTCCAAATCATCAGTAAGACTCCCCACTGGCACAGCTATAGGGTTAAGATCTCAGCTGAAGGGCAAAACCAAGACCTTCAGAACCCTCTCTGTCCGACCAATGCTTTGTGTCCCTGCCCAAGTAGCTGACACACACACACACAAACACACACACACACACACACACCTGGGGAAGGCTGGCACAGGTTTACTAGCTATGCCCCCTTCTGCCCAGACTATAAAGTAGTTATCACTAACACCAACCCCTACTTATCAGCTACTATAAAGGCCCTTACAAAGGGTGACAAATCCTACTGTGTAACGTTACCATTATCCAAATAAGAGTGGCCAAGACTAAGGCTATTTAGGAGTGGTCTGTAGAGTGTCACCAAATACATACGCAAGTATTCTAAGAGCTTAAATATGTCTCACAAATATCAGCCACAAAAATAGGTTTAAATACATTTAATAATAAATAAAATAAGACAATACCCAAACAACACAGTAACTGCAGAGTTCAGAATCACAGGAAATATTTTAAAACAACATTGCAGGACAGTCTGAAATAAATACAGAAAACATTTAAACTAATCTTTACTATATTCCTATTTATATCTAAAAGAAATACTATGCCTAAATCTTACTTACAGAGCAACACTCAGAAAGAAGTGCTGAATAGATGTTTCTAGGTCCAAGACAAAATACAAAATGCACAATCTTTCTCTGAGAGAGTTCTTAAATTGCCATTGAACATTACTGCTGGGTCAACTTGGATGACATCACTCTGTCACCTGCCTTCAGTTCCCAGGTACAGATACCAACAGAATTTTAAAATCTCTGCATGAGAAGTACATATCTCTCAGATGTGCAGCTGCTAGAAGAACTAACACACTTTACATTTTAAACCTAGTAATTAAAATTACTTTCAAGACAATAGAAAAACGTCTAGCTCTAGACAGTGTCTGCTTGTTGCATTGAAACTGAGAGGTAACACAACTGTAAAACATTATCCAAAAACAACAAGAGAGGACCACCACAAAGTATAACATGCACAGAATTTATTACAAAAATGAAAATAATAAGCGCTTTCACGTGCTACCAGGCACGCTTCATCAGATTTTCAAAACCCACTAAATTTCAAGATGTATATATACACCCATTTCATCATGAATTAATTAACACATTTAAATAGTCAATAAAGCCATCAATAAACTAGTTAACCCATTGTGACTTTCTAGTTGCTGAGTCTTTCAGTTCATACAGTGTCTACACATCATATTTAGAACTTGTTCACAGTCATAAAAAGATGTAAAACTGTAAAACATTGCGATTCTAACTTATTTTCTTGACGTTTTGCAAGTTAACTATGCATGTTCCAGCTTCTACTATTAAAACATATATTTGCACAGGTGTATAGTTTATATACATCTGTATTCTTTTCCAGTAGGATACACTGTGGTTACATTCTTGAAGCTCAGTACATAACACAGCTCTGTATAAATCATAGCAATATTCACAAATGACACAATTATTTACAAATTATAGCTAACTGGGCTGGCAGCATCACAATCCCCCCCCCAAAAAAAAAAAAACTCAAGCTAGTTTTTCAAGTGCCCCTTGAGAAATGTTGCTTGAGAGGGTTGAGCCGATCTGGGAATACCTTACCCCATTCCTTGTCTTGACAGCCTATCTGCATTGGCATTGCTAACCCCACTACAGTGCTGCACTGTCATATCATATGCTTGCAACCCTAGGCTCCACCTTAGTAACTTGGCATTTTGCTGGCTGGCTCACTGTAGCCATGTTAAGGGATTGTGGTCTGTAACTACAGTGAATTTCCTTCCAAATAGAGAAGGCTGAAGTTTCTGCAGTGCCCATACTATGGCTAAGCATTCCTTTTCTACGGCTGCATAACATTTCTCCCTGCATTGGAGCCTATGACTGAGATATACCAGTGGGTGCCCTTCTCCCTCTGAGGAAACCTGGCTAAGTACAGCCCCCACCCCATGAAGCATCCACCTGCACAACTAATTCTTTGCTGTAATCTGGACTGGCTAAAACAAGGGGTCCAACCAAAGCTCCTTTAAGCTTCTGGAATGCCTGGTCACATGCTGGGGTCCACACTAGCTTATCTGACCTGGTTTTGCTTGTCAGGTCTGTCAGGGGAGCAGCTATATTACTATAACTGGGGACGAACTTTCTGTAGTACCCTGTTGTCCCCAAGAATGCCCTCACCTGCTTTTTGGTAACAGGGGCAGGTCATGCCTGAATGGCTTCCACTTTGGCAGGTTCTGGTCTGATCTTACCACTCCCCACTCTATGTCCCAGGTAGGAGACTTCTACCATACCCACCTGACATTTGCTGGGCTTAATTGGTCAACCCTACCCTCTGTAGTCTTCTCAGCACTTCCCTGACATGCTAAAGGTGCTCTTGCCAGGAATGGCTGTAGACAGCAAAATCTTCTAGGTAAGCAAGGGCAAAATCTCCTGCTTCTGCTAGTATAAGATCTACCAGCCTTTGAAAAGTTACTGGGGCATTTTTCATCCTAAAAGGCATCTTAGTGAACTCATACAAGCCAAAAGGTGTCACAAAGGATGATCTTTCTCTAGTATTGGGGGTCAAGGGCACCTGCCAGTAACCCTTGCTAAGAGCAGTGGTGGTAAGATATGTAGCCCCCACCCAGCTGCTCTAGGGCTTCATCTGTTTTAGACATGGGCTAAGCATCTGACTCTGTGTGACTATTTAATTTCCTGTAGTACACACAGAACCTGGTGCTGCCATCCTTCTTTGGTACCAGCACCACTGGGGAGGCCCAGGGACTGCTGGACTCCTGAATTACCCCTAGTTCCAACATGTCCTGTAACTACTCCCTCAGAGGCTGTTTGACTCTCTCAGGCCCCCTATAATGAGCCTGCTTAATAGGCCTTTGGGGTTCTGTACCCACATAGTGCTGCATCAGGTGGGTGTACCCTGGTTTCCTTGTGAACATGCTCCCAAACTCCTGTAACACTGCTCAAATTTCTCAAACCTGGGTAGGGGATAACTGCTGGGACATTGCTACCCCTTCCACTGAGGTGTCAGTCCAAGCCTCACTGAGATCAGTCACTAGATCTCCCTCAGACGCCTCTTGCCATCCACTGTAAATACTCAGCACAAGGGCCGCCCTTATCATGGTAAGGCTTCATCATTTTAACATGGTACAATATGTGCCCCTGCCTCCTGCCTAGTAATTCTACCATGTAGTTAACATCACTGACCTTCCTTACCACCTTGTAGGGTCCCTCCCAAGCTACCTGCAATCTGTTGTGTCTGACAGGAATGAGTACCATTACCTGCTGCCCTAGAGCATACTCTCTAACGTGAGCATTCTTGTCAAATCAGACCTTTTTCTGCTGTTAGGCTTCTGCCAGGTTCTCCTGGGCCAAGCCCATGAGTTACCAGAGCCTTGTCCTGACGTTTAGGACATATGTCACAACAGAGTCCTTGTGGGATTCACACTTACTCTCCCACCAAACTCAAATCAACTCTAGAGGTCCCCTCACGCTATGCCCATACAGCAACTCAAAGGGTGAAAAACCTGTGGCTTTATGGGGCACCTCTCTGTAAGCAAACAGATGGGGCAGATATTTGTCCCAGTACCTCTTAAACTGGTCTGCAAATGCCTGTAGCATTGTTTTGCATGTAGAGTTTAACCTCTCAACAAGACTATTAGTCTGTGGATGGTAGGGGGTGGTCTTTAGATACTTCAGCCCACAGTATTTCCACAGACAAGCCAACAGGTCTGACATGACATTAGCACCTCTGTTAGTCAGTATTTCTTTTGGAAAACCTACCCTGCTGAAAATTTCTAACAAAGCATTTACCACCTTTTCTGCTTCAATGGAGGACAGAGCCACTGCCCCAGGATAGCTGGTAGCATAATCTACTACCATTAGGATATACTTTTTCCCTGTGGAACTTGGGGTACTCAGAGGCCCCACAATATCCATCGCTACCCTCTGAAATGGCTCCTCAATCACAGGCAAAAGCATCAAAGCAGCTTTCACCTTGTCTACTTCCTTGCTTACCTTTTGGCACTGCTCACAGGTCCTGCAGTACTCTGTTACATCTCTGGAAATCCCAGGCAAATAGATGTTTTGCATAATACGTCTCTTTGCACATTTTATGCCCATATGACCAGAAAGGGAATATCATGGGCTATGGCTAGAAGTGCTAGATGGCAGGCTCTGGGCATTACCAACTGCTGTATTCTCTCAGCCTCTAGCCCTCCCTCAGGAGTCCACTCTCTATACAGTAACCCGTTGTCCCAGTATACAAATTCTCCCTTCCCTTGAGAATCAGGTGCCTCACTAGCTACCTTCCACTGGCCTTGTAAAATGTAGAGTCGAAGAGCTGAGACTGTCTCAACTCTCCCTTCTTTGTATCCCTTCCCAGCTCCACTTCCACAGGAAGTGTGGCATTCTCTGACAGTGGTGCATCACTGTCAGCATGGGTACTACTACTCACCTCTGCCCTTACAGTCACTCTGTCCAAGGCAACATCAGTACCCACAATCAGCTATGGCTCACCTTCAGTCTCACTGCTACAGGGTAGCTCCCTCTCTGAAGTAACCACTTCATCAGTCTTGGCTGCAAGTGTGCTGTCTATCTGAGTCTCCTCAAGGCTACCAGACCCACATAACAAAGAAAGAAATAAACAACTGATAAAAAATAAATAAGAATAATAATAAGTTCATGTTATATGAGGTGAACGAAAGTGCCTACATAAAAGATTTTATTTGGATTAATACACTTGCTGTCTGATTTATTTTTTACCAAACCCACATACTTGTCTCCAAGCCTGACTGCATGTAACTGCATGCTCACAGGGTACTGCATTATCAAAATCTTTCCCTATCAGGACATCTGCAGGGATATCTTCAAACACACCTACTTGCTTGCTTCCTTGTCCACCCTCCCAGTCAAGGTGAACCCTAGCCAAAGGTATTTGGAATGGGGTCCCTCCTAAAGCTCTGACTGGAGAAGACTGCCCAAGCAAGTAGTGCTCTTCTGTAACAATTGCAGGATTCACAATGGTTAGTTCAGAGGCTGTGTCCTCTTTTCCATTCACTATGATAGGATATAACCTCTTGTGGTAGTTTGGTACCCTTGTTGTCTCGAGACAAATTACTACTGGAATTTTGCCATTCCCACTTACTAGCTCTCCCACTTTTTGTTTGTCATCTTGCCGCCGTAGACATCTATATGGTACATGGTCCCACTGGTTGCATTTAAAGCATTTAACCCTTGGTCCTGGATATGCACCTGGACAAGTGGCTTCCCCTGCTACTGGTGGACTCTGTTGAGGCAATTTGGGTTGCCCACCACGGGTTGCCTTAGACCTATGAGCAGCACTGGGTGCCCCTTCCCAGTGATGCCCTGCTTGCTATTTATAGATCTCTCTTCTTCCCCAACTCATCTGCAGTATTGCATTGCTTATCAGCTAACCAGTTTCTCATGTCCTCATGCAAAGTACTAAGGGGTTGTTCCCTCACCAAAAGGTCTGCCAGCCCTTCAAAGGTGCTGACCAGGCTTCAACTTACCCACCAATGAACATAAATGCTTAGTTCAGCAATATATTCACACACACTTTCATTTGCCTTGCTTCTATGCTCATGAAACTTTTTCCTATAAGCTTTAGGTATTAAATTAAAGCATTCTTACAAACTCATTTTGACTGTATTATAATTAGAACAATCAGTATCAGACAGTTTATAAATAGCAGTTACAGCTTTACCATGGAGTAAGGAGGTCAGGAACTGTACCCAGAGCCCTTGGTCAACATTATACTGCTTACATACCCTCTCAAACATATGAATGAAACTATAAAAATTATCTCCCACTGTAGATTGTGGAAGACATTTACTCACCTTTGTTGCTTCTGGGGTTTGGTTTCTCCCTTCCCCATTACCTCCATGACTCTGGTGAAGAGTCAGCATCTCCTTTTCATGTTGTCTCTGCCTCTCCTTCTCCTCAGCTTTCACGCATCACAGTTTCTCATTTTCCTCAGTCTTCAGACATTGCAGTTTCTCATTTTCCTCAGTTTCTGGATGCCTCAGTCTCTCTGCTGCCTCTGTTTCCAAATGCTTGGCCTCTAGCTCAAGTCTTTTAATTCCATATAGATTTTTAAGTCCATATACATCTCCACAGAAGCTTCAGCCTAGCCCCTTTACTAATTTTCCAGATTCATGAAGGCCATGTCCCTCCTCTTAATAAATATCTCTTGCATCTTCAGTCCATGGATACAAAGGTCTCTTTCTCCAAGACTATTTCAAATATTCTCAGATAGTAATAAGGGAAATTTACTGTGCAGCCTCCTATAAATAACCTTAAATTTTGCTCCAATATAGGAAAACATAATCTCATCTAATTTAATACAACTAGTGAAGAATGACCACTTTAATTTTAGAGAATTACAGTCATTTTATGACTGAAGTCTCAATAATAGCCTATTTCCTTCATCCACAGTTACTTGGAAATAATGTGTTTGCTCTTACTAGACTAAAAACATTGATTGTTCAAGACCACAGTATGTTTTTTATAGGTTCATATGTGTGTACTTAGCTAAAGACTACTAGGACTTTTATAAGCCTAACTGTGCAATCAAAATGTGACCCACACATTTTGCATTTTAGATATTTTTTATAGAGGGTGTTTTTTGGCTTTGACATGAATTAATGACCATCTCTGTCCATCAAGGACATAGGTACCAGACCAGAGATAAACTTTCAATTTCCCATCCACTGATCCAAGTTAGGTCTAAATATGGTAAAGCAGAAACTTTGCTTCACGTGAATCAGAAGCCTATTCCAGAGAATGGGAATTTTCTGGGATACATATCTCTCTCTCCAACATGTCCCGTTTATGTCATAAGCAAAATTCAAGTCATTGGATCTAGTAGTTCTGATGCTGTTTGTTCTGTGGATGTCCAACAGGTAGATCAGTGCAGGGTCCAAGGATGCCTTGTCCAAAAAGCATAGGTCACTTCTCAGCAGTCTGTATGATGCAGAGCATCGAGGTAGGGTGCTGATGCAATCTGCATAGGACACTTACTCGTTTTTTTTTTTGTAAACCTCCTTTACAGATGTTCCTGTTGCTGCATGTGCTTGTCTAGGTATAGGCCAAAGAAGGAATTATACTCTGTGATGGGGGCTGAGCACAGTGGTAAGATGACTTCTCTGGACCTAAATGCCATGCTTTAACTTATAAGCTGAGCAAAATAGAAAGATTTTCTTAATACCTTAAACACATGTTTGTCATAGGCTAGATTATGATCTATAGAAGTTACCAGATCTGTAACTACTGAGCCCACTCTTAGGGGTGTTTTATTCGGGTTTATATCACGTGGTCAAAAGCTAACAATAGCGAACGACCACAACTTTGAAAACACCGGAACTCAAAGTTGTTATTGTGGGGGTCGTACTACAGTGTAGATAGGGGTAATTTCCCTTTCCTCACTGTAGTGTGATGTTGGAGTTGGTATATATATTTAGCAGGGGTGTGTGGGGGGTGCAGCCTCCCCAATTGCAACTTTGAGTTCCGGTGTTTTCGAAGTTGTGGTCGTTCGCCATTATTAGCTTTCAACCACGTGATATAGACCTGTTTTATTCATGGTATAGTTTACCAGGGTGGCTGTCTTCCCAAAAGGTACTATAACGCATTTCTTGACACTGAATTATAAGCCATGACTTTGGCACCGGTTATTTGCCTATGTAAGACCTACCCGTAGAGTGTTTTCATTTTGGTGGGATTAGATGACTGCTCCCAGCTTGCAATCATCTGTGAACCCAGTAAGCCAGAGGCCCTTGACATTGGCTTTGACCTCCAAGAATTTGATGCCAAAGAGGAGTGGAGATTCATCAGGCACAAATTTCCTTTGAGAAAACCAAACTTGGATGGCTCTACCATCTAGAGGTTATGTCTTTATTGATCATTTCCATGACAATTCTTTCCATTTAGCTGAAGTGCTTTGTTTAGCTTCCTTGCTGTACTCTGCCTGAATATTGCTGATCTCTGTCTGCATTTTATTTTGGAATTGAAGTTTTTTCATTTAAGGTTTGGTTAATTCTATTTTTTTTTCTTGTATTAGATTTGTTTTAAAAGTTTTCTATTTTGTTAGAGTTTTTAGAGGTCTTGGCTAGGGTCAGTTAGAAACGTTAGCAAAGAATTATTTTGAAAACAGTGAACATCATCAGCTAATTAATGGCAGGAGCTGAGAAGCAGCATTTCTTATTAAGCTAAAATATTTTGAGGCATCTCTATTTAGCTGGAGTCCTTTTTTGGCTTGCTTGCTGTACTCTGCCTGAATATCACTGCTCTCTGCATTTTATTTTTCCCATCTACCCGTTTAACTGTTATTGTATTTGTAAACTTGGTGGCTTTTGAGTCATCTGCCCCTACTATAAATCTGATTTTGGACACTCCTCCCAGTCTCATCTCATCAGCTGATTCTACTGAGTACAGAGAGATCAGTTGGAAGGCCCACCCCTTAGTTTCTTAACCTTGAATTATCTTCTGTTTTCTCTCTTCCCACTTCACTTAAAACAATGCACTTTATTTAGCTGTTTTTAACTGAACTTCTGTTTCTTCTACTTTATTTTGCTTTGCTGCTTGTTTTTAAAAGTGTTCAATTGCATTTATTCTGGTGCATTTATTACTGCTTGCTTGTAGCTTGATTAAATTATAACTGTTATCAGTGGCGGCTGGTGACTTCAAATCAAAGGGGGGCTGCAGGGGATAGCTGAATGGGTGGGGTCAATGGGAAACTAGAAAGGGGAGGAGCTATGCTCAAAACCACAAAAACTAACTTTAATTAAATATGCTGCCCTGGGTGCCAAACCCTCATTATGAAAGTCCAATCAAGACAAATGAAGTGTAAAAGAATAAAAATATTTAAATGCATTGGCTGCATGACAGCTTACTTAATATCTAGATGGAAACAAAAAGGTTGTGAGGCATGGAAAAATAAATTACTTTTTAAATACATTACGGGAATGCCTATCAAAATCAAGTATAAGAAAAACAAGCAGCACTAAACTCAAACTACTTCTCCTTGCACTGCAGTTCTAATTATAACTTATATTCAGCTTTATTAAAGCACCAAGTAACATGCTGAAAGTAGCAATCTCTGTGATGCCCCCACTTGTAAAAATGTTTCTTATCCAAAACAGACCTGCTGCCTGACAACTATCTACTTGTTTCATGGGAAAAACACGATCAAAGTAAAAATGAAAAGCAAACAAGAAACAAGCTCAAGATACATTGCTTAAATTATTACTGTACAGGTTATGGACCACACATGAATGGCATTCTGTTTAGTTTACTGGTAAAGCCCTCGGAGATCACTAGAAGTCTCCAACAAGTGTAATGAGCTTCTTAAAATAATGTAATCCTATCCTTTACTACAAATACTGTCACATGCATTTCAATATCGAATGCTTATACATTATCTAGTTAAGTATTCTCTGCATGGCAACAACAGAAAGGCTTCAATGTTGGCAATTCTTTAACAGTATGCTTATTAAAGCTTACTTGCATGTTATGATCTCAGACAAGTTTACTTGATGGTCATTAAAGCATTGCTACTTAAAACACAGAGCAACAGGCACTTTGAGTAATAAGCATAAATCAACAGTACAAAAATATGACAGAAATCAGACCTTTCTGAAAAATCAAGGACAGATGAAAAGCCACTGTAGTACTGTTGTATGGGGGGATACCCTGCACATTTACACTGCATAACTACTCCTTGCTTTGCTTGGACACATCTAGAGTCACTACATGGGGGAGTGGGGTGCAACAAGTATGTCACAATTTGAAATGTCTCTGGCTGACGGTGATGGCCCTAACACATTTGTCATACCTCTCACCCTCAGAGCAAGAAATCTGGGCAAAGCCATACAGAGAAGTGGGACAAAGACCCAAAAATAAGGACAATTTTTAAATATTGCTCTTATAAACTTAGAAAGAGAATAGTAGGTCTTGCATTAGTATGAATTTTCTGAAGGATATGAAATCTGAAACTCAAATGCCTGTCATTATTTTCTAACTTCAGTCTTTAATGATTTACCACTAATTTGCCAAAAAAAAACACAATTTTATGAAAAATGGACCAAAAATGTGATGCAACAATATAAAATAGCCACACAATACAGCTGGGAACCTGTCAAAGAAGGGACACTTTTTTAATATTAGTACTGCCAGCTGACAAAATAAAGTAATCTATAACTCTGATTATTACAGTTATTTCTTAATTGTAAACCCTCCATGTTTTCTTCCAAAATTGCTATTTTGCAGAGGGATTATTAGGGGAAGTAAAAGAAAAAAATCTGCATTTTGTCTGAAAAGCAGTTAAGAGTACTACACATAATAAGACAAAGCTGTCTGGCAATAGTTGTTTCATTTTTCTACCCACCAAAGACAGAGATATTTTACTGAATTACAGGGTGACTGATGCTAAAGCAGGAATAACAAAGAAGACTACAGTTTTACTTTTAAAAAAGCTGAAAAGTTAGCATTTAGTCCCTTACACTGAAAAAAGATCGAAGGAAATATAATGACAAATGTCATTTATGCTGAATTGTATGAAATTTGTTATTATGTTTTTTTTTCCTGTGGATCTAATGCTGAACCTACAACATGTGAAGAAGAAATATTCAAGAGCTTCTGAAGCTAAACTGCATTTTTTTCACACAGCTCTCAAAGTCATTACTAAAGAAACATGGAGTCTGCAGAAACAAGCTCAAATAAACACTGCAGCATGAAAAGAAGTAGGCAATTCATGACATTTTTTTTGCAGATTGAAACAAAACTGTGACAAAAGTAACAATATACAAAATATACGAGAATTCAAATGGTAGAGTTCTGTTATCAACTTTTTGATACAAAGCCCAGCTTACCTAAAAAGAAGCAGTGTTGCAGCCTTTTTGATACAAAGCCCAGCTTGCCTAAAAGGAAGCAGTATTGCAGCCTGAAAATGCCTGCCAAAGCTGATCATTCATTCTTTGGATTTAACAGCTCCTACCAACAGTCTTTATTTTAAATATTTTATGAAGTGCCACAATCATGCTAATGTGATACTCAGTAGTAACCCTCTCAGCTGGCCCATGAGTGTGGATAATAGAGGAACGCATCTGTGGAAGTGCTACCACAATAAAGGTTTGGAAGCAGGACTACAGCTTTTGGAATGTACTGTACTACGACGACTATGTCTTTGTGTACAATCAGCAAGATAGAAAAGGCAATCAGAGGCAAAAAAAACTGGGTTAGCCACAGGTCTGATAAAAATGTTTTGGTTAGCTAGATTATGGCTCAAAGGGCACCTCTTGGACACCCATAGATTAATGCTACCCTATTTAGCTTTATAGTCTTAAAACTGCAATCAAATGCTTCTATTTATTTAATTAAATAAAAATAAAATTATTCTGCAGCAAAGATCCATTTATTCAAATGTTTCTTATATGAATCCTGTTGGGAGGAAAAACATAACCCCCACATCAAACTTATACATCCTTGGTAACTCAAACATCAAGGATAAAAATCTCTCAAAATGAAAGGAATCACCACTGGTGCATACTTAAAAACCTCACTGGAAGTGATTTCATATAGAAAACAGTGACTAGGTATTTCAAATTCACTGAAGGAAACTCGACCAAATGGCATCTCATCCAGGTTAAAGTTCAAGGCTTGGGAAGCTCATTCAGGTTCTCTGGTCAAGCTCTCACACAGCTGTACTAGTCAGGCCTAACGTTCTGTAGCTGTTTGAGACAAATGTCACAGTTTTAAAGTGTAACTTGGTGCATGCATGGGTTCATGTACGTTTCAACACAGGGCAACAGTTGTCAAGCTTCTAGAAGGCCATCATGGGAGAAGCTTATTACTTAACCTGTAAACTTATGTCTACTCTACTTCCAATGTGCTGCATTCAGTTCAGTAGTGTGCATCCTACTGCATGTATTTACACAAACACAAGTACTGTGAGACAGGGACACATTCTAGCTAGGTGAATTAACATACTTACATCTATTCTGCACCCGTCCTTCACTCTGTACTTTCTTCTTCTTCCTTCTTCTTCTTCCTTCTTCTTTCTTCTGCTCTTCTTCCGCTGCCCAAAGTAAACAATAATAAATCCACACAAAAAAAAATGATTCCGAAAATAAAAATAAAAAAAAATACATTCCTAAGCTAAGCCAAACTGAACTGACTGATTCTCGCTCTCTTCCCAACACATAAAGCCCGGGAAGAGAGCGACAACCAATCAGCAGCATTTAGGCTTTAGCCCAGCAGGCACGTCATGACCCCTTCCATGTCTATGCGGTTTGTGTCTCAACCGCGATAGACTTCTGAGTTCTGGGCATCACAATGATGCCTTAGAAGTTTTCCGGCTGCAATGAAAACATTGCAGCAAGACTTAAAAAAACGCTGTTGCGATAGAAGCGCCCAATGCGCGCACAATTTGTTTGAGTCACGGACTCGAAATTTAAAGTTTAAAGAACAGATTTCATTTTTTTTTTACATAAAAAAAAAAAAATAAACTAAGTACTCAGCTGTCTAGCTGAGGGGGCTGCAGTCCGGCAGCCCGATGCCACGAGCCGCCCCTGACTGTTATTCTAAGTCTCTTAGTTTTGGCTTATGCACTTGGGTTTCAGGCCAGTTTTACATTAAGGTTTGTACAATATACTCTTGTGGGAGGAGAGTGTAACCTTGGCCTTTCTGAGCTGCAAATTGCTGGCTAAAGGCTTATTGTGCCTGTTGTTCTAAGTGTCAATGTTCTGGTTTAAGCACCTGGGCTCCAAACCAGTTATTTTATTTGTGGTCTAAACTCTTGTGGCAGGAGAGATAGCCTACACCCTTCTAAGTTGGGAATTGCTGGTTGAAGGCTTATTCCACAGTCATGCAGCAGTTAAAGTTGTTACCTCACAGCCAGAGGTTCTCTGTTTCAATTCTCAGATGGGATGCCTTCTGTGTGGAGTCTGCATGTCCTCCCCCTGCTTTCACGTGGGTTTCCTCCAGGTAGTTTGGTTTCATCCCACATTCCAAAGACATGTGTCTGGAGAATTTCTCCCCAAGCCTCTGCTGAAAATAGGCTCTGTCCTAGTTGGACTTTCCTGGTCAACAAATGTTAAATAAATATTGTGTCTGTTATTCTGAAAGTGTCTTAGTTCTGGTTTAAGCACTTGGGCTCCAAACCAGTTATTTTATATTAGGATTGTTTATGGTCTAGACTCTAGTAGCAGAAGATTGTAGCCTACACCTTTCTGAGCTGGGTATTGCTGGTGAAGGCTTATTGTGCCTGTTATTCTAAGTGTCTTTGTTCTGGTTTAATCAGTTGAGATCCAGACCAGTTATTTCACACTAGGAAGGTTTGTGGTCTATACTCTTAAGTGAGTATTCTACTGAACTGCTGCTTTATTCAAACTACATTTCTGCGACTGTGATTTTCTGCACTTTGAATTTCTAGTAGTTCTGCATTTTGTAACATACACTAGATTCAGGCTTGCTGAATCTAGACTGTTTGGTATCATTTGCATACTAAAACCAGCCATCTAACATTAGGAAGGCCTCTTGTACCCTTGTGAAAGAAGTGTGCAGCCAGAGACCTATCTGACTTTGGGAATGCTAGAATTAGGCTCAGTCTTAGCCTTTCCCTTTGGTTACTTTATTTAAAATCATTTAACTTCACTTGCATTTAACAGTCGTACTTGTGCAAAGTTTACCAGAGCTGCTCAGAGATTGCACTGCTGCCCTACAAGGAACTCAGTTGTGCATTGTGAAGCATTTATACAGTTTTTTTACCCCTAGCCCTCCACAGAATAGCTTTTTGTTAGTCTTACAGCAAAATCTGGCCCACTCCAGACTAGTTACAACAGTATACACATGCCATAATGGACGGACAGTTTCCCACCATTTCTCCAGCCAACCTGACTGACATGGGCATCCTTAGGCAATGTAGCAATTGCCTAATGTATACACAGAAGTTACTACTAAGACAAACAAAGCAAACAGGTGAGAGATGTATCTATACTATGAATTTGGAATCAATTTTCTCACATAACAATAAACCAGATATCAAACAAGTTGTCAGTATACACACACAGTTCACCTCTTGCACATAAGCTCACAACACAAACCCAAATTCATTGAGTTACTTGCTAGAAGCCTACCTAAAGATCAGAGACCTCCCAAGGTAAACTTATTGCACAATGCACACCCAACAGAATCCATTACACATAATAATACTCAACAATGTCTTAGCCAAAAAACTCCTAAGGCAAAACACCTCAAAACCAAATGTCTTGCTCATAGGCGACTCCATAGTGAGACATACAGAAGTCCCCCTCATCAGTCTGGACAAGGAGAAGGTCATGGTCACCTGCTTGACAGGTGCTAGGATCTGTCAGATCAAGCATGCACTCAAGTCTCTCAACAGCAAGTACCATTAAAACTCTGTCATAATCCATGTTGGAGTGAATGACTTGAAACATACCTCACTGGACTAGATGAAGAGAAACATGACTGTGTGTCCCAGGCAGGTATGCCCTTATCCCTAAGCAGCATTCTACCTTCACTCAGGAAGATGGCTCAATATAAACAAAAATAATTGACTTCAACAATTGGCTTAGCTTCTGGTGTCAGTCCAGGGGGATCCGGTATCTGTAAGCCTGGGAAGATATGGTCAACAGACCATGCTGCTCTGCCAGAGATGGTCTTCACCTGTTGCCTCTTGGCTTTTGATTACTGGCAAAGGTACTTGTCTCCCCATAGTGTCTTTTTTAGGTAATGTCATAACAAAATTCCCAATGGGGAAAAATCCATTAGAGATAAATTCAAGGTTATGTTGCTTAATGCTAGGAGTCTATATCAGAAACTGCACACAATGGAAACACTCCTTACCTTAGAAAATGCCGATGTCTGTGCAGTCACAGAGACATGGTTCAAGGCCACAGAGAACATCCCAGCCATGCAAAAAGCTACAATGTCTTCCGCATCTTCAGACCTCAAAACGAGCATGAAAGAACCAAAGACAGAGGTGTATCCATCTTCATTAAAGACAAATACACCTCAAGACCGGTCAGACAGTACAACTCACTAGAGCTACTCAAAGTCCAACTAAGTAAAACTCCCTTACATATCACTGTTAGCTATAGGTCCCACCATGAACCACAAGAACCAATCTGCCTACCTGGACCTAATTGAGTCACTCACTATCCAGCCAAACACCTTGGTCATGGGTGAGTTCAACTATTCTTCCATCAATTGGGAGTCATATATGAGCACAAACATGCTCACTCTAAGGTTCCTGGTCTTTGTTAATACAAATGCTCTTGAACAGATTAGTCTGCACCCCCACAATGGGCTCAAATGTCCTAGACTTGGTACTCACCGACAAAGGGGGTTTCTGCATTACCCCCTGTGTGTTACCCTCACTGGAAAGGTCTGATCATAAATCAGTCTCGTTTAAAGTAGCAATCATACCTAACACCCCCCCCAAAGAGTAAAAAGGATGAAACATTTCTCCAAAGCAAACTATAGCCTCCTAATTGATGGCATAAATAGTTTCAAACTCCCTGCTACCACTGACAGCAATGACTCCTATACAGAGGTGTACATGAACGTCCTGTATAAACACCTATATAAATGTATAGGCTTGGCTTTACCTGAATGGATGAAAACAAGGTCCTCACAAAAAAACAAGCTACCCTGGTGGACATTAAGCAAAAGTAGGTTATACAACAACAAGAAGAAACTAATGTATAAGAACTAGAGGGAACTGACTCAGCAGAAGGAGGACACCCTCCACAGCTTGAACAAGCCAGTTAAATATCTTGTAAAGTTCTCTAAAGCCAATTATGAAACTAAACTAGCATCCCTAGTTAAGAATAATCACAAGGCATTCTTTAGCTACATCAGAAATCTAAAAGGGAAGACCTAGCTTTGCGCCAAACTAGTAGTGGGCAGTACCACTCATACCGACCCTGAACACATTGCCAACTTGCTAGCAGATTTCATGCAAACTTCACCCATCTGTCCCTGCCAGACATACCCCATAGCATACCTGTCACTAGTCCTCTACTTAGTATCTCCAAAGAGCAGGTCATACCCACACTCTTCATGGCCAAAACACAGCCCAGGCTGCCTACTAAATGGTCTAAAGCAGTACCTAGTGGAACCATTTGGCACTTTCTTCAACCACAGTCTAAGTAGTGGCTTTGTCCCAGCAGAGTAGAAAACAGTAACAGTAATTCTCTTGCACAAAGGGGGTCCATCAACCAACCCTGGGAAATATAGACCCATAAGTCTAACTACCCTTATCTGCAAGGCCATGGAGAGAATCATCATGAACCTTATCAACAAAGACATAGGTGACCTTCAAACTCTTGACCCGACCAAATGTGGCTTCATTAAGGGTAGATCATGCTTATTAAACCTGGTGGACATCTTCGAGAATATCATCAAAGCCCTGGATGAAGGCAAAACAGTACGTACAACCTATGATGGCTTGGCCAAGGCTTTTGACACAATTCCCAACACAGGCATCATTGAGAAACTCACCAAGCTGGGAATTACCCAATACATCACTACATGGATAGTCAACAGCTCACAGACAGAACGCATACAGTCAAAGTTGGGATTCCACCTCTACGAGTGGACCAGTTATCAGTGGTGTACCACAAGGATCTGTGCTAGGCCCCTACTGCTTGGAATCTATTTCCCCTACTGCTTGGAATCTATTTCTCAGAAGTCCAGATAAAAATAGATGGCCTGTGGCTTACCAAGTTTGCAGATGGCTGCAAACTGGGTATAATCAGAGTCCTCCAGTGATGCTGACATACTACTAAAAGGCCTTACACAGATAAATGATTTGTGCCATGGTGTTAAACTAAATGCAAAAAATGTGTTATCCCTTTCAGCAAAGGGGAAGTCCCTGCAAATTACATTAACAGTACCTCCTTAGCTCAAATCCTGTGGTGAGAGATTTGAGAACACAGGTTGATAGCAACCTTAACTTCAATCACCATGTGTCCACAGTGGTAAGTACGGCCTTCTATGTTGCACATCCCATAAATAAGGTCATAGCTATCTAATGTGGAAGGGAGGAATAGAGAAAACAAGTTTTCAATCTGTGGCATTGTTATCAGTGGCATCAAAGTCTTTACTTGAGCAATCAAAAGCAATCAACTTCCATGAAATAGCATTTTGAAGTATCATAGTGTTAGACATAACACTATTTACATTTGAGTGCTTTTCTGTTCTGAAGAAAATGGACAAATACATCTACACATTTTAAACTGAATGTTTTAAAAGTCTTAATGTTCCAGTTTTTCTCTTCCTCCATGATCCCATAGGTATTGCCTAGTGGCTACCCTTCCTTGACCACACTGACTCATTGATTTTCCTCTTGGGGAATGAGCCAGACATCTCCAGCCTGGGGAGGAGCACTGTGGCCTATACTTTTCTGTTCTGGAAGGCCTCATCAAGTCATTTATTTATCAGAGAGGTAAGAGTTGCTTGGCATGCAGTAGACCTGTCTGTGCACACAGAAGTCCTCCCTCCAAACCCTGTGAAACCCTGAACCCACAGCAGATTTCCTGACCTTCACAATCACTGCCTGTAATGGGGAAATACATTTTGTCCTGGGTCTATGCTGTTATCCTGGCCAATATGTGTTCCACAGGCATGTTCTACAGCATCAGCTCCCAGTCTTCACAAAAGGTGTCAACCAAGCACTAAGCAAGAGCCACCTGCCTCCCCAAGTATGAACAATGTATCAACTTTTAAAAGTCATTCTCATCCTAATTTGGCTTATTCTTCAAACACCAATATATTTTGTACTGCTTTCAAATTTTCTTACACATTTCTAAAGGAAAAATGTTTGGATGCTCATCTACTCAACCTTATAGAAAGTATTCTAGCAGAAAATAGCTTTTTAAATAGTGAGATGACAGCAGTTGAGACATGTGTACGTCAGTCTGCAACTATAAAAACAATGTTTTTGATATAACTTTCCCACTGGCAAAAAATATCTTTTTCCAACAAAGTACAAAGAAAAAAATATTATATTAGCTGTTATATCATAGGAACACATAAGCGATATGATTCTGACAGTTCTCTGAATTTTTCAGCCACATAACTTTTGTTTTTGACATGAACCACATGACACGCTGTTAAATAAAATCAAGAGATCAATACACAGGAGGTTCAGGTTCAAAAGTTTACTAGTGTAAACCAGGAGGCAAAAAACGTACAAGTACAGAAATTTGTCTAACATGAAACAGGAAGTACACATGTTTTATAGTTTTACATTCAAGTTGTGCCCACCTTACTGACATGGTCAGTCACAGGGCATCTACATCACTTTAGCTTACAGTATTCTATTCATTAAATAATGCTGATGCTGTATATTTAAAAAAAGTTTTCCTCTGGTAACAATACGGCCTTGCTATCCACCTGGTCAGTCATAATGTCTTTCTGTAAAGTTACTTCTTCAAGGTTTCAGACTAGTTCGAATACCATAGCAGATTCAGTCTTTTAATACACTTCTTTGTTCCCTGTCACACTTTCCCAACAGCTGCATGCTAGCTTAGTAACACACATATACAAGGACAAATCATCCCAGCAGGAAAGAGCAGAAGATTTCATTATTTCACATATTTAATTTCCTGACCCAGCAGATAATCACTTGTGAAAAGCATAAACATTAAAACTTGCTGAGCTAGCAGCTGCCAGGGTCAGAGGCCAACTTGCTACAAGGCACACTGCAGTTTCAAAACTTCTTGCAATTAGACATGAATTCATCCTTTTTGTTATATCATTAATAGAATAAAATGCATTACATACTACTTTGCTTTTAAAACTAGTACCTCACATATATTCAAATACACATTTCTCTAACATTTTCCCTCCTATTAATACGTTTATTCTATTTTGAAGTATGCACAATGTCATTTTGTCTCCTAACCTCTTCCACTAAGGATTTTCAGCTAGGTGAGTCATTTGATCTATACTTCAGAAAAAGTTTTGTCTGAGATCAATTTTTCAATCTCAATATCTTGGTACAAAGTTTCAGTAACAGATACATCAATAAAATCTTTGATTAATCTTTTCATGCAGGGAATTACACAACAAACACATGCTCCTAATAGGAGTAAACCCACACAAATGGCAATCAGAATATTCATTAGGATGGAACCCCACCCCCCAAATAGATTCTGGAAGAAGTCCGTCAGTGGGTTTGGGCCTGGTTCAGTCATGGCTGATACCTGCTGAATTACCTCTAGGTGGTTGTTAATTTCATGCCTGTTGTCCGGAATGTACGCACAGCATTCTTCTTTGATAAGTCAAGAGCCATTCGATTTTGTAGCACAACAGTTCTCATTGCATTCAGTTCATCAGTCACCAGTTCTAGGGCAGAGAAAGTTGCATTACTCATTACTTCGAGAAGTTTCGACAGCTTCCTCAATTCCCAGATTGATTTGACTGCTCCATATGCTGGGAATATTCCTACCCAAGATATAACACTGTCACTCAAGTCCATATGAGTCAATTTGCTTTTGTCCTTTACGGTATTATGGTCTTTCTAGCCAGCTTCAATCCGTCCTACTGGATTTACAAGTTTCTTGACTGGACCTTCAGGTTTTCGGGCTGCTTCTCTCACGTTTCGTATCTTACCCAAAGGTAATTCTGCAATGCTCTAATGATAAACCTACCGCCCTAGAAAACAAAAATGGAGAAAAACTAAGGGTAATACTGCTCAATGCCAGAAGTCTAAACCTCAAGATGCACGCCCTCGAAGCCCTCCTCAGTATGGAGAACATTGATGTCTGTGCTGTGACTGAAACCTGGTTCAAGGCTCCTGAGAGCACCCCAGCACTATCAGGTTATACCTCATATCATGCGTTCCGGCCCCAAAATCCAGACCGAACCACAAAAGGAGGGGGAGTATCCATATTCATAAAGGATACCCACACTTCCAGGTTAGTGGTAACGCACGAAGCATCGGAGACCATCCAGGTGCAATTAACCATAGGCAAAACTGCCCTACAGTTTGTAACATGCTACAGACCACCTTCTCAAACTCCGGAAACCCACACAGCCTTCCTGAAGACACTGGAGAGTATGAATGTCTCTCCAAACACCATCATATTAGGTGACTTCAACTACCCAAACATAGACTGGGAACATTACTCAAGCCCCAACACCCTAGCCCAAAGGTTCCTTGAGTTCATAAACTCAAATGCTATGGAACAACTAGTCACCATTCCCACAAGAGGAGAAAATATACTAGACCTGATCATCACAAACATGGGGACAAAATGCTCCACACCGGAAGTTATCCCTCTTTGGTGAGATCAGACCATAAATTAATCTCACTGGAGATCCACATCCCGCCCCCACCCCCAGCAAAAAAGACCACAGTGAAGAACTTCTCAAAAGCAAACTTCACACTTCTTAAGACTGGAGTGGTATCCTTCAAGGCCCCCGAGCCAGTGGAAACCGCAACCCACGCTGCTGAAACCCTTACAAATGCCTTCTACGAGCTCCTCCAGGAATGTATGGATCAAGCAATCCCTAATAAAATCAAGACCCTTTCCACCAAAGGCAGGTGCCTGGTCTGGTGGACCCCAGCCATAAACAAACTCTACAACAAGAGGAGAAAGCTACTACAAGACAGAGCAAAATCCCTAAAAGGGAAGGCATCTCTGATCAATACTAGCAAAAAACTACGATCACTCATAAAATCATCCAAGGCCAACTTTGAGAGAAAAATCGCTAATGACACAAAAGACAATCATAAGGCCTTCTTTAGCTATGTTAGAAACCTGGGTGGAAACTCCCAGATATGCTCAGAATTAGTCCAAAATGATAAAAAAATCACTGAACCCACAGACATTGCCAACATACTGGAAGACAGGTTCAGTGCAAATTTCTCCCTCCCCCCCAAAAGGAGAAATATCTATCCCACCACAGTCTAGCCTCCCAAACATCTTAGATGCCCAGGTGAGAGCTGCTCTCTCTAAAGCAAAAAACACAGCATCAATGGGACCGACGGTGTCCCTGGCTGTGTGCTACACGAACTCAATGAGGAACTAAACCCACACATAAGGCTGCTGTTTAATCTTAGCCTTACTACAGGATACGTACCCAAAGAATGGCGTACGGCAACTGTGGTCCCACTCCACAAAGGCGGTGCTTCTACGGACCCTGGAAATTACCGCCCCATAAGCTTGACGAGCCTGGTCTGCAAAGCTATGGAGAGGATCATAATGGAACTCATAAATAAAGACATTGGGGACCTACAGACACTGGATCCTACCCAATTTGGCTTTGTCAAGGGCAGATCCTGCCTCTTGAACTTGGTTGACTTTTTCAAAACAGTCACTAAGGCCATTGATGAGGGTAAGGCAGTTCACACAGCCTACCTTGACCTAGCAAAATCGTTCGACACAATACCCCACTCGGCATCATAGAAAAGCTCACCAGCTTAGATGTAAACCCATATGTCACAAGATGGGTTGCAAACTGGCTCAAGGACAGAACACACAGGGTTAGAGTTGCTGGTGCCATGTCAGACTCTAAGCCGGTCACGAGCGGTGTCCCACAGTGCTCAGTCCTGGGCCCCCTTTTGTTCGGCATTTATTTTTCTGAAGTGCAGGCAAACATAGGGGGATTGTGGCTGACAAAATGTGCAGATGACTGCAAACTGGGCACCATAATTGACACTCCATCAGACACAGACATCCTCCAGAGAGGTCTCATAGAAATGGATAACTGGTGCCAGAGCCATGGCCTTAAGCTAAATGCCAAAAAATGTATAGTCATACCCTTTGGGAAAAACAAGGTAACCCCTAATTACCACATTAAAAAAGAAAAAAGAAATTGCAAAGTCTAAATTTGTTGAGAGAAACATATACATATAATGGGCCAAAAAGAATAAGTATATAAATGTTGAAAATCCGTCTATGTTATTGCTGCACATATCAAATGTACTAATATATATATAGTATTTTGTTTGTATTACTACCTCCAGGTATGCTTAATATTTATTATGAATAGCTTTGATGGATTGCTCAACTATATTGAATATTACCTTTCCCTATATTAATTTTCAATTTTTTTATTTTAGTACATTTGATATGTGCAGCAACAACATAGATGGATTTTCAACATTTATATACTTATTCTTTTTGGCCCATTATATATATATGTTTCTCTCAACAAATTTAGATTTTGCAATTTCGCTATGTAATATATATATAAAATTAAATATATATATTGCTTTATACATACATCCATTTTATTGTATAAGCCTAACTATATGTATGCCTACCAACACTTGTTTCTTTTTTTCTTTTTTAATATGTCAATTGTGTTTAAAATACTGTGCCTTTCGGATATATTTTCTCTTTGCAGGGTTGGATTATACCAATGCTGCTATTGGTGGAGGTAATATATAAATATTCATGACATTGGATACTGGTAATTCAAATTTGTTACACTGAAGAAGGCAGTTTGCCGAAACCGGTTTGTTGTATTTTTAATGCAGGACATTTTGGTCCTGCTATTTCTGCAAGTGATACCTTATTTACAATAAACAGGACTTTGACTGCTTATGCTGGCCTCTTGTGTTGTGTTTCAATTGGTTTGGCCGAGCATTCCGTACTTGCGAGGAGTTTGGTGGTTACAACCCTATATTAATCCTAGGTGTGTGACATGGACATCTTTATATTTAGGACGATAACTTTCAGTGGGATAAATGGTCAACATTTTCTGGACATGCATTTCCTTCTTTAAACAAAAAGCAAGTCATACAACCATTGAAGTATAATGACAGTTAGCAAACTATAAATATGAAATGTCTGTGAACACTTACGTCTACTACCTATGTATGTAAGATGTCATATTTCAGCCACCCTTTGATAGTTCTTAGGGACACTTTCAGAAAAATAAAACTGGGCAGTTAATTTCATAAACTAAAATAGAAATGCAACTCCTGCTGAAGTTGTCTCAGCTGTACTGCAATGGTCATTGCAGGGTATTTTGCTTTTCATAGCTTTAAAGAAATGTATGTGATGTTAACTGTTATGTAATGTAAACACAATTCTGATTTATAACGAACATTCACTGCATTTTTCATCAATAACAGAAGTCATGTATCTACCCATTAAGAAAAATGAGTATAATGGAACTTGGACTGTCGCTCTAAAAAGTGTGTAAAAAAACTGTTTCCAGTACTTGTATACCAAAGGCAAATTCCCAATTCTTGGTTAATAGTTTTTTGTAAAATGTTCAAAACATTATGCTTGGAGTCTCAGATATATACTGTATACATATCCGACTTTAGGCAACAGTAAACCCACTGGTAGCTGGGGGCCCTATCCACAAGTTGCCTTATTTTGATATTTTGTCACATGTTTAGCAAACAAAAGCTAGTGTAGCAATCTGATGTACTTAATAAACCAGGCTGGTAATGATAACACACAAAAAACAGAAAAACAAACTTCATAAAACAAAAAGTACGGTAACCGGACAAACTCCTTCAATGTTTATTCAGTTAAGCGCTTTTCATTTGGATAAATGCCCAAACTCTCTTAACAAGGGAGTTTTAAGCAAGATGAATGGTTTATGTTTTTAAGTTAATATGATGTAATTTCCTGTTTTGGGGGGATGAGGCAGTATATTTAAAGAATTGTTGGTTGGTTAGTTTTGTCTGATGAAGTTTGGGCATTTATCCAAATGAAAAGCACTTAACTGAATGAACAGTGAAGGAGTTTGTCCGGTTATGGTAATGATAACATTTGGGATGAAGAATCCCAAGGACTGGCACTACTACTTCTCATCTTTTAAAATTCAAAATTATCTCTGGTTGTAGTGACAATGTTTTCTCAAGTCTTAGGCGTCATAATTTCATTAATGGTTTTACCATTGACATAGGGCCCTTGGATTGGTTAAGTCCTGCTGATGGGCATTCGCTCCATGAAAACTTGCATCATAGTTGGCTTTAGGCATCTGCAATAGCTACAACTGTTGGGGCCCTACTAGTCATCCTCGACTCTGTGGGGGGCCCTGAAAAAGCTTTTGCTGGTTGGGGGAAATGATGGGGAAAAACATTAATTCTCCAATTATGTGCTTTATCTTAAATAGGGTTGTGATATGTCCCTGTTAGGATAAATCCAATAATCAGTGAATGAACATGAGCTCTAGTGAGCAGCAGGCTAGAGTGACTGATCTCACTGCTTACCTGGGATTTCAAGAAAAACAGATGTTACTGATATTCAGGAATGGTTTTCTATTTCTGAGAGTTTTACAGATACTGGCAGGATACTAGATACTATAACTTTCAACTTCTTTTCTCAATAATTATGGACAAATTCAAAATTAATAACAAATTAAAGGCTCAAAATCAGGAACACTTTTTAAATATTCTACAAAGTTTTTAAGTGAAATACAGCACTAGCACATTTTGTATCAATATGAATTTTTGGGGGGCTAATGTGTAGTCCTGAATGATTTGCCAGAAAATCAAAAATATTTTAAAAAGGGTAGGGTGAAACTATAAGACAACATTAGGGACCTTCAATTAAATAAGGGACAGTGACAGACATGCATTACACCAGATGAGTGTTAAGAAAGGTTTCTGGTATTCTAGTAATAGTGTCACACAATGTATTGCTATTTGTTAAAATCAATGCAAACCTAGTATTGCTGTGGCTTGTTGTGTGGTGGGGGCCAGTGTAATAGTAAGAATCCAACAATAATAAATACTAATATAACCACCAAGAATGATACCACAATACCAACAAAAAATAATTGATTTCAGCAATTGGCTTAGTTTCTGGTGTCATTCCAAGGGGATCCAGTATCTGTCTGCCTAGATTGACATGGTTGACAGGCCTCGATGCTTTGCCAAAGATGGCCTCCACTTGTCATCCCTAGGATTCTAGCCAAGGCTCTTGCCTCCCCTATTGTGCCTTTTTTAGGCAATGTCCCATAGACAAATATTCCAACATAAAAGATCTGTAAAAAAGCAAATTGAAGGTCATGCTGCTTAACGCTAGAAGCCTTAACCTGAAAATGCACTCACTGGAGGCTCTCCTAGCACTGGAAAATGCTGACATCTGTGCAGTCATGGAAACTTGGTTCAAAGCTGCAGAGAGCACCCTTGCCTTACCGGGTTATACCTCATTCCACACATTCCAACCCCAAAATGAGGGTGGGAAGACTAATGGGTGGTAGAGTTTCTATTTTCATTAAAGACAAGCATACCTCCAGACTGGTTTGCCAGCATGATGCACTAGAACTTCTCCAGGTGCAATTGACAATTAGCAAGACGCCCATCCAAGTTATAGCCAGCAATAGACCCCCATCCATGACTCAGGACACCCACTCCTCCTACCTGGACCTACTTGAGTTCATCAAGGGACCCCCTAACACACTGATCCTTGGTGACTTCAGTGACCCCATCATAAACTGGGTGAACTACTCCTGCTCTAATGCACTCACCCAACAATTCCTTGACTTCATCAGTTCTAACACACTAGACCAGCTTGTCTCATCCCCCACAAGGGGAGATTGTATTCTAGACTTGGTTCTCACCAACATTGGTGACCGCTGCACCAACCCTATAGTAAGTTCTTCCCTGGTGAGATCAGTCCATCGCTCTGTCTCATTCGAAGTGTCTATCCCATCCAACCCCCCCCCAGCCATAACCAGACTAATAAACTTCTCAAAAACTGACTATTACCTTCTAAGGGAGGGTATCGGTAGCTTCACACCACCACCCCCCTCAGAGGATGCAGACAAATATGCTAAACAGTATGCCAGTGCAGTATTCAGGCAACTGTACAACTACATGGACTCGGCCATACCCAACGGAACTAAAACCCGCTCCTCAAGGAAACACAAACCTATGTGGTGGACATCCTCTATCAACAGGCTTTACAACAAAGGGAAGAAACTGTTGTCCAAGGGTAAAAAGGCACAAATTCACAACTAGAAAAACTCCCTCCTTACCCTCAACAAGCAAATTAGATCACTAGTGAAATCCTCCAAAGCCAATTATGAATCGAAACTAGCCTCCAAAACAAAGGGTAACCACAAAGCCTTTTTCAGTTATTTCAGAAACCTCCATGACAAAGCCCAGATTTGTTCCGAATTCATTCTTAACGGTACCACTTACACTGATCCTGTTGACTTAGCCAACCTGCTAGCAGATAGGTTCAGAGCAAACTTCACCCCCCCTGATCCCCCAAAGGCCCATTTGACATCCCCGATACTTGCCCCGCACCTCATATCTCCATAGATCAAGTGTTAAAGGCCCTATCCAAGGCAAAGAACACAGCTTCCATGGGACATGATAGTATCCCAGACTGTATTCTGCAACATCTCCAGTAAGAACTAGCCTCACCATTGAGCACCCTATTCAGCCATAGCCTAAGTACAGGCTTCATTCCAGCAGAATGGAGAAATGCCATTGTCATCCCTTTGCACAAAGTTGGTGGCACTTTCTGACCCTGGAAACTATTGCCTCATTAGCTTGACAAGTCTGATCTGTAAGGCCATGGAGTGTATTATTATGGACCTCAAATAAGGACATAATCAATCTCAAAGCACTTGATCCCACCCAGTTCAGATTTGTCAAGAGTGGATCTTGCCTGTTGAACCTGGTTGACTTTTTTGAGACTGTCATCAAGGCACTGGATGACGGAAAGTCAGCGCATACAGCTTACCTTGACTTGGTCAATGCTTTTGACACAATCCCCCACTCAGGCATCAACAAGCTAATACAACTTGGCATAAATCCCTATCTCATCAGGTGGTTGGCCAACTGGCTCACTGATAAGACCCACAAGGTCAAAATAGGTGCCACCACCTCCAACAGCAGACTTGTCACAAGTCGTACCCACCAGGGATCTGTCCTGGGACCCCTATTGTTTGGGATCTACTTCTCAGAGGTCCAGGCCAATACAAAAGGCATGTGGCTGAGCAAGTTTGCAGATGACTAAGTTGGGTGTTGTCATTGACTCCCCTTATTATGTTAACATACTTCAAGAGGGTCTCACAGCAACAAATGACTGGTGCAAAAGTCATGGCCTTAAGTTAAATGCAAAAAATGTATGATCATACCATTCAGCAAAAACATGGCCCCTACTGATTACCACATTAGCAGCAATCCCCTAAGCACACAACCTGTTGTGAGAGACCAGGGTACACAGGTTAACAATCTCACATTTGACTATCATGTAGCAGCAGTGCTCAGAAAATCCTTCATCTTGGTTCATCTCAGAAGTAAAGGGATTTCATCCAGAAAATAAGGAGGTTATTACCTCTCTCTACTCCTCCTTCATTAGGCCAATAATTGAGTACAACACCTTGTTTGGTTCTTCTTTTGGCTTTTCCTGGTTAGGGGTCAGCACAGCGAAACTCCGGTCCGCTGATTGGTAGTAAATTTTTACAGTGTCGAGGTGCCAGCCCGACACTCAACCTTCAACGAAGGCACACCCATTCAAGCATGTCTTTCAAATTCCACTCGACCGTGGAGAGGACATGCAGACTCCACACAGAAGGCATTCCAGCTGAGAATCGAATGGGAGAACCTCTTTCTGTGAAGCAACAATGCTACCACTGCACCACCGTGTCTTCCACCCTGTTTGGTATGTACCTGTCCAAACACCTGCACCAACTGGAAAGGACAAAGAAATACCTCACAAAGAGAATCCATGGCCTTCAACACCTGTCCTATGTGGACAGGCTCAAATGACTATCACTGTACACTGTAGATAAAAAGATAATATGCGACATTAACAAAACCTGCTGGAGAAACAGGTCTGTCTTCCAGAGGCTGCCACGTCTCTGGAATATACTCCCCATACACGTCAAACAAAGTATGTCGCTGAACCTTGCACAACCTTAATGAGTGGATAGATAACCACAAATTTGTCCCAGGGGTTCCACCTCTGTCCCTCATTGACAGAGGTGACAGGTGCTGATTGAGGTTTCTTTTTTGGGAATGAACTCTTGGCTAGGCTTGTAAGGGCCCCAGAGCCATTAGCCTGATAATCTCCTTTGATTCTATGATCCGATGATCCTATAATTTCTTTCACTTTCTATCACAAATGTTAACATTGCCATTATGCTTGGGGGGTATGGTTGCAGTGTATTTAAATGTAACAATCTAGCCATAAATTCTTTCATTTACCATCACAAACATATACCTTACTCCTAATAAAAGGCCATCTTAGGTGGTTTGGCAGGAAGAGGATGTGTCTGAAAGCAACTGCTCATTGCTACAGTGTCATGGTGAGTAACATTGCTATTTCACAGTGCTTTGCTTTGGTAAAGTTTTGGTTTTGGCTTTTTCAATGTGGAGTCTGTAGGATCTACCAGTCTGCATGCATGTGTCTATCCAAGTGCTGCGGTTTCCTTCAGCACATCAAAGACATGCAGTAGTGTAAATGGGCATTGCTCCAGTTGCCCTGATGATGAATATGCACAGTGTGTGTGTGTGTGTGTGTGTGTGTGTGTGTGTGTGTGTATGTAAAAATATCACTAATTTTTCTCTGTATACACACACACACACAATAATGCTAGGGATATATGCAACTCATCTAGGTAGCATTAAAAAAATGCAGTTAATTGTCTTTCAAAAATAAAGAATGAAATACATCAGAGCATTCAGACCTTCAGGTGGGATGTGCTGGCTCCCAACACCTCAAACTGTATAAATGCATTCTGACATAGCCTTAGTAGTGGCCTCTGCCCTCAGCTGCTCCCCATTCTAAAACTAGCCTTGCTCAGAGGTGTGTACAAAAGGTTGTTGTAGCTTATCTGTGGGGTTGGGCATGGTGTGGTAATTAATTTTCATCACAAACATATCACAGGGGTGTGCACAGGAGACCATTCATTGTTTATTAGGGATGGAGACAGTATACTTATCATTTCTATTAGTTTTCTCACAGATATCAGAGGTGTGCAAAGAAGGTTTCTATAGCTTGTATAGGGGCAGTGTACTATCTAGGAGCAACAAATTAAATGCATTACTGCGATCATTATTTTTTCCTATCCTCACAATTACAAATCAGACATGCATACAGGTGGCTGTCTTTGGGGTGTAAATGTGAGAAGCATAGAGGCATGCTATGGATATGTATGACAGTAACTTAAGATACATGGCCATGGCCATTTGAACCTCTGCTTTCATCCCCATCCATAACCATAGGGATACAGGGATAGTGACTGTCATTTTTTTTTCAGGGGAGGGGAGCTATGGAGGCAAGCATTATTCTAAGATAGGCTTTATGTATTCTCTCAAATATTTCTTGTCTGTTTATTGTGAGACACTCTTGTCAGCTTTGAACATTAAGCCTTGGGCACAATTTGCGTCTTCCTTGAAAGAAAAAAAAAAAGACTGAAGTTCTTTTGTTACTCATTATGTTTGTTCAGGCTACCACTGGGTCAAAAAGTTGGGAAAATGCTCAGAAATGCACCTTAGAGCATCACTATAACCGTATGGCTTCTGGAGTCATGGCATCTGCAAGAGTTGCCCCCCCAAGCTTAATTCACTTATTTCCTACAGAGTTATAACTGTGCTGTCTTGGACAGGTAAGGTATTTTGAAAGGATGCAAGGAAAAGTAAAGTTAAACAGCAGCACTGAATTTCTTTCCTTAATCATAATTTTTGCTCAAGCCATCATTAGATGAAACATTTGTAAAAAAAAGTACACTTCAGCACATATAGAAAGCCATAGCTTCTTGAAAAATCAGAAGAGTAAGGGAAATGTGAGAAAAGGAAGAAAAGAGGGTAATGTACATGGCGCAGGAAGCTCAGAACTGAGGGAAAATGGGATAGCACTGGAGAATGTGTGCAGGAGACGTGAAATATTAAGGCAGTGGGAGGGGGCATGAAACACTTTGCCTATGACACCATTTCAACTGACGCCAGCCCTGTACATAGGATTGTTGTAATATATCATTATTGCAACTGTCAGTCACTGTCAATGCCCCTCTGTGAAATGGGCCAACATAGTGTAGTACTCAGGTTCGTCAAACTGTAAGATCATTGTAGCTACAATTCAATCCATGTACACTACCCAAAAACTCTGCAGCATGAAGTGAAATGTTAGTTAGGGTGGGCAATACTTAGGCTGGACTTGTACAGGGGCCCCCCAAGTTGATAATTGCTTTGGCCCCCAAAATGTTAACACCAGCCCTGACTGAACCCAAGATTTTATTCAACTTTTAAGGATGCAAATGCAGTAAGACTTAATTCAGTTGGATCATATAGCCATAATACAAGGATTTTTGGTAGTGGATTATTAGTTATGGCAGTAAAGGTCAATTTTCAAGAGAAACATATATTTATTTAACGTCTCTCACAAGCCTGTTCAATATGGACGTATACTTGGAAAATATTATATTATCCACCCTTAAAATAAGCCATATGTGCATACATTTCAAATAATGAACTTAATGTATTTTGGTACCCTCCACAGTCGAGGGGTGTGTAGGCCTAATGAGGAGTGTACCTCTCAACAGTTCCCATTTTGGAAGCATACCCCTAATTGTGTTTCAAACATTTGTTCTATCACTCACAAAATTAGTTAATAGTACAGGCATTTAGAAAGTATCACTGATTTGTAGTGTTGTCCCCAATTATTGAAAGTTTAGAGCTACATGAAGAGCTTTTACCAATGCAGGGCTTTATTTCCACATCAGTTTCTTAGGTCATTGGTAAGTAACAGACAATCAGTCTGCAGACCATTATGAGTCTAGCAATAAACTATACTCAGAAGATCCCCCAGGCTTGAAGATGGTAAGACAAAACAAACAAGAGAAATTTGGAGGCTACCAATCCAATCACCTCAATTTACCATAAAAGTGTCAGTGGTGCTACTCCAAACTGACGCATTGGAAATGTGTTACAGAGACAGGGGACATACTGAGACATGACTATCACATCAACATGTCATTTATCCATTAACGAGGGCTTAAGATGTTTATTCTGGTATCTGAGGAGTTCTGAGAAAAGGAAGAGGAGGTCAAAAAGTATCAGGGTTTTAATACGTTGAAAAGCTGATCATAGATCACCATGGAGGAGTGCAAAGAAACTGAGTAATGGGAGAGGGCTACCAGTCTGAGTATATAATTGACAGTCCTGAGGCCTCTGATGTTTTTAGTAAAGTACTTATTTGGGTCATCAAGTAATTAAAAAGGTTTATACTGAGAGGTTCCTAAACACAGCCATATTTGGATGACAAATGCTACCAGTTTTAAAGAAATTGTCAGTGATTTACACAAATCGCATATTGACTAATTTTTTAGTAGCAATAAAGGGCTTTTGCTAAGCATGTGACTGTTGCTACATTCCCTCAAAATACCAAGCGCTATCAGGATGGCTACAAAGCTGATGGAGATTCTGTAAAGCCAGTACATTCAAAAGGGATATAAGAAAATAGGGCAGTTTAATAACTTACTTATGGTATAAGACAGATGGCTTAATTGGCTAAACCAGAAAATTATGATAATATGGCATGCGGCTACAGGATACAAGAATATGACCTTGGATACAATTTCTACTACACTCTGTAAACAATGTATGTAATAGAAGTATTCAAAAATCAAAAGAAAAAAATTAAATCCAAACAGTAAAAAGTAACACCAAATAGAATGAACACTAATCAGTAAACAGCAAAAGATTTAAATCACATAATCTAAGATATAGTTTCAAGGGAAGTAGCCAAGACCAATAGCTTTAATTTCCAAACCAGTGGAACAATCAGTAGAAGCAACAATGCAACAACAATAGTGATAAAATGTGCAAACAATAGCTGAAATCATAGATTCATTTGGTCACTATCTAAATAGCAGCAGCAATAATCAAACACTTTAGCACAATAACTCAACGTAAAACCTGTAGAGTAAAGAGTTACAATGCTGTGGAATCAGAACAAGCAGCAAACATATGTCAGACTATGCAATCCAATAGTCTGTAAAACACTACTGTGAAGCAGTAGCTTTAAATATATAACAATCAGCACACATCAGCAACGAGCAGCAATGCAACAAAATCAGTTATAAAAAAGTGTAAATAATAAATGAGCTCTTAAGTTAATTTGCTTTTTATCTAACTAGTATCAGTAATCAGCAATAATGCAAAATTACCTGAAACAGTATTAGCAGCAGAGCAATGTTACCACAGATATTGTTAGAAGTCGAGCAATGTGAAAGCAAAATGTTGAAACAATACAGTATTATTTAGAAATGCAATACTACAGTAAACAGCTGCAGTAATGTGACAGAAGCAGATGAAGTACGGTCAGTAGTTTAGAATGAAAGCCACATACTGACTGGGGCGTGGCCAACATGGTTAGCAGTTAATAGCACTGTTTTTTTTTAGCCCTGCTTCATTTTAACATCTCTGCCAGGATTTTTACTAAAAAAACTCAAACAGAACATTTCAAAACTTGATGGATATCTAGCTGAACTTCTGCTGAAAGATTTTCTAGAAAAAATAAGTTTGAACCTCTTAATTGTTTTTTTGTGCCAAGAAAACTAGAAAGAATTAAGTGTCTCAGAATGAGCCACTCTAAGATCAGTGTACAGGACAGTACTATGAAAAAAGGCATATAAGCTGTACTAAGTAACATCAGTGAGTTATCTGTAAAGACAGATAAATTAGAAAGCAAAATGGGCAATTTTAAGGAGGAATGTAAACAAGTTGAAGAGCTGGGTGAATCTCTTAAACAATAGTCATCATAAATCTCGAGTATAGAAGAGGGAATATGTCCGATTTTGATGGAAGATTACTTGAACATGAGAACAACATTGGATTTCTTCTGAAACAAAACAACTTATTCTGGGATAAAATAGAAGACTTAGAGAACAGACCTAGAAGGAATAGCATCAGGATTTGTGAGATTCCTGAAAAAGGAGGGGTTAGACCGTACGATTCAATTCCTTAATACCTGGCCACCTAAAACTTTGAACCTGCCTGAAGCTCTTTCCTTTGGCATTGAAAGGGCATATAGATCACTTTCTAACTCATCTTTAAAAAAACACCTTCACCAAGGTCAGCGATCGTAAGATTTTTCTCAAGTCAAGATAAGGATTTTGTCTTAAAGGACAGGATTAAGTCTTAAAAGCTGCATTATTAATTATCCAGTTAAAATTAAAGGAAATACTATAAGATGTGACCAAGACTATTCTACTTTAGTGATGTCCAATACAAAAGCAGATGTACCATTTGTTAAAAGCTTAAACAACAATATTAAAGCACAAATCTTGTTTCCAGCTGAAATAAGGATTTACCTTCCAGAAGGAAGATGATTTTTAACACCTTGGAAGATGTAATGGACTTTATACAGAACAATAAAATCCTAGAAGAGAAACAGAAGAAATGGGCTGGAACCTATCAACTTCTTTGAAGAGAAATGCAAGAAGAGATGGTTGTTTAATAAAAGACAGAAATAGTAAAAAAACTGAAGGACAAATGAAAATCAATATATTTCATGGATATCAAATAAATGCTTGAATACTTATGAACAGGTGCTGTATATTACTTTTTACAAGGTGAATCATTTATTTATTTCCCTACTTCAAATGGTTACTAGTTCCCTTTCTAAAATGTCAAGATCTTGATTATTTTAGCTATATATGAAATTAAAGCCACTTCTTTTCATTTAAAGTTTAAAAGGTTAAAGTATTCATCTTATTAAAAGTTAATTATTATGATGAAACTTATGTTAGGTGGTAAACTTTCTGATATCTTGGCATAGTTCAGTAATGTATTATTAAATACAATACAAGATGCAACAAATGCCACTAAAGAAGCATGTTAAGTTACATTCCGGGTTCTTAAAATGGTCCAGTACTGTGCTATTGATAGTATAATTGACATGCAATAGCACCCAAGACAGACATGTTACTATTGCAATGATATGAAATAAGAGTAACACTCACACTTTTACAAGTTAAACCTAGATCACACATAACTGTCATTCTTTTAATGCAAGTGTATATGCTATGGATTCCTTTAAGAACTGACAGTCTGCTTTTTATTAACCATCTCATACAAATAGTGCTTGCAGAATCATTAAATGCCATTTCTTTCAGTGCAATGGCTTTTTTCAGTGGTTGGGATACTTTGAGGTTTTTTTTTTTTGTTGTTTTTTGGTGGTTTGGAGGGATATGAGGGCTTGATATTTCATGTGGAGGTTTCTTGGATTCACTTGTGAACATTTTGTGTGAATTGCAACTGATGGGAGTGTTCATTTTTCCAGCCCTTATCATGAAAACCAGCTTGAAACAACTTAGAGCCAAGAGCACTTTTGTGATGTTGCAGGAGTTCTAAAATTCTAAAAACAGCCCAGGTTACTTCTTCCTGTCTAAAAGTAAATATTCATAATATTTTGAATCATATGCTAAGATGTTAAACAATAAGTTAGATAAAAAGCAAAGGACACAGAAATGCATTCTAAACCACTGCCCGTTATTAAATAGTTTGGAATGCTTGCAGTATACCAAAAGGATAGTTTATGTACTAGATTACAGAATGACACGTCTGGTAAAAAAAAAAAAAAAATAGGATTATGTTTCTCTTGTTATTGTCTCTCTTTAATAACAAACCTTAATATCTCAGAACAATTTATTATCAACAGTTTGAATCTTAAAAGGGAACATTTTTTCAGATGTTTGCTCAGATACTATTAGATACAACATTTAAGGAAAAAATAGAACTGATTCTAACAGTAGTACTAGATTAAAGACTATCAAATACATAAGGGTAAATACAAATGTTCTGTTATATGATGTTCTACACTAGGATTATAGCTAAAATATAAAACCTAGCAATATAGCAATAGTACAAGACTCAGTACACAGAAATAGAAAGGGTGGGAGGTTGGCATAGTGGTTAAGGTGTTCACCTTATAGGCACAAGGTAGTGTTTGATTTTCATATAGGGTAACTGCTGGGCTTGCAGTGACCCACGAAAGAGAGTTAACCTGGTACTAATGTATGAACAAATGATTCTATGAACAACTTTACACAAAGTTAATAGAAAAAATATATAAAATCATCTGACCTCTAAATTAATAAATATGAAAATAAGAACTGACTTCCTCCTAGACCAGGGAATAATGTGGGGTACTGGGAAAGATGACTGTAGAGTTATTCAGTTTGGTCAACTTATAATAAAGATTCTGAATACCTGTTTAACATTTCTTATTCATAATAACTCACTGACAGGCTTTAAGATGATGCATACAAAAAATATGAGACATTAATATAAATACACGACTGATGCAAACCTAGTAAAAAAAAACACAAAACTGAACTATTTCCTATGGGAGATATAATAAAAAGGAATTACTGAATTGGGAGGGTTTTAAAGTGAAATCACAAGGCATAGTGGGAATGCATTTTTGTGGTAACTGTTCAGTCTGTAACAGAGTCAAAAATGTGGATGGCAGTGGCACCATGATCAATGGCAGGAGATATAAAGCTAGAGAATATCTTAATTGCAATTCTTTTGGTTAGTTTACATTATTGGGTGTGATTGTTGTAAAACTTGTTAGTACATTGGGCAAACAAAGAGGAAAGTCAAGGTGAATTTGTTGGAACATAAGGAGGCAGAACATGGACAGTCCAGTAGCAGAACATTTTATATCTAAACACAGGGGTTCAGCAAATGGCTTACTTTTTAGTGTTTTGGCACAACCTAATGTCACGAATGTTGGGAATTGAATAGGTTAGAATGCAGAATGATCATAAATTATCGAACTTTGTACCCTAGAGGGATGAATTTAGATTGGAATATAATGTTAAAAAAGATTCTATATCATAAAATGATTTTGTTATATATATGTTGAATATATTTTTTTTCTATAGGACACATTTATATAAATTAAGATATTACAATAATAATATATATATATATAAGTTCTTCATAACAAAGATGGGAATTTTTTGGTTTTATATGTACTTAATATTTGCAATTTTCAATATGTGATGATTTTTTGCCATTATAACTAAGTGTTCAAACAATTTAATTGTTTAATTGATGGTGTCTTGAGTGATTTTAAGTGCTTGATGTATAAACTGGATAGCATTTGTTAAATTAAGTTATTCCAAGAAGGTAAAAGGCAGAGTTACCAGAATAAAATATTATTTATTTATTTACTGCAGATGGTTTGCCAGGATGGTCCACTGGGCCAATAAGAACCCGTTTTCAATGGAGTCCTGGGGAGAAAAGCTCCATTAAAGATAATAGTATCGTCAAAGTTAAAGGTTACATAATAATGCAGAAGTACAGATTAAATCATAGCATTTAAAGATACAATTCATGAAATTTTACAATAAATGTTATAAACATAAGTAAACATTCACAAATATATATGTTCCTACTGGAGAAATATGACAGCAGGATAATGAGTACATGGGGTGCTAGAGGGTGCAAGTAGGGAAGAGAGATAGGGGAGAAATTAACCTAGCAGGGAGGAGTTGGGAGAAAAAGAGAGAAGAAAGGAGGAGAGAAGGTGGATGGATGAGGAAGAAGAGAATGGGGAGGGAGGAGGAGAGCAGGGAGGGAAGAGTAGGCAGAAAAAAGTTATGTAGGGTGGGAGCAGGAGCATTCCTAGAGGGATATTTAGATGTGAGTGAAGTAAGGTTTTAAAGGTAGAGTGGCTAGCGGTGGCAAAGATGGAAGGTGGTTGGGAGTTCCACTGGCATGATAAGGCAAATGATAGGAGATTTTTGCCTGAGGGATGGGCAGGTTTACACAATTCAATCAGATTATGATTGTTAGATCTTAACAGTCTGTCTGGAAGGAGCATTTTAAAGGTGGAAGAAAAGAAGGGGCAGATGATGAGTTTGTGGGCATGAATGAGTTGAATGTAGGTGAGATGATTTAGATAGCTCTGCCAGTTTAGTTTATGTAGGGCAATACAGTGATGGGTAGATAATTTGTGGTTTGAGACAAACCTGGCAATTTTATTATAACAGGAAGAGAGTTTTGACTTAAGAGAGGAATGTAGGTTAGTAAGGAGTGGGGCACCATATAGGAGAAAAGGAGTGAGGTATATGGTAAAAAGAGTGAACTTGGTAGAGGGAGTGAGGTAGCGATTTTGGCAGTAGAGCATACCCAATTCCGGATGTTTTTTTTTGCTATTTGCAGGTGATTGTTTAACTTAAGCTGGTCATCAATGAGGGCACCTAATAGTTTAGCCTCAAGTACTAATGCGAGGGAAGTATTGTTCAGGCTAGTGATGGAGAATGATTTTTTGTCTATGGTGGATGTTCTGGAAGGGGTAAATATCATAAGTTTAGTTTCTGAAGCATTGAGTGCTAGGTGGCTATCTAACCATCCACTGTTCAGTGATAAGACAAAGCATGTTGGGTTTACTTTATGAAGGTGGAGGTGGCAGAACAGATGATAGTGGAATCATCTGCATATTGAATGAGTTTTACATGAGGGACTAAATGGTGGAAATCTGTAATGAATATATTGAATAGAAGGGGACCTATTATTGAATCCTGTGGTATGCCTGTGGGGGTGTTAAGGAATGAGGAGGTAGTTTTTTCCATTTCACTGATTGTTGCCTATTAGAGAGGTAACTGGTAAACCAGTTAAGAGAGGAGAGGGATAGAGTTAGACAAGACAGCTTAGTAAGGAGAAGGTTATGAGAGATGGTATTGAAGGCCTTGGAGAGGTCTAGGAGTGGGGTAGATACGAAGCAGCCAGAGACGCGGGCTTTAACAGTTTCGAGGAAGGAGAGAAGAGCAGTGGTAGTGCTGTGCCTAGGTTTGAATCCATGTTGTGTGGTGGATAGTAGGTGATTGCCTATAAGATAGGGTAGACTGCTATCTGATTTAAGTATTCTTTACTCTTTACATTAGCGACTGCATATTCTCGCCGAAAAGTGAGTTTGTAACTGCTGTACTACTTAAATAAGCTTGTTATTGCATTTTTGCTTACCTGCACTTTAAACTCATTTTTTATTGTTTAACTGTTGAGGCTGCCCACCCAAGTGTGCTAGCCTGTGCAAAGCATTTACTGTGTTTTCCTGCTATCTGTTACTGTCTTAAAAAAAAAAATATATATATATATATATATATATATATATATATATATATATATATATATATATATATCCTTGTTGTCCCACCTTTACTGTGGTAGAATAGTCCTGAATTCAGGTTTTGCTGTATTCTGGACTTTAGTACAAGCTCCTGTATTGACCATATCCTTACTTGGATAGGAGGAAGCTTCTCTGTTCACCAGTGAGAGTGGGGAACTTTGAGCAGCCTATCTGTCCCTGGAGGAGTGGTCTCAGCCCAGAAACTAGTTGTTTATTGGCCGTTGTGGGCTAATTCCTAGCTCTTTTAAGTCCCTGCTTTAAAACCCGCTTTGGTGCAGTTTTTGCACTTGTTCTGACTCAGCCAAGCTCCTCGTGGTCCTGCAGAGTGGTGCTAGCAGCAGAGAGACGAAAAAGAGTGACTGCTACCTGATTTAAGTATTCTTTACTGCCTTTACATTAGCGACTGCATATTCTCACCGAAAAGCGAGTTTGTAACTGCTGTACTACTTAAATAAGCTTGTTATTGCATTTTTTGCTTACATGCACTTTAAAGTCATTTTTTATTGTTTAATTTAACTGTTGAGGCTGCCCACTCAAGTGTGCTAGCCTGTGCAAAGCATTTACTGTGTTTTCCTGCTATCTGTTACTGTCTTACAAAAAAGAAAAAAAAAATATATATCCTTGTTTCATGCCTTTTCTGAGCTAGAATAGTCCTGAATTCAGGTTTTGCTGTATTCTGGACTTTAGTACAAGTTCCTGTGTTGCCCATAACCTTACTTGGATAGGAGGAAGCTTCTCTGTTTACCAGTGAGAGTGGGGAGCTTTGAGCAGCCTATCTGTCCCTGGAGGAGTGGTCTCAGCCCAGAAACTAGTTGTTTATTGGCTGTTTTGGGCTAATTCCTAGCTCTTTCAAGTCCCCTGCTTTAAAACCCTCTTTGGCGTGGTTTTGCACATAGCACAGTGCTGCTTAAACAGGTTTAAACTATTCTTGGCCCCACAAAGTCTGCTCTTCACTTTTTCCCTTAGAACTGCTCTAAATCTCAAAATAAGCACTCTATTTTCATTCTAAAGCCCTGCACTTGCTCATATAAGTAATCTTACATGTAAACACTAATAAACTTAAGCATTACACCCTCTTATACTCCTTTTAAGTACTTGCTCCCTATTGGTCCTTTCTGATCAGTCAATAAGTAGTTCCCTATACTATTCAGATATGTCCAAAGGTCAGTTTTGGGTGTACTCCCCAGTCCAGCTGGTGAATCTGGGAATCTTGAGGCAATGTTACAACTGCCTTATGTACACAGACCACCCTCTCCTCCTCCCAACAAGCTCAAATATATGTGAGAGATGCAACTATATAGCCAAACTGGAGGCTGAGCTCTCTCAACCCAGTACTGCCACAGCCAGTCAGGAGGAAACGGTAACCACACACACCACAAATCCAGTCTCACATAGACCTATTGCATCAGCAAGCCAAACACAAACACACAAAAACATACTCGGAGGCTCTAAACAAAAATCTGCCTAAGCAGCAGAGACCTCCAAAGCAGACATCCAAGCAACCCCTACCATGCAATACCCACGTAACACATAGCTCACAAAGTCAGTGTGCCACACAGTCACAGCCCCTAAGGCTAAATAACACACCTAATACACTTGTAATAGGCGACTCTATTATCAGACACACTGATGTCCCACTCACCAGACTGGACAAGGAGGAGGTCACTGTAAGCTGCCTGTCAGGTGCCAGGATCCGCCACATAACACATGCATTCAGGTCACTCCAAAGCAAGTGCAAATATGACTCTGTCATTGTCCATGCTGGTGTGAATGACCTGAGATGTACCTCCCTGGACTACATGAAAAGAGACATAGAGGAGTTCCCTTATCATGTAGCCCAGGCTGGTATGACCCTGACCTTGAGTAGCATCTTGCCCTCACCAAGAATGATGCCACAGTATAAAGACAAAATGATCAATTTTAACAATTGGCTAAAGTATTGGTGTTATTCAAAGGGGATCCAGTGTCTGTCAGCCTGGGATGACATGCTAGGCAAGCCACGTTGCTTCACTAGGGACGGCTTGCACCTGTCACCCTGGGTTTTAGAATACTGGCAAAGGCTCTTGCCTCCCCAATAGTGCCTTTTTTAGGCAAGGCTTAAAAGACAAACCCACCTCCATAGACAAAACAAAGAAAAAAAAACTAAGTCTAAAACTCAAGATGCACTCACTTGAGACTCTCCTCAGTATGGAGAATATCGATATCTGTGCTGTAAGAGAAACCTGGTTCAAGGCTCCCGAAAGCACCCCAGCACTACCAGGTTATACCTCATTACCATGCTTTTCGGCTCCAAAACTCAGACCGAACCACAAAAGGAGGGGGAGTATCCATATTCATCAGAGACACCCACACCTAGGTTAGTGGCACTGCATGAAGCATCAGAGACCATCCATGTGCAAATAACAGTGGGCAAAACTGCCTTTCAGTTTGTAGCCTGCTACAGACCACCCTCCCAAACACGGGATCCCCACTCGGCTTTCCTGAGAACACTGGTGAATATGAAGGTCTCTCTAAACACCATTATATTGGGTGACTTCAACTACCCAAACATTGATTGGGAAAACTACTCAAGCCCAAACACCCTCGCCCAATGGTTCCTAGAATTTGTAAACTCAAATGCTATGGAACAACTAGTCACCACTCCCACAAGAGGGGAAAACATATTGGACCTGGTCATCACCAACATGGGGTCTGTTCCACACCAGAGGTATACCCCTCATTGGTAAGATCAGACCATAAATTAATCTCACTGGACATCCATATTCCATCCCCACCCCCAGCCAAGGAAACCACGGTGAAGAACTTCTCAAAAGCAAATTCACACTTCTCAAAACCGAGGTGGAATCCTTCAAAGCCCCTGGGCCAGTGGAAAATACGGCCCAAAATGCAGAATCCTTTACAAAAGCATTCTATGGACACCTACAGGAATGCATGGAACATGCTATCCCAAATAAAACCAAGACTCACTCCTCCAAAGGCAGGAAACCTGTCTGGTGGACCCCAGCCATAAATAAGTTATACAACAGAAGGAGGAACTTACTACATGATAGAGTAAAATCCCAAAAAGGGAAGGCATCTCTAATAAGTACTAGCAAGAAACTATGATCCCTCATAAAATCATATAAGGCCAGCTTCGAAAGAAAAATTGCACAAGACACTAAAGATAATCACAAGGCCTTCTTTAGTTATGTCAGGAACCTGGGAGAAAACTCCCAGATATGCTCTGAGTTAGTGCAAAATGCCAAAAAGTATACTGAACCCACAGAAATTGCCAACATCCTGGCAGAATCGTTCAGTGCAAACCCCCCCCCCTTCCCCCCCAAAAGAGCAAATGTCTCTCCCAACAGAATGTAGCCTCCCTGAGATCACAGATACACAGGTGAGACCTGCCCTCTCCAAAGCAAAAAACACAGCATCAATGGGACCAGACGGTGTCCCGGGCTGCATCTTACATGAGCTCCAAGAAGAACTAAACCCTCACATAAAGTCACTGCTCAGTCTCAGCCTTACTACAGGATATGTACCCAAGGAATGGTGTACAGCAACAGTGGTCCCGCTCCACATAGATGGTGCCACAACGTACCCCGGAAACTATACCCTATAAGCCTGACTAGCCTGGTCTGCAAGGCTATGGAGCGCATCATCATGGAAATCATAAACAAAGACATTGGGAACTTCCAGACACTGGATCCTACCCAATTCGGCCTTGTTAAGGGCAGATCTTGCCTCTTGAACCTGGTCAACTTCTTTGAAACAGTTACCAAAGCCATAGATGAAGGGAAGGTAGTCCACACAGCCTACCTGGACCTCAGAAAAGCCTTCGACACAATACCCCACACTCGGGCATCATAAATAAGCTCACCAGCTTAAATATCAACCCCTTTGTCACAAGATGGGTTGCAAACTGGCTCAGGGATAGAACCCACATGGTCAGAATTGCTGGTGCCATGTCAGACTCTAAACCAGTTACAAGTGGCATCCCACAAGGCTCAGTCCTGGGACGTCTCTTGTTCGGTATATATTTCTCCAAGGTACAGGCTAACACGGGTGGACTATGGCTGACAACGTTCGTGGATGACTGCAAACTGGGTGCCATAATTGACTCTCCGGCTGACACAAGCATCCTCTAAAAGGGTCTCACAGAGACGGATAACTGGTGCCAGAGCCATGGCCTAAAGCTAAATGCCAAAAAGTGCATAATCATCCCCTTTGGGAAAAACAAAGTGCCCACAAATTACCACATAGGTGGTAATCCATTAAGTACGGAAGACGTAATTAGGGACTTGGGGACCCAAGTAGATAGTAATCTCTCCTTTGACAATCACATTGCCAAAGTGGTTAGAAAGACCTTTAATATAGCCCACCTTATCACGAAAGAGTTCATATCTAGATCAAGAAAGGTCATTGTGCCCCTCTACTCATCACTTATCAGGCCCATAATTGAATACAATGCCCCATTTGGGATGTACCTTACCCGACACCTGCAGCAACTGGAAAGACCCCAAAAGTACCTCACCAAGAGGATCAAGGGACTCAAACAGATGCCCTATGCAGTTCGGCTAAAGAAACTCCAGCTCTACTCAGTTGTGTACCGCCTAATCAGAGGCTATCTGTGTCTGACGTATAAAGTCATGTCCAACCCAGAATTAATGGACATGCTCCACCTCAGGAAATCCAAATTCCTTAAAGCTACATGCGCCAGGGACTTAAACCTCAGCACAAAAATAAATAGGACATGCTGGAGGGACAGATTCATATCCCAGAGGCTCCCCTCACTCTGGAACAAAATCCCAATCCATGTTAGGCAGAGCCCCTCACTGACCCTATTCAAGAGAAATCTTGACGAGTGGATGGGAGATCGTAAGTTTACCCCTGGGATCTCTTCTGTGTCCCTGCTAGACAGAGGTACAGTAAACTAACCTTAATAGGGCTACCTTCTGTGACCTACTATACAGAGGCACAGTCAACAAATCTAAAAGGATGGTGAAAGCCAAACACACTCTGGATAGGCTTATAAATGCCCTAGGGCAGATAGCCTAGTATCAACCTATGAACCTAAGAAGTTGTAGATGAATACATTTTTCAAGAATTTTAGGGGTTAGGATGGCGATGGGTCAAACATTTGGAATATTGTTATTGTTGCCTCCTTTGTGTAGGGGAATAATAAAGGCCTTTTTCCAAAGCTGGGGTATGTAGCCTTCTTGGATTGAGTGATTTATTAGGACACTGATGGGGAGAGCGATGGCTTTGGCAGCTATCTTTAGGAAGTAGGAGGGTATGTTATCAGGGGCATTGGAGCAAGGTTTTAATTTCTGGAGAAGTTTTTTTATAGTAACATCGGAATAGGTTTTATAGAGAAAGGAGGAAATTGGGAGGTGGTGGTGTTAAGGGAGGAGGCAGTAGGGGGAGCTGAAGGAGAGGATGTAGAGTTGTTAGTGAAGAATGATGTTAGTTTGACAACTGAGTCGATGAACAATGAATTAAATTGGGTGGCCAAATCCATGTCCGAGGCATCTGGATCAGGGCAAGAGTTTTCTTTTTTACTGGGGTTGAGGGACGGAGGAGACATCATTCCAGAATTTTTTAGGATTTGTCTTGGGGCTAGTTTGGAGTAAGGAGATATAAGCTTTGCGGTCTGCTATAATAAGCTTTTTGACTTTGTTGTGAAGTGTTTTATATTCATTAAGGGTGATGGGAGTTTTATTTTTCTGGTGGCATTTCCAAGCTTTGTCTCTTAGTGCATGGTAGCTAGTGTATCCTTGGTTAACCAAGGGGCAGTTTTACTTTTTATTCTTTTTGTTTTAGTGGGGCAACGGTATCTAAGAGGTTTAAGAATGTTGAGTTAAAGTAACTGCATCTTCCAGGGGAAGAGTTTTTAGAGAGTTCCAGTTTGTGGATTTTAGTGAGTATGAAAAGGTATTGGGAATGAAGTTTTTTAGGGAGAGTATGGCGATATAGTTAAGTGAAAGTTGTAGGGGAGAGGGAAAGTGATGAGTACAGGTGGGGAAGTGATCACTAAGTAAGTTGAGAAGGCTGCCACTGTCAGAGATGTTGTGAGGGTTAGAGACTAAGATCCAGTCTAGGGTACTGCCCGAGTAGTAGTCTTTGGAGGATCTAGTAGTGGAACTTATTAGCCGAGTAAAATTATAGAGGTTTATATTTAGGGAGTTTGTTGGGGATTGAATGCTTGTCCAGTTAATGTTGACGTCACCCAGAATTATGTTCTCACTGCATATGTTGGTGGAGAATCAGGAGAGAATATCTTTGAGGGAGGCTGTACATATATGTTTGTATCTATTTATCTGAAGTAGAGCTAGAATTAGCTCAGTGTTAGCGATTTGAGGGACAGGCTTAGTGTACGGAGTAACCGAGAGAGAGGATGAGTAGAGGAGAGCCACACCCCTACCTTTTTTATGGGTTCTGTCTTTTCTGATGATAGAATAGTTGTGGTGCGTTATTTTGGAGTCTTTTATATGGGGTTTTAAACAAGTTTCTGAAATGGATAGGATACCTGGTTGGTTATGGGACAAGCCATGTATGAAGATTGGGGATTTTGTCAGTTATACTTTGAGCATTTAGGGAAGTATAAATAATTGATTTTGCTGTTGAGGAGGGGGTAGAGGGGCCAGGGTTAGGTGTATGTTACCAGGGAGAAGGATAGTAATAAGTTGGTGAATATGTAAAAAGAGGTGTTTGGGCTGTTTAGTATCAGGTATGAGTGTTGTGAGTTTTGTGGGGATAGGGGTAAATAGAGTGGGAGTGGAATGTTTAGAGGATAAGATAAGTTTATAGGGAAAAATATTATAGATAGGATATATATATAGTGGGATATTAGGATTGTCGAGCGTGTGGGTAGTGAGGGAAATGAGTTTGTTTATGAAAAGGTGGAGAATGATTAGAAGGAAGAGGTTGGGTGAGATAATTTAGATAAGATAAGGTGAATAGAAGTAGTATCTGAGTTGTGAAGAAAGCAGGTGTTGAAAGCAGAATGGATTTAGTAATTTGTTGCTACTTTAGATCCTGTGGTGTTTCGTGGTTCTTGTTCTGCAGTTCAGTTTTGTGTTTTTTGACACAGTAATATAAGCCAGAAATATCAGCTAAGCTTTGTTAATCTAATGGAGGATTTGAGAGGTAGTATGTTCATCTTTTTCAACAAACTAGGAATACGTTATACGAATACTCCTTGGTAGAATGTTTTAGGGTTATATCATTAGGTATTTTTTATTTGTTTCAAAAGTTTTGTCCATAGCTGAATATTTCATATAGTTACATATGAAATATTTAATAAGTTCTGTAAACTTGTGTTTTTTTTTCTTTGTTATATAAATGTCTGATTTTAAATGTATATCTGTTAATATTAATGGATTGAATAATCCAGTAAAGAGGGGGAGACTGTTCAAATAATTGCAATTACATAAAGCTCATAGCATTTCTACAGAAAACACATTTACTTAATAAAGATGTAAATAAAAGTTCACTACAAAATTCTTTGATTTTAGCAGGTTCTGGCTTTCGAACTAAAAGAAGAGGCACCCTCGTTTTATGGAAGAACTCACCTGTAATGCCTAAAGTAAAAGATACCTATGTTGATAAAGATGGTATGTTAAGTTTGTCTTTTTGGCTTTTCCCAGTTAGGGGTCACCACAGTGGAACTCCGGTCCGCCAATGATTGGTAGTAGATTTTTTATGGTGACGAGTTGCCAGCCCGATGCCCAACCTTCAGCGAAGGCACACCCATTCCCGCATGTCTTTTGGTGGCCCCTCGACCGCACGGAGGACATGCAGACGAGTGGCCTCCGAAAGACAGCATTTTTATAACTGAGTGGAACAGAAAATTAGATACATTGGTGAGCACTTATTGGATTTCAGGGGTTGGAGCTAAAGATGCAAAAAATTACTTAGACACTATACTCTACTAAATGAAAGGTAAAATCATAATGGCTGGTGATTTTAATTGCATTTTATCAGACAAAGATTCCACTGCAGATAGAAAGCTGAGAATCACATCTCCAGCCAAACATTTACCGAATTTTGTAAATCTAATACATTTAAAGGATGTATGTCAGCTAAGGAAAACAAACTCATTTCAATTTACCCATTATTCATACAGACATGGAACACAAATATTGATAATTTGTTTGGTCTTAAACAATCTATCACATATCAGAGAAGTTTCAATATGTCTATTATCAGACCATAATGCAATAATTGTTAATATTATTTTAAAAACAGTCTAATATCACAGGAGATTACCAGTATACATTATTAAAATAAAAGGATTCAAGGACTGGCATTTTAAAGAGATCAAAAATTTCCTAGAAATAAACAAGCATGGTGAAGTAATTGACATGGTCCTGTGGGATTCTCTAAAGGCTTACTTAAATGGACGAGTTACAAGCTGGTATATTAATAAAACAAGAGAATGAGAAAGAATTGATTGCACTACAGGCTAAAATAAACACACTAACATTAAATCTAAAACCAAATTACATTATCACAAGTCTGAACTTAAAAGCTGAAATACAGAGTATGTTGAAATTCTAAATCATAAGGTTTCATTAAACCCGAAAAAAACTTTAGGGGTATTCAGTAAACCCTTTAAGCCTGCATAAACTTGCTCTTAGATCAAAAATGAATAAACTAACCATAACAAAGAAATTATAAGCACATATAAATAATAAAAAAGAAAGAAGAACAGATATTAAGGGTATTCTGGAGAGCTTTAAAATATTTTATGAAAATATAAATACAAATAACCTAGATAATGATGATATAGTTGAAAAACTTCTAAGAGAAAATATAAATAATAAATTAACAAGTGAACAAATAAAACAAAAAGTTGATAGACCATTCACTTTAACAAAATAAAAGATCAAATAAAAAAGTAAAAAAAAATACTAAGGCGCTGGGCTTAGATGATCTTACACCAGAACTATATAAAATACTACCAGACAATGCAGTTAAAATTTTAGATAAGTTCCATAGAGAAATAAAAACAACTGCTAAAGTCCCCCACATCATGGAAATATTTCCTTGTATCACCTATTTTAAAACAAGATAAGGATCCTAAAAAGCGATCATCATACAGACCCATTTCACTTTTAAATGTGGACTATAACATGTTTGTGTCCATTTTAGGAAACAGAATTAATCTACGTAGCAGTGATCAGACTGGGTTTATTTTCCGTAGACAGGAACAGGATAATAATAAAAATACATACATTAATAGACTATGCAAATAAAAATACAAAAAAAACTTTCTATCATTAGTCTTGATTTAGATAAGGCTTTTGACTCATTTAATTGGTCATACTTGCTTAAAACACTTAAAGTGTATCATTTCTCGCCTGAGCTAATTGCATTAATTTCTAAGTTAACGCTTGTGCTAATGTTAAAATAGGTTCTTTTCATTCTAATTCATCTAAATTACAAAAGGGCACAAAACAAGGTTTTCCATTATCACCTTTATTTTTTTGCATTAGCTATAGAACCCTTTGCTGTTAGTATTAGATCCAATAAGAACATTAATGGCATCAAAATAAAAGATTTCAGACTAAAGATTCAACTCTTTGGTGATGATATTTTACTAACAATAGGAAATATAGAAAATTTAGTAGAACATATAATTAGTTTAAAGAGTCAGTTTGAAGAAATCTCAAACTTTAGAGTTAATCATAATAAAACAAGTATATTATTAATTAATAAATATTATACAAGGACCCCCACCATTAATATTCAAAAACGTGTATGTTGATCGGTCAGCGTGCCCATTGTAAATCCTACAATATGCCAATGGAAAAAGGTTCGGTCGCCCGAACTTTTAATAAAAAAAAAAAAAAAAAAAAAAACAGAGCAACAGAGACTTTCTTTTCTCCGTTGTTTTTGTTTCAAAGCATTCATGTACTAGGTACATACCTCCCAACCATCCCAAATTACTCGGCTTTTACTGAGTTTTGGGGTCCAAATGATGAGGTGCCATGATTCCCGAGTGACACCCTATCATTTCCGTTTTTTCACTTTATTTTTACATTTCGCGCTGTTTTGGCTGACGTCATCCCATGCGCAAGGATGTCAGCACCATTGGTGCTACCAGTCTTTCGGAATTAAGCTCTGCATACATTTCCATCTAGGCTGTTCAAATGCAGCAAGTGGGTTACTGTTCGAATGCCGGCCGGGCTGAAAATTCATGTGCTCAATCAGGAAATGTGTTTGAACGGACGTTAGAGCCTGTCAGCTTGGATTGTAAGGGACATTAGAGCCTGTCAGTTTGGATTGTAAGGGACATTATAGCCTGTCAGTTTGGATTGTAAGGTAAAGGGCGGAAACTTCAGATGCTGCTGCTTTCATTCGAACAGACGTTATGTGGAATGAGAAGGTAACTCGGCGGAAACTTCAAATGCCGCTGCTTGCTTTCAAACGGAGTGTGTGTGTGTGTGTGTGTGTGTGTGTGTGTGTGTGTGTGTGTGTGTGTGTGTGTGTGTGTGTGTGTGTGTGTGTGTGTGTGTGTGTGTGTGTGTGTGTGTGTGTGTGTGTGTGTGTGTGTGTGTGAGTGTTGGATGCTTTTAAGTGGCAACTGTTTTAATTGTAAAAGTATTTATAAAAATTAAAGGTGTTCTATCAACAAATTTTAACTGAACATTCTAGTATGGCAACTTGTTATTTGTACAACAGAATGGATAGCAGACATGGTGGAGGGCAACTGCAGAGTGAATGCTGAAAAGTATCCATACAATTTAAAATGCACATTATTTTATTTTATTTTATTTTACATTTGTTGACCGGGCTAGTCTAGCTGGAGATATTTCCATTTTCAGTAGCAGCCCGAGGAGAAAAGCTCCACAGAAGTAAAATACATACAGAAAAAACAGCATACAAAAAATAAGAGAATTAGTAGAAAAGTTTGTAAAAAACAAAAAACAAGCAAACTCTTCAATTTAAATTACTACTACATGAGTTAATTACTACCACACACAATTACAGTCCGAAATAACATTATACAAGTTAAAAAAACACTTGTCAGATAATGTTAACAAGGATAGGATGTAAGAAAAAGTAGAGTACTAAGAATAAGGGAAAATTAGGAAAGGATTCGTTGTGGAAAAGAGAGCAAGTTAAGACAGTTAACAAGTAAAGAAGCAGTGGGAGGAGAAAAGAAAGCCAAGTGGAGAATAAAGTCAAACAAGGAGTAAGAGAGATAGTTTTAGAGTTAAGTAGTACTAGAGGAAAGTTAATCAGGTTTACTACAGGAACAAAGCCAGTGATTTTGGAAGTGCAGTTTAATATTTTGTTTGAAGAGAAGCAATGATGTAATCTTTGTTATGTTAGTAGGTAACAAATTCCATTTTGTACCTACAGAATTGGTGAATAGGGAGTCACCAGCAGTGTTATTTGATTTTATCGAACTAGTCAAGAGTTTACTAGAAGAGCGGAGAGAGTTGAGATTGTTTTAGAGGATTATGAGTTGTGAGAGTATAGGGGTGTTATTTGGTTGGTACAGTATTTTATGGGCAATAGTGAGTTGATGGATTGCAAGATAGTTCTGAAACTCTAGCCAGCCTAGTAGTTTCAAGTTAAGACAGTGATTGGTTTTGTAGGGGTTACCGCAGCGCAATGTTATTGTAGCAGGTTGCCAGTTTGTTAAGGTTGTTTTTTTTTGAGGTTGGTAAAGATGGGTGAAGCATAAAGAAGAGTAGAAATAAGATGGGAGTGAGCAATCCTAGTTCTAGTAGATGGTGTAAGAAATGGTCTAATTCGATATAAGGATCCTATTTTTCTATTGACTAGTTTTATGGAGTTGTTAATGTGTTGGTTGAAAGAGAGATTATTGTCAATGGTAATACCTAACAATTTAGTTGAAGTGTCGGGTGGCACTGTTGGAGGAGATGGTGAAATTGTAAGGGGGAGGTCCTGGAAGTGGGGGTAAAAAGAAGAAGTTTAGTTTTTTTAGCATTTAGTAAGAGGAATCGACCGGAGAACCATGTTTCTACGGTATTAAACACTTTTTGGGTGAGAGAGATAAGTTCTGGGGTGGAAGATGCTGAGCAGATGAGCGTAGAATCATTGGCATACTGAATACAGGTTGCTTGAGGGATTATTGTTTGAAGATCATTAATGAAGAGGGAAAAGAGAAGTGGGCCAAGGATAGAGCCTTGTGGAACTCCGATAGAAACGGGCAAAAGAGAAGAAGTGTGGTTATCCCAAAGAACTGCTTGTTTTCTATTTGTAAGGTAGGATTTAAACCATTTAATGGCAGGGATATCAAAAGAGAGGGATTCAAGAGTATTAATTAATAAAGAGTGGTTGACCATATTGAATGCTTTGGAGAGGTCAATGAAGAGGGCAGAAGAGAGTAAGTTGTTGTTACGGTTCTGATTAATAGTGTCTACAAAGGAAAGCAAGGCAGTAGTAGTACTGTGATGCGGTCTAAAGCCATGTTGACAGTTTGCTATTATGTTGTGAAGAGAGAGATATTGTACAAGTTGATGGTGGATACATTTCTCCATAATTTTAGCCAAAGGTGAGAGGAGAGCAATAGGTCTATAGTTAGAATAGTCAATGGAGTTTCCACCTTTATGAAGTGGGATAATATGAGAGACCTTCCAGATATCTGGGGTGGTTCCTTCTTTGATTGTCCTATTTATGAGAATAGATATAGGATATGCGATGACCTTGGCAGCCTTTTGAAGAAAAAGTGAAGGGAGCTTACCAGCAGAGGGGTAAACGGTTTTAGTTTGAGAAGGAGTCTGTAAATCTAAGATGTAGAGATAGGTTGTAGAGAGAATTTAAAGGAGGAGTTTGTTAGGTTACTTGGTGGGCAGAAGTTGTTGGCATTAAGTTGTTTAGCTAGAGCTTGTATAGTTTTAGTGAAGAAAGAGTTAAAAGCATCTGCAGTTTGTTGAGGGGTATCAGGGTCTGCATTAAGTAAGGAAGGTGTTTTGGAAGTTCCTGGGGAGAGGAGTTTGTTGACTGAAGACCAGAAAAGTTTAGAATTATTAAGATGAGTTTGTTGTAGTTCGAAGTAGAATTTTTTTTTGTCAGATATTACTGCCTTTTTAGTTAGATTTCTAAGCTGTCGGAAGTGTAGAAGATCAGGGTTATTTCTGTGGGATCTCCATGTGGCCCAGACTTTATTTCTAGTGAGAATAAGTTTTTTGGTTTCATGGGAGAGCCAAGGGGCTGTATTAGATTTCATTCTAATAATACGTTCAGGAGCATGTATGTCAAGAATGGATAAGAAAATTGTGTTAAAATATAGTACTGCATTTTCAAGAGGAAGTGTTTTTAAGGGGTTCCAGTTACATGCACTAAGTTCAGTCTGAAACAGGTCTAGAGTAAAATGTTTGATGGTGCGTAATTTTCTTATAATGTGGGGGTTTACACAATCAGCCTTTTCTCTTATGAAAGCTCAAGAGTGATCACTGACATCGTCTGGCAAGGTTCCTACTTTGTAATTATTTTTGACTCTGTTTATAAGTATCCAGTCTAAAATGCTTTCTCTATTACTATGTTTGTTGAGCCTAGTAGTTGAGGTAATGGTGTGGGTAAAACCATGAAGGTTGATATGAGATGAAGGATTTTCAGCATTAATACTATTCCAGTCTATGTTCAGGTTGCCTAGTATAATGGTTTCTTGTGGAGAAGTAGCAGATACCCAACTAAGATAATTTTCTAGGATAGGTATATTGTTACCGGGAGGCAGGTACATACAGATGATATAAAGGGATTTTTTGGAATTTAATTGGAGTTTGGTAATGATGGCTTCTATCTTGCTATCTTGAGTTGGAGAGGCTGGTAGGGTAGTGATATTCAGATGATTTTTAAAAAGAATTGCAACTCCACCACCTTTGCGGTAGGGACGGTCGAGTCTTACTATATTGTAGCCTTGGGGAATAATTTCAGTATCTTTAGTGATAGGTTTTAGCCATGTCTCTGAGAGGCAGAGAATATCAAATGAATGTGTGTGAAGGAGGGCATGCAGGTAGGGTACTTTGTTGTTTAAGCTTTGGGTATTAAGATGTCCTATTAGGAAGGTATTATTGGGTTTGGGTATAGACACCAGGGGAGAAGGGAAAGTAGGGCCAGGGTTAGGGTGGATGTCTCCATCCTGAAGGGTAGGATTAATAGGTTTGATTATGAGGTTACATTTTTGAAGGGTTAGTATTTTAGTTTTGTTATCAGAAGGCAAGACATAGTTGAGATGTGTGAGTCTGTGGAATTTAGGTAGTTGATAGTTAGGGGTAGAAGAAATATATGGATATGAAATAAGTGGAATGAGAAATGGTGTAGTGTGTTTGTGTGGATGGAAAGGTTGGACATAAAGTGATTTCTCATAAAAGGACAAGAGATAAACTGAGCAAAGGGTGGAAAAAAGTAGGAATGAGAGTAAAAGCTGGGTTGGCAGGTAGGGAGCCATTGTAAGAGGAGTAAGAGTAATTAGAGATGGATGTAAAAAAGTATGAGAGGAATGAAGTAGATAGGGGTATTCTACTGTTGAGTAAAAATATGGAAATAAAAGGATAGGCAAAGAGGGGATAGGAGTAAACAGAGAAAGGAATAAAATTTAAAGTGGGATGGGTAAGTGAAAGAAACTAGAGAGGAGGATAGGAAAAAATAAAGTGGGAGTGTGTGGCACTGTGACATTACTAAGCACTTAAATGAAATGCTCTGTATAGCCATACCATACCTCACCTTGCTGTCAAATTTAGTGCATTTGGGTTTGAATAATTACATATACATAATCTTCCTAAGTGTTAGCTGAAGATTTGTTAAATGTAAAGACAGTTCTTAGAGGGTTTGTTGAAGATAGACACGTGGCAATGTGTTTGTCCCAGAGAGTCTATGAGAAGCAGAAGCATGAGGTGGAGACAGATTCATGGCCTGCAAGGTCTTGGCAAAAGTTGGAGTGGAGGCCAGAGTTCACACTGTTTGGTTTAAGGCAGTCTGAAGGACTACCCTGTGACTGGAAGAATGGTCTGCATTTACTTAACGTATTCAGAAGATAAAAAGAAAGAAAGGTTGTTTAGAAGCTGTTAGGAGAAGCTACCTACATAGTTATAATAGTATTTGGAGCTGTTAGCCTAAAGCTTTGAACTGTGTTCTTATCTGGAAGGTAAACTGTGTTACAGCAGTGATATATATACACACACACACACACACACACACACACACACACACACACACACACACACACACACACACACACACACACACACACACACACAAACACACCAGTGTGTGAACTTGGAGTGACTTAATTCTCTCTCTTTAACCCTTATTTTCTCACTTTCTTAAGGCCATAACCTGCCTTCATTCCACTAAATTTCAGTAGAAACCTGTAGTGAGCTGCAGCATTTTATGCTACTACAGATATTTAAAAATATTTATAGCTACATTAATATCTAAATCTGTGTGTGTGAAAATACCCCCATTATAATACACCTGGTGGCTGGAGGTACTCAGGCTCAAACCCTGTAACCTGAGTATATGGTAAAAAAAAGCCAAATGTCCCTAGCCACCACCACTTGTGAAATCATTTTGTTCTGTTCCTCATAAACTCTGTGGTTTTAGGATGCTTGTGACAAATCACTGAAGGTTGAATTTATTGAATAATGACCCCTACCATAAACAGGTTATACAACAAAAGGAGGAAACTAGTTCAGAAAAAAAGCAAATCCCAAGAAGGAAAGACATCCCTGATCAGTATCAGTAAGAAACTAAGGTCCCTCATAAAATCATCCAAGGCTAACTTCGAAAGAAAACTAGCCAAGGACTGCAAAGATAACCACAAAGCCTTCTTTAGCTAGGTGAAAAATCTAAGTGACAACTTGCAGATATGCTCCAAGATAGTGCAAAATAGCACAAAATATACTGAACCTACTGATATTGCCAACATACTGGCAGATAGATTCAGTGCAAACTTCACCTCCCTCTCACCTTCAAAAGGGCCCACAACAGTACCAGAAAAGTGTAGTGTCCTGGAAATCACAGAAGCATAGGTGAAAGCCCTTTCAAAAGCCAAAAACACAGCATCAATGGGGCCAGATGGTGTCCGAGGCTGCGTCTTGCATGAAGTACAGAACAAACTAACCCCCCACCTAAACACGCTGTTCAACCTCAGCCTCTCCACAGGCTACGTGCCCATAGAATGGTGCACAGCAATGGTTATTCCGCTCCACAAATGAGGAGCCACAACTGAACCTGGTAACTATCAGTTAAGCCTGACTAGCCTGGTCTGCAAGGCTATGGAGCACATCATCATGGAACTCATTAACAAAGACATTGGGAACCTCCAAACACTTGACCCGACCCATTTCTGCTTTGTTAAGGGCAGAACATGCCTACTAAACCTGGTTGATGTCTTCGAGACAGTTACCAAGTCCATAGACGAGGGAAAGGTGGTTCACACAGCCTACCTTGATCTCTCCAAGGCGTTCGACACCATTCCTCACTCGGGTATTGTAGAAAAACTCACCAGCCTGAACATAAACCCCTACATCACAAGATGGGTTTCCAACTGGCTTACAGACAGAACTCACACAGTAATAATAGCAGGCTCTAGGTCTGACTCTAAACCAGTCACAAGTGGTGTCCCGCAAGCCTCAGTTCTGGGACCCCTACTGTTCAGCATATATTTCTCAGAAGTACAGGCAAACACACAGGAGGACTATGGCTAACCAAGTTTGCTGATGAATGCAAACTGGGAGCCATAATTGACTCTCCGGCTGACACGGACATCCTCCAAAAAGGTCTTACTGAGACAGACACCTGGTGTCAAAGTCATGGCCTCAAGCTAAATGCCAAAAAATGCATTGTCATCCTATTTGGGAAAAACAAAACACCCATGAATTACCACACAGGCGGCAGCCCCCTTAATACAGAAAAGGTAATAAGAGATCTGGGGACCCAGGTAGATAGTAATCTCTCCTTTGACCATCATATTGCCAAAGTAGTTAGGAAATCCTTCTATGTGGCCCATCTAATTACTAAGGGGTTTGCATCTAGAAATAAAGAGGTTATAGTGCCCCTCTACTCATCAGACCCATCACAGAGTACAATTCCCCATTTGGGATGCACCTCACAAGACACTTCCAACAGCTTGAAAGACCACAAAAGCACCTCACAAAGAGGATTACTGGCCTCAAACATATGTCCTATGCAGCCCGACTGAAAAAAACTCCGACTGTACTCAGTGGCATTCCGCTTACTCAGAGGTGATCTCTGCCTGACTTACAAAGCCATGTCCAACTCAGAATTGATGGACATGCTCCACCTAAAGAAATCCAAGTTACTGCGAGCCATGCGCTCTAGTGAGCTAAACCTCGCCACAACAATAAATAGATCATGCTGGAGGGATAGGTTCCTATCACAGAGACTCCCCATGCTTGGGAACAAAATTGCTAACTACATTAGGCAGAGCCCCTCACTAACACTCTTCAAGAGAAGCCTTGACGAGTGGATGGGTAACAGAAAGTACAACCCTGGGATCACTTCATTGGCTCTGCTTGACAGAGGCTCAGTTAATTAATCAATGGGGTGGCGAACGCCGACACACTCTGGCTAGGCTTATAAATGCCCTCAGGCAGATAGCCTAGTACCTACCTATGAACCTATGACAGGCATTTGAATTTCAGACTTCATATTCTTCAGAAAATAAATGGTAACAAAAACCTTTTATTCTAGCAATTTTCTAAGTTTATAAGATCAGTATTTGAAATTTGTACCTAATTTGGGGCTGTATCCCCCCATTGTTAGCTTTGTCCAGGTTTTTTGTGCTAAGAGGTTGAGAACTATGGTGAGAAGTGAGAACTGAATTCACTAAATGATAGCCATTCAAGTTTCAGTCTTCCCATGCTTTGGGAAACAAGCTGCTGATTTGGCATAGTGGTATGTTGTTCTAATGGCAGTGCACAGAGTCCTGTGTTCAAGACTCATCAATGAAATGTATGTTAGTAACGCAACATTTTATTCTAGCAACTTTCCAAAATTATACAAGCAATGTTTAAAATGTGTCCCTGGTTTTTGTCCTTTTGTCCCCCCCCAAAAAAAAAAACTTAAATTGAAAATGAGTGCAAGAAGCTGTGCAAGATGCCTATGCTTTACACTACTGTCATTCTGTTTTTATATGTATATTGTGTGTGTGTGTGTGTGTGTGTGTGTGTGTGTGTGTGTGTGTGTGTGTGTGTGTGTGTGTGTGTGTGTGTGTGTAAGTAGACTTTTATGATAGAAATGTTCTGAACTGGGCAGTTTTGTCATTACTGTTTCATGCATTTCGCTTCATTGCCTACTGAAAAAATGTTCAGACAATACATTTAAAATGTGTTCTGTCTAACAAGTGTGCTGTATTATACAAGGAATATAATTTACTAAAGTCAGGAAGGTATATCAAAGAACACATGTATGTTTCTTGTTTTGTGTGCAAAAGGCCAATGATTTGAAAACAACCCAAAGTTAATCTTTATCCACCACTGGCCAGATGCATTTTCTTTGGATGTGATGTAGGTTTCAATGCAATTTTAATGAATGTGAGTTTCAAGGGCAGAGAAGGTTTAATGCCAAGTCTGTTTTCATTGAGAGACAGTATTGCTTTGTTTAACAGATGTCTATTGGTGTTTGTGCATTGCGCTGTAAAGTGTAAAAATAAAATCCAAATAATTATTGTAGAAGTAAAGCAGTATGCACACATTAGTGTTTATGGTAAATGGGGCAAAGTAGCCAAGTAATGGGACATTGGAATGGCTACAGGGGGACTCTGATCTGGTGTCATATTTTGGTTGTCTGTTCTTCAGTTTGCACGAAAGTTGGTATCCCACAATTCCACTGGAGTGGGCGGGGTTACAGTCTTAGTATACTAAGACTTGGCATTAAACCTTCTCTGCCCTTGAAACTCACATTCATTAAAATTGCATTGAAACCTACACCACATCCAAAGAAAATGCATCTGGCCATAATTATGTATGCAAATGTTATGTTAAACAGCATACAGATTTGTACCTATTTTTCATGGGCCTTGTCCAGATTTTTGATGTTTCAAGGTTGAGAGGTATGACTGGGTATGCATGGGAATGCAAGCCCCATACGCATGCGTAGTACATCAACACAAGCAAGCAGTATACCACCACCGGCGGAAGAAAAGTAATGTGCCATTATACTAAGACATTATTTAAGAAATGTAAGTATTTTTTTCTTAAATAATGTCATTGTTTAATAGCAATAACCAACTCTGTGGTTGTGGTATAGTGAAGATTTACCCATGGTTGACTTTAACCACTCAGACTTCACCCTCATGATTAAACCATGCCAACCGTCGGTAAATCTTCAATATACCAGACCACGTCATTGGTTATTGCTTAATTTAAAAAAAAATTTAAAAATCATACAAAACATATTTTAACTTCAATTGGCATAGCAATCAAATGAAATATATTGGTATACCCATTTTATCTATTAGTAAAGAAATGATGCAAACAAATTTCCAATGGGTTGTTGATAAAATTTTACATTTAGTCACAAACTGGAACAAATTCTTGTTTACCATGGAAGAACGATTAATGCTTATTAAGATGGCAATTCTCCTTAAAATATTGATTGTCTTACAATCTTTAGTACTATCTATACCCCAAAAATTGCTGAAGATGAATAACATTCTAATAAACCAACTGTTTCCTTTGACTGGCAATCAAAGGCAAGGCCCAAACAATGGAAAAGCACCCTCCTAAGCCTCAACAGGCAAATAAGAAACAGAGCACCTCTATGACACTGTTCAAGAGGAACCTAGACTAGACCAGTGGATGGGGCACCATAACTTCTTACCAGGAATACAGCCCACAACCCTCCTGGACATGGGCAGCCATCACTGAATAAAATCTTGGGTACTGACTAGCATTTCTATGGTATTACACTGGGATGAAATAGCTAGGCTTAAAATAACCTCCTGGTTGATTGCTAGAAATCCCTTATGATCCTATAAAAGGTTGGGTTAATGGGGGAATAGAATTCCCTGATATTAAATTGCATGCTATCTCAACAACTGTAAAAGTTATAGCTTTGTAGATACAATTATCTTATGATTCACAATAGAAACAAATATATCAAGAAATATTAGTAAATAATAAAAATATCACAACCAATCATAAACAAATAGTACCCAATAGTTTTATGTGGTTATTAAAAGATTTTTGCGTAAATGGTATTATACCCTCTTCTCAAATTCCCTACTTAAAAATAACACTTCACTCTTTTGAAATGTTCACATATTCTAACCACAATGACTTAATATTTTCTATGTTTCTAACTGCATATATAAATTACTGCTTAGAAAATTATAACTTCAAGAAAATGTTAGTATTGAAACAACAAAGTAATTTAATTTACTGGCATCTGTTCTTTAAATGGTACTGCTATCTGTATTATATATATATATATATATATATATATATATATATACACACACACACACACACACACACACACACTGTTAAGGCCCAAATACAAATCAAGATTCTGAGAATTGGTAATTTTACAAATATTTAGAGACTTTGCAAACAGAGGTAAATAAAATATTGAACCGAGATAAATTGTTCCCCAAATTATTGGAATTCTTAATATAATAATGCAAAGAAACATAAATCACATTTGTCACAAATTTACAAAAATCTTAGACAATTCCTACTGGAACTATTCCTCAAAAATTAATAATGAAGTCTTCTCTGACGAATACAAGAAATTAATATTAAAATCTACAGATAAAACCATACCTTCATGATATTGGAAAACTTTTACTATATTTTGGTTGAAAGGCTATGGCCATAGTCAAGATACGCTTTTCACGCAGTGCGAAAATAGGGTGTTCCACATTTTGACTGTGTCACACATTGCAATGGTCTGTGTTCCACACTGGCCTCTTAGCAGGTTGAGACCTATGTACTAATACATTCAACATTAGAGGGGTTTTCTGGATATAAAGAGAACGGAACAAAGAAGAGGCACTTGGGTTTTTGGAATTATCTCAGAAATATTAGAGATATTAGAAATATTACATCGTTCTGACCTTAGAGCTTGAATAACATTATTAATTTATTTTCTAAAAGGGAAAATGACTTTACATTCATATACCATATGTGTCCAGATAGCTATTCTTTCAGAATCGCATCTCCAGCATTGAATTCTATTTGATTTTATATATAATTATAATTTTGTTAGGAGTGACAAAAGCTATGTGTAAACATTTCCATGTGAATGCCACCTTTAAAATATTGCCCTCTTTCTACTATTATGTGCTGACAGCCTCTGTACTTTCCAGAATTCCATGAAAATAAAAGTCATGTACACTTTGGCTATGTGCCATGCTTCTCTTGGCCCATTTTTTCAAGACATTTGACAGGAATACATATATGATGAAAACCTGAAGTACAAAATAACTGGCATACAAACCACAAGGTTTATTTGAAATTAAGTTATTACGATATGAATCATACCATCCTGAAGCTGTAAAACAGACTTTCCATACCTAAACCCTTTCCAAATGTAATCACAAACTGGGCACAGAGGAAATACAAGCCATTTGGTTGTGAGAATTAAGATTAAACATTGGGGGGTGGTGACTATAGATGAAGCAGAATGCCAAGATAAAGCAGGAGCAGAAAGAAGGGGGTGAGCAGCTGCTCACCATTTACAGTGTCGCCCTGCATTAGATCTTTGTGACAACAGAAATGCTGCTGTAGGCTTCTCAGCATTTTGTCAGCCCTTGTTTTGTTGTATTTGTGGTGCACCCCTCCCTCCTGTACCTCTTAAATTACAGGACTTAGAAACTGGAACAATCATTTCACAGTAGCCTGTTAGAAACCAAAAATCATTTGTACTTTTAGTCAAGATCACCAGTAAGACTTGTTAAAATGCATTTCCCAGTCCCAGCATACACATCTTTTATACTCACCCTTTTTGAGGATTGGGAGATGCATGTTAATATCCACGTCTTTTAAATTCCTTGACCCTAGCCCTGCGTGTAGCTTTGTAATTTGAAATGCTGCAGGTAGACATGAAAGCACAACCTGATTACACAGATTCAGCTCAGATATTTGAAGAGGGCGTGTATTCACCAATAAAATGCCAAGATACAATTGCATCCCTCTTGTTAATCACCAAGAACCCGGAACACCCAAAGATCACTCTTTATGACCAAAAACACTATGCAGGCAAAAACAACATGTTCAAAGAAGAAGCCAATCTTACTAAAGTGGGCTTTGATGACACTGCCTCTTCTCACATAGTTCAAAGAAGGGCCTGGGCACTGATTGAGCATCAGAATCGAGAAGGCAGCTTTTGGCTGGCCAGGGCAGGTGAAAACAACCAAAACACGACAACTGTACCACGGAGAGAGAGTAAAATCCGACTTTATTAACCTCAAGGTAAAACAAGTTTACTAGTTAAGCACTTTCATCTGAATAATTACACCAATGGAAGTGCTTAACCAGTAAACTTGTTTTACCTTTAGTTTAATAAATTATACAGACAAAATCACTTAAGCGGAGCAATGGCTGCACAATGCGGAACAGTGGGCTTAATCAACCACAAATGTGGAGCATTCCACACAATACGGAGAACTTGGCTGCCCAGTATTAGTATGGCAAAACTGTTTACAATAATGAATTGCATCCTATAAAGATGAGAACTTCTAATATTGCACATTCATATAAATCTTGGCTTAAATTTAAAGACTTGCTTGAAAATATTAATTGTTGATGTATAACTTTGATGTATTGATCAGCTGTGGACCTATGTAAGTAGTTTGTTTTATACTTGATCTGTGTATTGTTTTAAACCCAAATTAAATATATATATATATATATATATATATATATATATATATATATAAATAAAGGCAGATAGCACTTTCCACTGGATACAATAATGCAATGGGAATACATCCCATACAGCTGGTTTAATTCCAAACAGTGAAATGAACAATAAACATATAATTAACAATCTATACAAGCAGCAGTACAAACATGTAGAGAGAGAGATTACTTAAGTGCAACCAGTCAAATGAGTAACATGGCAACAATTTACAGTATCTAGGCTGGAATCTTATTTGAAATCAGTCAACCAGATAAACAATAGTAGATGTTTCACCAAAATATGATATGGAAACAAATACAGATTCAGTAATAAGAAAAGTTCTAAAATCAGGGTTTAACCAATAGAGCCATAAATAATAAACACACAAATATGGATTGATTGCTAAGGCTAAGAAGTATCAGCAGTGTACTAGAGTCACGCTTAATAAAAATTACATTTTCTAAACTTCCTATTTGGATATGGCATTACAACAGACACTTGCTTTGCTCTCATCCATTTTTATGGACAAACGTAATGAACAGCTGCCCCATGAAAGTGAATACATACCAGCTCTTTCCTCATACAGACTGCAACCCACATTGGGATAACCACATTTTTGAGTGCATATATCTACAATATTTCAGTGCAAACAAGTAGAATAAATTCTACTTATAATAATACATAGTTCAGACATCCCCCCCAACTACTTGATTTTATACATTGCCTAACTACTTGACCCCTCACAATCTCCATAGTTACTAAATTTTGAGTAGTATACAAATAAATTTTGCCCACAATAATGTACGCACACACAAACACACCTCACCCATAATTTACTCTAATGAACTGAAAGCATGTCAGCTGCTTTAAGACACAGACAAGCCTTTGTAACATTTAAGTATACATCAGAGATGAGTCTGTGATTTAATGTTAAAAATTCTGCCCACAGTAATGTATTCCCTTGTTGTACATACATAAACAACTACCTTCCCCCATCTGTGAGCATTTAATTGAGTAAGTGATCTTAAAGTTAATGCTTTCTAGTACATTAAACCCTGCCCGAGCACACAGGCTACCTTCCTGACTAGTTGCCTATACCGAACATCGTTGATGGAGATCAACTGAAAGAAACCTACATCATAATTTACTTAACTTGATTCATAAGTGAATGCACAGCTTTTGGATTGCATGATGGATTTTTCAGCAAACAAAGACAAAGATATAGAATTAGACAAACGGATTATTCCCCGGTTAATAAGAAAGGATGTATAGCCACTGGCATCATTGTCCCCCCTTTTCCTTTAGAATTGGGGGGGGGCAGTAAGCATACATCTTACAATAGAAAGCAAGTGATACAAATGATTCAAACAATGAATAAATAGGACAGTCTTATTTAAGTACAATAGGGTGGTTAAAGTTTCTTCCTATCATTTAAATGAGCATGAATATATATTTAATAAAGGTTTAAATTTATTTCATCTTTCTATGTTCCATATTGATAAATATTTGTTGATTTAAGAGCTTTTACACACAAATTTAAAATACTGGTTTTAGAACAAATTTAGGACTGAAATGCAACCAGGTGAAATATCTTTTTTAATCAGGATTTCATTCACCATGATATGTGATGTTTGAGCAGGTTTTGCATGAAATAATGTCAGAACATAATTTTATTATTAGAAATGCAATAAAAGTATGATTCAGAAAGAAAAAAAAAACTTTAAGAAGATTGAGAGATAATCAAAATTTGATTATAACCATGGCTGGCAAGGGCGGGGTGGTGGTAGATGCTCAGTTATCCTAAATTTAATTCTACCACTTTCTGACAGTAGATCCAATAAGATATTTTAAAACTCATGTGGATCAAGGTTTATCAGAATGAGTTGCACATTCAGTTATTCCACTTAGTTTAGAGTGGAAACTAATAGTGGACCATCCAGCATAGCAATATTTTTGCTTAGTTTCAAAGATGCATAAGCAGAGAAGACCTACTCCAGGAAGATCTACTGCGAAGAGAAATTGCTTCCCTTGCAGAGCCTCTTTCAGCGTTCCTAGAAGTTTGTCTGAAGCCATTATTAGGGGGAATAATTTCCGGAATAAAAGACACCACAGATTTTATTTTATTTTAATGGATAATACATGTTGACAATGATCAATATATGTTGTCCATATATGTGGTCAGTGGATATTATTTCATTCACTTTATACTTCTATAACTCAGAATTATGATCTGGAGAAAGTAAAATATTACATAGCATTAATTTTTATTCTCCCCTGTGTCAGCTTTTTATATCAGAATTGGTGGAGGTTACACTTAAAAATAATGTTTTCTATTTTTTGGGTAGGTGCTACTTACAGGTGAGTAGCAGTGCAATGGGAGCTGTGTTTGCTCCCATCTATACAGAATTATGGGATATTTATGTGTTTTTTTTTTTTTTGAAAATGTATATGTTAATATTTTCTAACAGAATTTGGATTTATGGGGAAGATAGTTGGACTATTATTGGGTTTTGTGGTAGGTAGACACTAAAAACTGTAGCAATTCATATGACAATTGAAAAACAATGAGTCTATGCATATGTATGATTTGTTCGCTAGTCTGTTCTTGGATGTAACTATTACTAGATTTATAGATGGAATGGTAAATAGTACCATGTATAAAAAATCTTTCCATAAAAATTCTATTTTTTTAGTCCACAGTTGTCATCCACCACATACAATAAGAATACAGATTTTTTTGAATCCAGAGATATTATGAATATGAGTAACACAGGTTAAGAATTTAACAAATTAGCAATTAGTAAGCAAGAAATTTTGTCGTAGAAAGTGTTCAAACCACAAATAATATGGTATGATCATGATAAAAAAGTAGTAAACAACAGAGAAGCCATCATGATATATAAACAAAAAAGACAATGGGAAGAAAATGTGATTAGGTTTGTCATATTTCATGGAAACAATGTTTAAGGTTCAAAATATAATGCAAAGACATTCATCTCGATTAACTAATGACACATTAAAGATATTAGACCTGATAACTGTGTTATGGTTTATATATAAGAAAAGCAACAATTTGGGTATTTTTGTCGAGCTTTAAACAAGTAGTAGTTCTACAAAATTGGAGTTACACCCATCCAGGGATGCTATCCATTTGGCAATTGTTCTAAGTGTGAATATTTATGCATAACAAAGCATTTTACATTAGTAAATATATCTAGAACATATGAAATCAAAAAATTATAAATCATTGTACAAACTGGATAATATATTTGATATAATCAAATATGGATCATTTTATGTTATATAGATGCCTCTGAGGTATAAGCAATGGATCTCATTATATATTAGTGATAGTAAATAAAAGAGAGCGTTATTCTGTGCATAAACACACAAACACTTGGGGAGGCGACTAACTTTTATGGGAAAAGATAAGGTATGTAAACATCAAAGTCTCACAAAAACAGATATAACATCAAATTTAAATAATGAGCATATTTAGATTATTAATTTATGGGCCACAAAATCTCCAGCATTTAATGGGATGAATTAATTGATATTAGAAGGCTGTAAAATGTTTGTTGTATTATAGCATAAATCAATTGATTGTAAATACATATTAAAGTATGGAGATTATGTTGGTATATATAATTTATATGGCTATATGACAAATATGCCCTGTCAGGTATTTAAAATATGTATGCATTATACTGATTAGGGTTCTATATTTATATGTTTACAAAAAAAATTACAGCAGATGGAAACAATTGACAATGAACTATAAAATTACATACAACAGGGTTTAATAAATCACACTGTGATTTATTAAACCTTGTTGCACATGATTTTATAGTTTGTGGTGAAGTGTTTCCTTCTGCTGGAATTTTTTTTGTGCAGACATTGCTATTGCCACAGTGAAGGTCAACCATTGTGTTGGGCCCCTGTTGTTTTGTTCTATTTATATGTTTACACTTTTTATGGCATTTTACAACACAGCAAAGAATTGTAATGCTTCTAGAAGTTCAGAAGCCATCCTGGGGGTGATCCCACATAGGATAAAAAGGCTTAACTTTATTTTTATTTGGCCTTTATTAAACATTTGGTTGCTATTCAACATATTTTCCCTATTATTTCTGAGATTCCTGGCATCAGCAGAAGCAGAGATTTTGTGCCAATTTATGGTTTACCGAGTGCATTTTTTCAGCAATTCACCTATGGATACCCAAGTTTTAAAAATACTTTTATTGTCAATGAGTGAAAAGGAAGGTTATTTTTTCAAAATGATTTTGCATGCATTACATATTGTTGGTATAAGGTTATTTTGTTAGTCATACTTATACGATGCATTTTAAATTTGGTTAACAGGCATTGCATGGACCACAGCCATGGTATTTATATATTTTTTTTTTTGGGGGGGTGTTGGGTCTCTGCAACACACAAAGTGGTTATATATATTTTTTCCTGTTTGTAATACATTATATATATATATATATATATACATATATATATATATATATATATATATATATATATACATATATATCTTTGGCTCACCATTTTTGAAATTAAAGTTTTGGTAAACAGAAAGTCCAAAACAGAATGTCGATAGCTTGTTGGTAAAGCAGTAAAATGTGGTAGGATAAACAATATATGTTTTTGGCATTTAATATGCCAGTTTATAAGAAGGAGAAAGGAAGAAGAAATGGAACAGAGAAGTCTGGATAATGAAAAAAGATAGGGGGTATTGATAGGAAGGATTAGGGAGGGGAACAGAGAAAAAACTCTGGGAGACTATTGGAGTAAATAAGGAAGGGTTTAATGCAGGAGAAAGAAGCAAGACAGAAAATGGATCTTTTATAATCCAGATTTTCAGTCCAGTTTTTGAGCTAATAATGACACTGTGTTAATGATTCCTTAGAATTAAAAAGATGAAAATGCAACTTTGGGCACCATCTAATTATATGACACAAAATGATTGCTCATATGACAGTATGTGCATGATACAGACTGTTATATTATAACTAAGCCATCTTCTGATTTTAAAACTGTATCTGGCAATGGGTAGACCATTAGGTTTTTCACCAGTATAATTTTGGTGCTCAGTTTTCCTAATAAAGCACATGTTTAGTCAAGTTCACTGCGCAGACAAAAGACAGCCGAAAGGTATATTTGAAATTTTTGGATAATATGTTTACAGTTATTGGCTTAGAAAGCATACTAGAACAATATGATATAAAATAAACTCAGAAATGTCAACAGTTGAAAAGTGCCTGCGTCAGTAAGACAAGGGATTAAAAGGAATTAGAGGGCATAGGGGCTGTTATCAAACTTGACATATTCTAAAGGACAAAAACATAGTGCATGTGGTCAAACCAAACATAATTTAGATATACAAGACCCGCAAGATTTGAAGAGGACAGTTTTAAGGAAATTTTGCCCATTGAAAACATCTGAATTATTCTCCATAATGCCCAGACTCTGATAGATCAAGCATGATTCTGATAGCTCTGAAATATGCACTTTTATTATCCCACTGCAGAGGTACATATTTCTCTACATGTCTGTGTGAACCTTTTCAACTCCTGAAGTACTTCAAGATACTGTTGCTCATATTATTTGTTAACCCCCCACTACTCCTTTCTGGTTTCACCATGTCCTGTGTCAGTCTACTGAAAACTACTGACTACTGAAAATCTCTCTTTTCCTCCAGGGTGAGAACTGACAGACAAGTGCCATGTGGCCCATTTATCTCATGATTGCAAGAAACACTCTTTTTGCCAATTTGTTTTTCTTCAGATGAAAGAGTTGATCACCACTCAGCCTATCATTCACATGGGTCCTCCTCCTCCCCACCTAACTCCCTTTCCTTAATGACTGTGACTTCTGCATCACATTTTCAGAGACAAAAATGCACTATGCATATATGTTCAGCATACCTGCCTACTACTCCATGGTCATCCACTGACCATAGTGCTTCCTGGTAGACCTCAACATTGCTGGTAAGGACCATACTGCAGTAAGTCAGACCACATTGTTCCCACCTGGATGTGGGATCTGGCTTTGGCCACTGACTCCCACCAACTCTATCTGGTTGTGGCATAAGTGGTTAGAAACTGTACACATTACAGATGACACCCTGCTGTGGGAAAAGTCCATAGAGAAACATGACATGGGAACAAAGACTTCTTGACTTGCTATGGCTTAACAATTCAAAGCTAAACAAGAATGAATGCCAGCTATGTTTAATATCATTGTACTTGGGACTCAAGTGACTCAGCCAATAAATTCAACCAAGTCCAGAAAAAGTTAAGGCAAGCAGTTCAGATGGACAGTCCTCCTGATAAATAAGTTCAAGTTCATATGTATTCAAGTACTTGAGCTCAAGCACTGTACATAAACAAAAGAATAAAGTAAGTACAACAATAAAACAAACATATGTAATCATAAGTAACCAACATAATAAAAAAAACATTTTGAGAGTGCTCTTACAGCCTACAAATGTAGGTATTTCCCAAAGACAGCATGGAAGATGGTTCCATAGGACAGGTCCTTGATAAGTGAATAAATGGGAACTAAAAAAAAATCCAGATTTTACATTTGTATTGTAAGAAGTTTTTATGAACTAGAACAAAAGTGAATGAGAAGAAATATGGGTCTGTACAAGCTCATTCAATAAATGTTCCATATATGGTATACCATGAGGAGAATCTTGTACATAATATCATATCTTATAGGAAGCCAGAGTAAACTGTACAAAACTGGAGTAATCAGCATCTAATAATGAAATGTTTTACCAATTTAGGGATCAGTAGGCCAAATTTCTCTTATGTGTAAAAAAAAAAATAGGTCTCGACAGTTTCAAACTCTGGAGACTAACAAACATAACTATTCACCATTGTGAAAAAATATCCCCATGTTGCTTTCTAAATGCCACTGGATCTCAAGTTATTTAATAACAGGAAACTGAATATCACACAGAAGAAGAAAACATTTACTGTAGACATTTTAATTCTTTTAATTGCAAGTACACAAGATACCTTGCTTTATTTAAATATACGTGATTATGTACTTGAGATGCTTGTTGTAAACAATGAAGAAGACAGTGAAGTTTGAAGTTGCAGAGAAAATTTCTGCCCCAGTGGCTGATATTTTTAATTGCATTTTCAGTGGTTTATTCTCTTTCATGCTGTGTGTGTGGGAGCAGAGGAAGTGAGAGGCACAGATGCTCTGCTCTTGGACATGGAGTGCAGCCTGTGACCTTCTTACCCTGTTAATGACTAATGGGATTTGTTTAAGTTATTTGTGTATGACTGCAGATGGATTCCTCATTTTATCAGGGTCAATTTGCCATTTTCAGTTAGTTTTGTGTGTCCAGTCAGAAACAGTTTAACAAAGTTAAACATGTCTTTGTGGTCACTTCCTGGTATTTAAAGTGATAGACAGCAAGAAAGTAGATAAATGTGTGTGAAGTCGGTATTCGTATTGTTGTTATATTTAACTTTATTTTCAGATCTGATTATCATGACATGCTTAAGATTGAATGAGACCAAAGCAGAATATATTTTCCCAGGGACAGACAGCAATAAAAAAACATCATTTTTGTATTAGTTTTTAATGCATTTGATCTTAAATGCTAAAAGGCAAACAGATCAAATCTCAATTTACCAATAATGTCAAGTATAAGGGTACATCTGGCAATGCCTATGTTTTCTTTTCTATTTATTTTTATGTATATATTTGTTAAAACAGTAAACAACTGGACATAAATATTCCATTACAGGGACAACCAGGGATCGCTGTCTGGTTAATTGCCTTCTTCAATGCCATTACAGCAGGCAAATGGCAGCCAACTTAATCAAGCACTGGACTACTGGAAGCAGCTCATTAACAGTTCATAGTGTTGCTTTAGCAAAGGACTGATGCTGTAAAAGATATACTTAATTCTACAGTGTTTGAAAATGTACTTAACTTTAACAATTCTGTTATGCATGACTTTTTAACAAGTAATTGCAGTAAAATAATTACATGCAGTATATGTTTATTCATAGTTTCATAGGTTCTTACTGGGCTATTGATCTGTGATGATCTTAAGAAGTCTGGCCCTGCTTTCCAAAGGTAATTCTTAGCCTTATATTATGCAATATAAATCTTCAAGGATGAATCCACAGAAGTCTATGATGAGTACTTGAGTACATGTTCCGCTACCATGAGGGCTATTGGTGCTAAGGAAGAATTTGTTGTTACCCATTTGTTCGTCCAGATTAAGTTTGAATACAGTAAGAGAAGTACTCTGCTTCATGTAGAGGGAAAACCAGTTCCACAGAAGTGGTATTGTCTATGATACATATATATCCCTCTTTTTTAAGAGAGAAAGTGTTGTGGTTGTTCCAGCTATGATAAGTGTTGGACAGGTACACACCAAAAGGGGTATTATACTCAACTGTCCAACTAAGTCCCGAAAACAGAGGACAAATTATGTCCCTGGATTTGGGAGTGATATCCTTTGATGTAATTTGTGTAATGAAAAGGGATTTTCTTACAACAATGGATGTGTAGTGATCAAGAAACAGTTCATTGTCAACATATGGTCCCAAGTCTCTATCTATGGGATCAGTTTTCAGGGAGTAGTTATTAATGTGGTAGTTACTGTGGCATCCCCTCTCTGGGCCAGTAATCAGGGTGCCGGAATCCTCACCACTGACAATGGTAAGGGACGTTCACCTGGAACAAAAATAGATACACACAGTATTTTCAGATGCAGGTCTCTTCATCAAGCACAATTTCCCTTAAGAGCACACAGGGTTCTGGATTTCTCTCTCGCTCTGTCTCCAGAGCCCCACTGAGACTCCCCATTGGCACAGCTGTAGAGATGAATCCTCAACAGAGTGTCCAAGCCAAGTCCTCCAGCACCCTGTCTGTGAAGCCAATGCTTCATGTCCCTGCTCCAAGCAGCTGACACACACTCTTAGAGATTTGAGTTGTACAAACACACACACCTGGGAAAAGCTGGCACAGATTTACTAGCTATACCCCCTTCTGCCCAGGCTATAAGATAGTTACTGCCACCAGACACACCAAAGCCAGATAGTCTAAGGCTCTTACAAGGGTACCCAATTATACTGAGTGAAATTGATATTAATACAAATGGTAGTGTTTGACCAATGCAGTAAGGCTTTCAAGAGTGGCGACAGAGTCACCAAATAGATACCAGAATCCGCCACATAACACACACACTCATGTTACTCCAGAACAAGTACAAATATGACTCTGTCATTGTTCATGTTGTTGTGAATGACCCAAGATGTACCTCCCTGGACTACATGGAAGAGCTTTCTGATCATGTAGCCCAGGCGGATATGACCCTGACCCTGAATAGCATCCTGCCCTTACCAAGAATAACACCGCAGTATAAAGAAAAAATGATCCATTTCAACAATTGGCTAAGCTTCTGGTGTCATTCAAAGGGGATCTAGTGTCAGTCAGCCTGGGACGATATGCTCAACAAGCCTCATTGCTTCACAAGAGACGGCTTGCACCTGTCACCCCTAGGCTTTCGAATACTAGCAAAGGCTCTTACTGCCCCCATAGTGCCTTTTTTAGGCAGGGCTCAAAAGTCAAACCCACCTCCGTAAACAGCACAAATAAAAAGTGAGGGTTATGCTACTCAACATTAGGAGTTTAAATCTCAAAATGCACATGCTCGAAGCACTCCTCAGTATGGAAAACGTCATCTGTGCAGTAACAAACCTGGTTCAAGGCTCCAAAGAGCACCCCAGCACTATCAGGCTACAATGTATACCACACATTTCGGCCTCAGAACACGGACCGAAACACAAAAGGAGGGGGCGCAGCATGATACCTCTGAGATCATCCATGTGCAACTAACATCAGGCAAATCTGCAATGCAAATTGTGGCCTGCTACAGATCACCCTCCATGACCCAGGACCACCACTCCACCTTTCTGGAGATACTGGAAAACAGGAAGGTCCTACCGAATGCTCTGACATTGGGCAATTTCAATTACCCTACCGTTAACTGGGAAAACTACTAAACTAACTGAAAAAATGCCAGCACAAAACTCAGTATATATCAGCAACAAAACTACAGCAACACTAAGGAAAACTACTGCAGTACAAACTTCCAGGTCCAGCACTTCCTGGAATTTATCAACTCAAATGCCCTGGATCAGCTAGTAAACTCCCCTACCAGAGGTGAAAACATAGTGGACCTGGTCATCATCAACATGGGCGACAGGTGTTCCACACCGAAGGTCAACCAGTGACTGGTTAGATCAGACCATAAACTAATCACTCTGGATGTCCACACCACACCACCACCCCCAACGAAGGAAACCACAGTGAAAAACTTTTCTATAGCAAACTTCACCTTACTTAAGACAGAGGTGTACATTTCACAGCCCCCACGCTAAAGGATAACAGTGTCTAAGACACAGGAACTTTTACAAATGCACTCTATGAACACCTACAAGGATGCATGGATCGTGCCATCACTAGCAAAACCAAGACTCACTCCCCTAAGAGAAGGAAACCAGTCTGGTGGACCCCTGCCATAAACAGGCTATACAATAGGAGGAGGAAACTAGTTCAGAAAAAAAACAAATCCCAAGAAAGAAAGACATCCCTGATCAGTATCCGTAAGAAACTAAGGTCCCTCATAAAATCATACAAGGCTAACTTTGAAAGAAAAATAGCCAAGGATTCGAAAGATAACCACAAAGCCTTCTTTAGCTATGTCATGAATCTAAGTGGCAACTCGCAGATATGCTTTGAGCTAGTGCAAAATAGCACAAAATATACTGAACCTACTGATACTGCCAACATACTGGCAGATAGATTCAGTGCAAACTTCACCCCCCTCTTACCTACAAAAGGGCCCACAACACCACCAGAAAAGTATAGTGTCCTGGAAATCACAGACACACAGGTGAAAACAGCCCTTTCAAAAGCCAAAAACACAGCATCAATGGGGCCAGATGGTGTCCCAGGCTGCGTCTTGCATGAACTACAGAACGAACTAACCCCCCACCTAAACACGCTGTTCAACCTCAGCCTCTCCACAGGAATGGCACACAGCAACAGTTATTCCGCTCCACAAAGGAGGGGCCACAAATGACCCTGGTAACTATCACCCCATAAGCCTGACTAGCCTGGTATGCAAGGCTATGGAGCGCATCATGGAACTCATTAACAAAGACATTGGGAACATCCAAACACTTGACCTGACCCAGTTCAGCTTTGTTAAGGGCAGATCATGCTTACTAAACCTGGTTGACTTTGAGACAGTCACCAAGGCCATAGATGAGGGGAAGGTGGTTCACATAGCCTACCTTGACCTCACCAAGGCTTTTGACACCATTCCCTCCTCAGGAATTATAGAAAAACTCTCAGCCTGAACATAAACCCCTAAGTCACGAGATGGGTTGCCAACTGGCTTAAAGGCAACTCACACAGTAAGAATAGCGGGCTCCAGGTCCGACTCTAAACCAGTCACAAGTGGTGTCCCACAAGGCTGGGTCCTGGGACCCCTACTGTTTGGCATATACTTCTCAGAAGTGCAGGCAAACACAGCAGGACTATGGCTAACCAAGTTTGCTGATGACTGCAAACTGGGAGCCATAATTGACTCTCCAGCTGACACGGACATTCTCCAAAAGGGCCTTACTGAGACAGACACCTGGTGTCAAAGTCATGGTCTCAAGCTGAATGCCAAAAAAATGCATAGTCATCCCATTTGGGAAAAACAAAACACCCATGAATTACCACATAGGTGGCAGCCCCCTTAATACAGAAGAGGTAATAAGAGATCTGGGGACCTAGGTAGATAGTAATCTCTTCTTTGACAATCATATTGCCAAAGTAGTTAGGAAATCCTTCTATGTAGCCCATTTAATTACTAAGGGGTTCGCATCTAGAAATAAAAAGGTTATAGTGCCCCTCTACTCGTCACTCATCAGACCAATCAGAGTACAATGCCCCATTTGGGATGTACCTTACAAGACACTTCCAGCAGTTGGAAAGACCACAAAAGTACCTCAACAAGAGGATTTCTGGCCTCAAACATATGTCCTATGCAGCCCGACTGGAAAAACTCCATCTGTAATCAATGGCATATTGCTTACTCAGAGATGATCTCTGCCTGACTTGCAAAGCCATGTCCAACTCAGAATTGATGGACATGCTCCACCTAAAGAAATCCAAGTCACTGCGAGCCACTTGCTCTAGTAAGCTAAACCTCACCACAACAATAAATAGAACATGCTGGAGGGATAGATTCCTTTCACAGAGACTCCCCATGCTTTGGAACAAAATTCCTAACTACATTAGGCACTCTTCAAGAAAAACCTTGATGAGTGGGTGGGTAACAGAAAATACACCCCTGGGATCACTTCATTGGCTCTTCTTGACAGACGCTCAGTTAGTTGATCAATGGGGCAGTGAAAGCTGACACACTCTGGCTAGGCTTATAAATGCCCTCAGGCAGATAGCCTAGTATCTACCTATGAACCTATACAAGTGCTCTCAAAGGTTAAAATATTTTCTAAAAGACCACCCACAATGAAAAAAGTTTAAATATATTTAATAATAAATAATAAAAACATGAAAATACTAAATTTCTATTTACAATAAACACTAGAGTTTCATTAGAGGAAATATTATAATAAACAAAATCAGAAAGTAAAATAAAATAAACAGGTTATCCAGAAATTCCACCTTTAATGGAGCAGTCTCAGTCTCTAGCACCTCGGCTTACAAAAAAGCCTTCCTGGAGTAAAATTCAATAAAAATCACATGCTATATATATATATATATATATATATATATATATATATATATATATATATACAAAAAACCCTCCCTAAAACATCAATTATACAATTTAATACTTCAAGTATAATTAAATTATTTCCAACAGCATTCAATAGTAAGCCCTCTAGGGGTCAGAGTTGAATACTTTGACAATAAATAAAGCTTGATTCATAAGGAAGCTTTATTTAGTTTGAAATATTCAACTTTGACGGCTTACTACTGAATGCTATTCAAAATATTTTACTTAATTATATTTAATTAAGTATTTAATTGTATAAATTATGTTTTAGGGAAGGGTTTTTTTGCATATATAGAGCATGATTTTTATTGCATTTTACTCCTGGAAGGCTCTAGAGACCGAGACTGTTCCATTAAGGTGGAATTTCTGGCTAACCTGTTATTTATTTTATTTTACTTTCTGATTATGTTTAGTTTGGTACTTCGGTACTGCTGATGGCCAGTGATCCAGCTTGTAATATTCTGCAAATATTTCAAGATGAACATCCTGATTCCTCCCAATGGACTCAGGACAGTTTTTTAGACCATCGGGTGATTGCAGAGAAAAACAAGGGTTAAGTGGTAAAGTGCTTCCTACCACATTATGGGAGAGGTTCTTTGATGAGACTCGCAGTGATATTAAAATAACACAGATAAAAAGATTCATGCAGATACAGAAAACATTACTCAACTAATCTCACTATATTTCCTTAACTGATCTAAAGAATTAGTATTCCCTGGTTCACTTACTAGAGCAAGGCAAGATGAAGTGGGTGAGAGATCCTTCTATGTCAGATTCCAAGAAGCAGACTGCCCTGTGACTTCAGTCTCATTTAGTATTAAAATAACTTCATTTCAGTGATGGATTACAGAATGACATCACATACATCGGGTCATCTGACTTCTGCTTCCCATGCTACCATCTTTTCTAGAAGCTGCCAGGATTTAGCACATATGTGTCAATAATAAAAACACATATAGCTTTGCCAAGATCAGTTGCAGCTTCTAGAAGTCATAAAACAATTTCAGAACTAAACTTTTACCCTTCTAGAGTAGCAATTAGTTCACTGCTAAAGCCAATACAGAAGGCTTCCTAGTACTTTTTTCACAGACATTTTGTCTCTGGCTGCAATCAGAACTGTAAGATACAATGTTTATGGTCTAAATTACGTAATTTAATTTCTTACTATTTTTCAAAGTTAGCTGGACTGAGATTAACATCTTCTCTTTCAGTATCCTCTGTTAAAACATATACATTTAATCAGTTACAATACAGTCAGGATACAAGCAGCTTTACAAATACATTTTTCATCACAAGCATCTGTACAAATCAGTCTGATATACAATTGACCTATATTCATTACAAAATTCCAGGCAGCTGTGCTGGCATATGTTGCACATCCACTGTTCTACTTCTCCTGGCACAGATGGCAATACCTCTATTGTCACAGTTACAAATAGATACATGATTACCACAGGATATGGTTATACATTTCTTGGTATTTAGTTTCATTTCATAGTTTTAGCACCACCTATTTGTTTAGGAAAGAATCTCTTGTAGGGTCATGGTGTCTTCTGGAAAGTTAAGATAAACTTAGTCAGCAACAATCCCTTAACATTAGCTTTAACCTCTGAGAAGTAAATCCCAAAGAGATATGGGCCAAGGACTGAACCGTTCGGCACTCCGCTAGTGATGGGTCTTATAGAGGAGTTAGAGCTGCCCACCATTATTTCCTGTATTCTACCAGTGATCTAATTTGCCACCTACCGAGTTTCATACTGGTCAACATTTAGCTGATTATCTGCAATGTCTGAGTGTAGGATAGTGTTGAAAACCTTTGCAAGGTCTAGATAGGCAATATGCAGTGATTGCCCATTAACTCAATGATTTTTTTGAACAAGTCAAAAAGGTTTAATAGGCAGAACCTGCTCATATTAAATCTGACCTGGATTGGGTCAAGAAACTGTAGGTCACATATCTCCTTATTTATTAGTTCTATAATGATCTTTTTACTTAGCCTTATAAATGAGGATACTCAGGCTTATAGGTCTACAACTACCTGGGTCTGTTTCTAGCCCCATCTCTGTGTAAGAAAGTTTCTGTTTCTGTCCTCTCTTCAATTGGCACAAAGTTTATTTTGAGGCTAATGTTGAATAGCCTTTGTAGGAGATCTGACAATTTATGTTTCAGGTAGCTTACTATGCTTTTTGGTCCTATAGACATGTTCTTGGCCTTAGATAGTGCCTTGGGAGCTTGCTCTTGGGAGATTTGAGGGGGTGGTAGATGCTAATCTGAGAATACTGGAGTAGAGTGAGTGAAGTTGTAGCTGAATTTGTCCAATAACAGAATAGCTATATCCTCTGGGTCGGAGTATGTGAAATTAATTACTATTAGCTCTGTGCTGTGCCTGGAATTGTTTCTGAGACTTCTAACACAGTTAAAGAATGCCTTTTGGGATAACCATTTGAAATACTGAGACCTGCTACAGCAAGTCCCAAAATCCAGACACTGAATGGCCTAGGTATGTCAATCTCAGAGCTAGTATATAAATTGGGGGGGGGGGGGGCGGCAAAAAAATGTTTTAAGTAGAAGAGTGATTTTTGAGATACACTCTTCTCCTGTGTTTTTGACATTTGTTTTTCCCAGCTTTTTAGCACTCAACATTTCAATAGGGAGCCCTTTTGTTTATCTCACATGGGTAGCTATTTTTACCTCATATCTTATTTGCTAGATTGGACCAGTATTTTAAGGTCCTTGTTTAGTTAATAATAGTTTTGACTTTTGGAAAGTTACATGTATTTTTACATGCACAGATTTTTTTTATTTTGTTATACTGCATGTTTATATTATGGTTGCACCATGAGGATTTACTTTTGAATTTTGCTTTGCATTTATTTTTGAGGGTGGCAGATGCTTCTGTACAATTAATATGCAAATAAAACATTGCAATAAAGGATGGTACATAAACAGTGGGTTTAATAAGGTAGAAGGGGGTTTTGAATTTATTCAGGACATTGCTCTATTTTATTAGCTTAATCAAAGTCCCTGAATATTGAGTTACTGGAGGATACTTTTCACTTCAGTATTAAGGTGAATGTGACTGACTTGTGGTCTGATTTTACCAAATATGAGGTTACTGTTGGTGGAGAGCAGAGTTGCCCCATATTACAACAGACCAAATCCAGGATTATGACTTCCCTGACTGGGTGTGGACTAACTGGTACAAGGATTTGATTTAAGGATGTACAAGACTCTAAGTTGATGGTGAGATAGCTGAAGTCTTCTAGAAGAAAAGTGTTTAACTTAATACATATGGACTCCATACTGCTTAAGTAAGAGTTATGGGCTGAGAGGGAGTTAGAGTAGATCCTGTACTTAGCTATGATGTGAAAAAATATTTTTTTACAGTAAGTTGGACAAGAAAGAGTTCTAAGTCATTATCTTGTCCAGTGAGTCATGAGGTGAGATTTATTTTCTGACTATAGAGGCACATCAGTCTATATTGCCTACTTTTAATGCAGTGGGCCTGCATAAGTGATCAACACTGAAGTCACCCATCAAATTTTACTGGTCCTGAACCAGGGCTCTCTGTTGATGCATATATCACATTTTCTAGGGTACGTAGTATTTGTAGGTTGTGGAGTTTTTTTGTTAAGGCTTCTAGCATTGAGCAGCAATATCTTAATGTTGTCCTCCTCCTGCTTAGTTATGCTGAAAGTTTTAAAATACTGATTTTCCTAAAAAGGGCACAATGGCAGTGGACATGGTTTTAGCTATTACATGGAAGCTTTTTTGAGGAGAGTTGCGTGTCAACCCTGGCAAAGCAGTTTGAAATGTCTACCATCTCTTTCCATACACACACACACACAAATATATATATATATATATATATATATATATATATATATATATATATATATATATAGGAGCACTACAGAATCCTGAAAGCCCAAAATCCTGAGACCAAAATCCTGAAAGTTCAAAATCCTGAAAACACACAGGATACCAACAGTTACTATATTCCAGCACAAGTACATACAGAAACAAATAAAACACAAACCATATTACTCTTCTCCAAGTATAAGCAGGGCAAGTCCCCCTGTGCCTCCACCATGTAGGGGGGCTGCGCCCCCCACACCTCCTGCTACATAAATATATCAACTCCAAGATTGCACTTAGTGTACTGAAGTGCAGTTTCAGAGTTGATATATTTAAGCAGCAGGGGGTGTGGGGGCACAGCCCCCCACATGGGGGTACAGGGCGCTTGCCCCCCTGTGTATAGTTAAAGGGTAATACATTTCTGTATGTACTTGTGCTGGAATATAGTAATTGTTAGTATCCTGTGTATTTTCAGGATTTTGAGTTTTTGGGCTTTCAGGATTCTGTAGTGCTCCTATATATATATATATATATACATATATATACATATATATATATATATATATACATACATATATATATATATATATATATATATACACATACATACATATGTAAATAACATCCTCTCCACCTATAACACCACCTAACAAGCATACTTACATTTCTGCAGGGGGGCAAGCCCCCTTGCACCTCCACCCCCCCCATAAATTAAATAAATCAACTCCAAGGTCGCACTACAGAGGAACAAAGTTCATTTTCTAACTTCACTACATCTCTGAGGTTAGAAAATTAACTTTTTCCACTGTAGTGCAATTTTGCAGTTTGTATATTAAATTTACAGGGGGTGTATGGGCAGTGCAGGGGGGCTTGCCCCCCCATAGAAATGTAGTAGAAAGTGTGCTTGCTAATTAAGTGGCGTTGTAGGTAGAGGGGGATCTTATTTGCTCGTGCAATGTAGTTTTCAATGTTATGAAGCACACTTTCAGTGTTCTGAGTTTTCAATGTTTTGGGTTTTCAGTGTTTTGAATTTTCGATGTTATGGTCTCAATGCTATAAAATGCAATGTTATGAAATTTCAGTGTTAGGATGTAGACCCAGTAGAACATATCAAAAAAGAACAGGAAGGAAAGAAATGGAAAAATGTAACAAAGGTAGAGAAGGGAGAATTGGCTGCAGGTCTGATGGAGTAGGGTATATATTTTTAAAGAAATTTCAGAATCTGAGAAGAAAGTTTTTTTTTTTTTTTTTTTTTGGAGGGGGCATCAAAAGAATGAATGGAGGCAGGCATAAAGTAAGTAGAAATTTGTGAAGGGGTAATATGTTATGTGGGGAAAGGAAAATACATACTGGAGACCTATACATGATTATAGAATATTTATGAAAATAATTCAGAAAATAATTTTGAATATTATGGGAGAAGGACTTACAAAGTTCATTATTATCATTACAACAGAAGAAATGTTAGAGGAGGTTAAAGTTTTATGAAAAAAAATAGTAAGGATTTTGGAGAAGTGAATATTCAAAATTATTTTCTGAATTATTTTCAAAAATATTCTATAATCATGTATGTATTCTCCTTTTAACCCCACATAAAATATTACCCCCTCACAAATTTCTACTTCCTTTATGCCTGCCTCCATTCATTCTTTTGATAACCCCTCCAAAAAAAAAAATACAAACAAAAAACTCCCTCTCAGGTTCTAAAATTTCTTTATAAAAATATACCCTACTCCATCAGACCTGCAGCTGATTCTCCCTTCTCTACCTTTGTTAACTTTTTCCATTTCTTTCCTTCCTGTTCTTTTTTGATATGTTCTACTGGGTCTACATCCTAACATTGAAATTTTATAACGTTGAATTTCATAACACTGAGACCATAACATTGGAAATTCAAAACTCTGAAAACCCAAAACATTGAAAACTCAGAACATTGAAAATGTGCTTCATAACATTGAAAATTACATTGCACAAGTAAATAAGACCCCCTCCACCTACAACACCACTTAACACTTTCTATTACATTTCTGCAGGGGAAGCCCCCCTGCACCCCCATAAATTAAATATACCAACTCCAAGATTGCACAACAGTGGAAACAAGTTAATTTCTTAACCTTGGTGATACAGTGAGGTTAGGAAATTTACTTTTTTTCCACTGGAGTGTGATCTTGGAATTGATATATTTAATTTACAGGGGGTGTGGAGGTGCAGGGGGGTTTACCCCCCCTGCAAAAATGTAGCAGAAAGTGTGCTTGTTAGGAGGTGTTATAGGTGGAGAGGATGTTATTTACATGTGCATTGTAGTTTTCAGTGTTATGAAGCACACTTTCAATGTTCTGATTTTTCAATATTTTGGGTTTTCAGTGTTTTGGTCTCAATGTTATGAAACTTCAGTGTTATGAAGTAGACCCATTCAACTACATCTTAGTCTATCAGCTGTCCATATTCCCCCACTTCCATCATACATTTTTACAACATATATTTTTACTATTTCAATAATCTCTTCTTGTTTATGGTTCAGCTGTCCTTCATCCTTCATTATATACATTTTCCTTTCATTATACTTTATTCTTTAAAAATAGTACTTCTTTCTTTACTTCAAAAAATCTTCTGTCTAAATATTGACTTCTCAATTTTTATTTTTTCATAAATGTTTCCCTCCTCTTCAAAATTCCCATTGCTCTTTTTGCATCATGTATGTCTTCATCTCATTTCTCCCTTGTTTCTTTTGCACTTCTAAATATAATTTGTATACATTTCTTGTACACTACCCACCATTTCATCAAACTTTGATAAAATTTTTCTTTGTCTTATGGTCTTTCCAGAGTTGCTTTCTTTAAACATTCCATCTCAATTCTCCTATTCAATCTCTATTTTCTTTACTTTTTATTTCTTCATCCTCCTACACATCACTTTATGATCAGAAGAATCTGCTTCTCTACATCTACCTTTTAGTTCCTTCATGTCTTCTTAATAAAGAACATAATCTAATCTATCTCAATCTTTAATATTACCATTTGTATTTATGATCCCTGATTTTACCTATCTTTAACCCTATATTCATTATTTCTTTCACCAAACTATTATCCCATCTCATTTTTTTCCTCTCTCTTCTCGTAGGCTATAATTAAATTATCTGGCTGTAATAATAGACATAGTAACTATTGGATATCTCTTACCCTTCAGAGAATTCTTTCATTTCATTTATACTCAATTTAATTTTCTATCAAACTGCAATTCCTAAACAGAAATCCTTATCATTGGACCAGACCGTCTTTCATCCCCACATTTTTTTCAAACTCCATACATTTTCTTATGTCTGTACATCTTATGTTAAGCAAACAAACTGCACACACATCCACCCTTCTACACTATTCAGAAACCAGCATCCTTCTCACATCATTTGCCATAGTATTCAAATCCAATAACATTTATGTCACCCTTTTTTTTTTTTTTCTTTTTTTTTTTTTTTTTTTTTTTTTTTTTCCTCTTTTTCCTCCTTTTTTATTTTCTTTACATCTGAAGATACTCTTTCTCCTTTTATTATTATTTATATATTTTTCTTTCTATCCCTTTCAATTTGCATTTCATTTTCCTCATTAATTTCTCCCTCTTCATTTTCTTCAGATTCCTGTCTTTCACATACATTCCCTTTACTATCTTAATCAACTCTGCACTTATTAAAGTGTGGCCAAACCAAAAATGTTCTGTACTTCCACCCTTTAAGGCAAACATTGTTTCCTAGAGTGTCCAAACTCTCCACACTGGCCACACCTTTTATTTTTGGATATTCTTAAATTAAATTAGACAAATTCCCAAAATAATAGTAATAATAATTCTGAAAGACTGCAATATCAAACTCCAGGACTTCCCCCCAAGCAGAACCCATCTTAGCACTTTTTCCTGGAGTCACATCCATTCAAGACCCATGTTAACAACCCCCCCCAAGTTCACACCGATAAGAATTTTCAGCATTCAAAACTTATTACACATTGTGAACTTTTTAGTGTTTTGGTCTTTTGATATTATGGCTTCAGAATTGTGGGATTTTAGATAATGGGCTTTAAGAGCTTGATAGTAAAGTTTTTGACTGTCAGAAAAATGTTATGCAATTACTTTTCCTGTGCATTTATGTTAGTGACAGCATTTAGACCTACGTGATTGTTTAATGTACAGGCAACATACACTACTCTGACTACAGTGAAAAAAAAACACGTGGGCTTTTGAAATAAGAAAATGTAATTATCTAAATACATAATGCAAATGTGTCCTTAAAACTTCATTAAAGTGCAGTCATCCTGTCGCTGTATATTAATATGCAAGTAAATTCAGCCTTCTGTCAGTCAGAACTATGTCAGCACCCTCAACAGGACATATATGACAAACCTTGCATCAGTCTTTACACTAAGGAAAAATCTTTAGTTGGGCATTAAAATCAATGACAATTAAATAAATATAATTAATTATTTTAGTTTACTTGTTGGAGTTTCCTTACTCATATAAATGCATCAGTAAACATCACAATCTTTCATAGTTTTGATTACAAATATTTCTTGGCTGATAGCAGAAAAACACAACCAGAAGTTTACCTTGTAATTCGGACATTCATTCAGCATATGCTTTATTCTGGTATTTATTGTTTTTAGTATGTTTAATATTTTCTGCAGCTCACCATGCATTAATTCTTACTCCTTCTCTGGCTGTGACAGTAGCTTTTTGGTACAGTTTGTCTGCTGAATGCTGTGATAGCTAACATTATAAATTACAATCCTCCAGGAGCTGAAAGAGAACAATCCATGCTATCCCATGTGTGCTTTCTATGGAAAAAAAAAAAAAAAAGCAGTAGATTGTGTTGCAATTTGTCTTTTCTTTTTTCTTCTTCTTTCGGCTTTTCCCGGTTGGGGGTTGCCACAGCGAAACTCTGGTTCGCTAATGATTGGCAGTATATTTTACGGTGCCAAGGTGCCAGCTCGATGCCCAACTCAACGAAGGCACGCCCTACTCATGTTCTTTGAATGCCACTCAACCATGGGGAGGCCATGCAGACTCCACACAGAAGGCGCTCCAGTCGAGAATCGAATGGGAGAACCTCTTGCTGTGAGGCGACAACACAACCGCTGCACCACAGTGGCTGTTTCAATTTCATTGTCTAATATCTCTAAAAAGTCAATGCAAGAAGTTTGAGGAAGGTAAAGCACTTCCATTAAAAGAAGCAAAGACTGATCTTTTTAAACTGTGCTGGTCAGATGTTTGAAACGGCTTTAAAAATAGAGATGCTTACAACAGCTGAATTACAATAATACAATACAAATAAAATTTCTGATGCTGTTCAACTTTTGAAATGTAAAGTTCTCCACCGTTACAAGATTTATATTACAGCAGATTTAAAATTCATAATGTTTTAGAATTACAGATGTTCCAAAACAAATGAAAAAGAAAAATAATTAGTTATAAAATAATGTAATGATTCATTATACTAATCATTGTTTAATTTAAATAAATATGAACTAGTAGTACTTGCTGGCTAGCAAACTGTCCTCACTTTTCTCAGCAGTAAATCAGTAATGCATTTTTGTTTGATTATAACATATTGTACATCATTTTACACATTTAAGATTAACAACTTGCTCACTCTTAGTTGACTTACAACTTCACTCTGATAATGTTTTACCAAATGGAAGTTACACACTCACATTATTCATGTGAAATAACAGAAAATGCTACAGCTGCAGTCAAATGACCTTCCTATGTTTAATACTAACAAATCACTCGGAGGTTATTACACTTTGCCTTTTATTGCCAACAACATTAAAAGGCTATAAGTTATATTCTCCTAATATATACTTAGATTCCCATTCCAATAAGGACAGGTTAGAGCTGGGTGTTGCACGACCAAGGTCTATCATTTGAAAGTGTCATAAAACAGACATCACTTCTGTCCAAGCATGCATTTACAGGTATGTTACAGGATGTTACAGGTAGGTTAATGATCTTGTGGTAGCAGTGAAGAAAGCTAGGGGATATTCTTCTTGTATCCAAGCCAAATTTCTTCTGGCCAATAAAATACCTCATATTTGTCCATTTGGTAAGATCTCATCAGTGAACAAATATAAATAATCATAAATACCTCCTTTGATATTTACATGCAATGCCCTATTGAGAGATAATAAAATGAAAACAGCAATAAGCTTAAATGTAGTTGTGGCACTTTGTCAATGGATATTTAGCATGATGAGTTACTACAGCATATAATGTAGTAAAGAGGTAAATGTAATGCACTGTGCAGTTCTGTAGCCATACAAGTGTTTGAATTTGTGTATACACACACACGTGAGAAAGTATGTGTATGCATGTCTGCATGCATAATACAGGCAAAAAAAGCAGTCTAATCAGAATTATATTTTCACTTTTTATCTATAATTATGTCATATTTTGCTCTCCTTATGATGTATGTTTATTTTTATTTATGTTGTCAGATAACCCATTTTGAAAAGCACACCAATGCATTTTGAGATGTGGGTTATTTCCAGAAAATAGTATACCAAGGCACCAAAGGCCCTAAAGGTCATTGTACTTTAGAAAACAAATGGGTAGGTCTGCATTCTTTTTCAGGACATTAGGACATAACCCATATTTCACTGTGTGCTAATGTTTGCTTAGAATCATAGGTCTCAAACTCTTAAGAGGTCAATAAGGAAAATGGACCCTAGCATGGAACACCCTATGTTTTCACTGCACAAAAATGCATCATTACCATGGAGACTGGACAAATATGAGTAAAATCAGGGACAAATCCACAATAAGGAACACTTAAAATATTTCTACTAGTACCTTGAGACATTGACAGAATAGCAGAATGTGACTTAATATACATTTTCTGAAATAACAGAAGTTTATACTTCTAATTTATTTAAGTATAGTTCACTATCTTTTCTCCAAAAGTCATCACTTTTATGGAGGATTAAAGGGACAGAGGTAAAACTGGAGTCAAAATAAAAGGCTGGTCAATACATAAAGTAAAGTGAGTATTTATTTTATTTTACATTTGTTGACTGGGAAAGTCCGACTGGACACAGGTCCATTTCCAGCAGAGGCCCAGGAAGAAAAGCTCCACTTAAAAAATAATCTAACAAATAACAATTTTATGAATTACAACACCTTCTTCTAAATGCATACAATACTATACAAGAACATATTTTACATTTCTTCACAGATATATGTACAGATACAATTATTGTATTCCAGAAGCATACCACATGTATGTAGGTAAATGTTTAACTGTCTTCAGAGATGAATAAGTAGATATGAACAGAATAGAACATCATTAGTTAAGAATTAATATACAGAGGTTAGGCAGTATTAGGTGACCCTTGGTAGAATCATTGTATCATTGCAACTGTAGTGGAGTCACATGGGCATAGCCAGTTTTTAAATAGTGGGTTTTGAGTAGTTTTTATAAAAAAATAAATACTCAAATGCTGATACTTTTACAGACAAACCCTACTCCTGTCTGAGCCATAGAGTGTACACATTCAGCCTGACCAATTATGGGAACAAAGCAGCTGCATCTCCAAAACATGTCCACAACCCCTCAAGAGCATGCAATTGGACAGGAAGAAAAAAATCAAAAATTATAGCTCCCAGCAGCAGTCCAGCAACAACACTAACATGACTGTCCTACTCCCAACTTAAGTGACAAAGCAAAGCTCAGCCCTTGTAGTAGATCCTTTTGGTTGCCCTCAAATTGTTTGGTACACTATCACTGTACTCTGATGCATTACAGTAGCTGTCTAACATTTCATTGCCCAGTCTCTGATACTGTGTTCTGCTGGTAATCCTGAGTCTCATCCATCCACAGCTTGGTCAATGGTATCCTCAGGTTTGGATAAGGAAACCATGATGAAAACCATAACAGCCCTCTTTGAAATCAAAATAATGATCTCACTCACTCTGTGCCCTGCAATACCTTTTTTGAAGATATTGCGCTAGTGAAAAAAATAGTTGCAGCATGCAATTGGTCAAATTCTCTGCATCCTCAATAGCTCCATTTGTCTTAGGAGCAGTGACTTGATTGGTGTGTATTCCACAATGCCAATTGGCTGTAATTACATTATACAAGCCAATCAAAAATTACAAAGCCAGCACTGTTGAATGCAGAAGAGTGGGCTAAGTCAATGTTGAATGTGAAGCATTCTGCACAATCTCGGGCACTTGGCTGCTCAGCTTAAAATGATGAGAGGAGAGAAAATGCTGCTCTCTGGGTAAACAATCAAAATTTGTTTGACTGCATATGGGGACAAAACTTGCCATAAAATGACTATTTCACATAGTTTGTCTTCTAACTCTATCCAAAATGCAACAGTTAAGACAAAGGTCAACTCTCACAGAAGAAATGTTTAGTATGCTAATAAAAGCCTTAAGTGATATGCTCAGGAATTTTTGAAATAATTTCTATATTAGCAACTATGAGAGTGGTGGCAAAGTCCAGCATAGACAGTCTATGTTCCATTCACCTTTAAATCCACAACTGTTAGCTTTTGAAATGATGGTGAAAGGTGATATTAGAACCGTTTTTAATGCTAACTCTTAAAACCATTTTTTACAGTTTAACTAGACAAAACAGACAGTTATTGTTTGAAGTAAAAATAGATTTGTCTCCTTAATGAAACCAGAAACCAGGGAGTGGTTTAATGATAATGAATCACATTTATTATTCATGTAAAATGTTTAAGTCATTCTCTAAACGATTATTGCTATCAGACTGTCACTCGAGATGTCAATAACATATACAACCATAGATTATGGTTTTGGGGGGGGGGTTAATCTGCCGAATCCTTTGAAAATATATTTTTATAGTCCCCCTTAGGATATCAAGTCACCAGCCAGGACTCCAGTGTCTCATGTCCACACCAGGTCTGCCAGCTTGTCTCCTACCCCATAGCACTGCTTCAGGGTTGATCATGTATCCTAAGGGTACCCTGGGGGTCAGCCATCTCCTCTCCATACTGTGTTTTTTTTTTTTTTATTTGTCCTAAACACTTTTCTGCCTGCCTCCCACATTCACTGCTTATGCTTGATGGGAAACTCCCATCTGTGAACCACATACCCAATAAGGGAGCCTCAGTGACAAATACCATCCCACCTGGGACAGGCATTCCTATCCTCCCTGCTGCTGTTAGTCACCTGAGCAGTTAGCTGAGCCCTGATCAGCTAGGCTGCAATCAAGGCTTTGTCCATCTAACTTGATCAGCCTAGCCTAAGAGACAACAGTTTATAGATATTCTTGCATATTAGGCAGCATATCAGTCTTGTCATGTTCATGATTTCTAACACTCATATACTTGCTCCTTTTCACCCATTTTGTATTGGCAGGTGGTTCAAAAACAGAGTTGACTTCTAAAGTTGATAAAAAATCTAGAAAGGAATTTTAATTTCTTCCACGTGTTACGAGACTCTCAACATTTTCTAGCTATCATTCAAGATTTAACATTTGGAATTATTTACCAGTGGTAATTGCTGATATTTAAGATTTATTTACAGTCATCATACATGACAATGAAACAGTTTTAGTAAATGTTTGATTTTTTTTTATGCTGGTATTAAGTTTGTCTGTTCACTGATACAATTTTGAAAAACCAATTGTCTCATCATTGACTGTGAAACATTCAAACTGTTTTGATGGGAACAGCATGCCCTCCAATTTTTGCAGACCTCATCTTATGCATTTGGGAGAAGCAGTGTCCTTTTCTATCACAGTTTAATGACAATTAGAAACTCTACGTAAAATTTTTGGATGATTTATTTTACGGGTTGGTGAACATTTTTGATTGCACTTTTGAGTATTTGGACCAAGCAAATGAATTCTTAAGATTTGCTGTCAGCCAATTATCTTAGTGCAGTGATTTAAAAAAAATTACTCTGATCAACTTGTACCAACTATATATTTCAAACTTAACTTTTTCCTAAGAGCTGATTGCATTTTGATACTAATCACCCTTACTAACAGAAGGATAGTCTAATTAAGGAACAACTGGCAAGGCTGTTGAGAAAAGTTTTTAATGAGACAGTTTATTAAACAAGTTTCATAAGATGTAATAAGCATTCTGAACACACACATTCCTTTCAAACGTATTGTTAGCTTTAGAAATCCTAATATCTCTGAACGTAGTCAGCATAGGTTCATAAAAACAATGGTTATGAGCCATTCAAATAACCACAACCTAATTAGACAAACAACAAGCAAGAATTAGAAACTAGCAACAAGTAGTGGTCAGTTTCTTGACAAATTGGGCACTAATCCTTGGCTAATGTGAAAAATTAAAAATAACATGAAGATAATTCTGCAAAGGTGTTCTTCCTTTCAGAAGGCATAGAATAATAGAGACAAATTGTGGACTGATTGCAAGTCCAGTTGGTTTATAAATGGATGACCTGAAATTGCAGTTCATTACTGATTCAGGATTATCTCATGCTTGTGAGACTGTAATTTTGCTTCTTCTGGGGCACTTTATCTTGTGAAATGCACTTTAGGTGAAACATTTTATGTCTTTAACATTGCAATTATGAACATAATTGTAGCATTCTAAAATATGATAAAAAATACTTTTAAAAAAATCAGTTTTTACTCTTTTTAAATTATCTTCAAAATATATATTTTTTAGAAATGTTAGTGGTGGTAGTTGGGAGAACACATTGGGGTATCATGATCGTACTTAGATCAGATAAAATTCTGGGTTATTTTCAAGCTTGAATGAAGCCATTTCTATCTCTATCATGTTAAAACTTAGAGCAGTTAAACTTTAAACTGTGAAACTATTGCTATCAATTTTTTGAGACATTTCAGACATATGCATATTTTTGTATCATTCATTTTTGGCTCAAGGTCATTTATATTGTATCATGAAATACTGATCATTTTTTGGTTGTTTTGTTATAGTGAAGGTGTAATGATTAGGATGATTATTACTTGTATTACTATTAAAAGGAAACTATTGTATACAAATAGATAAAAGTACTAGGTATAAGCGGTTGAAGATATGGATAAGAGCTAAACCTAACCCTTAGCATTAATTTCTGTAGTTCTTAGTAGCAGATTACAAACATTCCCAAATCTGACTTCTTGAGTGTTGCTTCAGTAATTTCACTGGATCTTATCCTCCAAAGTTTTATACTTATTGGCTGGTTCAAGAGCAGTGTCCTACAGATTTATTTTTTCTTTCTGCATACAGTAACGTGGCTTTCATTCCTTTTGCATACTTTTCTGTTCCTGTGTTTTCCAGTCAACTACATTGCATTGCATTTATGATTATTAAAGCTTTGTACTTATTTATCTACAGCTTAATGTCTTTATTTAGTAGCACCAATTGTTTGATTTACTTGGTACTTTCACATTTCTTTTAATGTATTAGACCAATGTGTCTTGCTTTTGATTTAGGAAAATGCCTACTTCATTGTTGTGTGTATAGCTCTTAAGTTTATCCTGGAGTTTAGTGTCTTATTTTCAGGTTGCACATTTTGGGGGGTTACTTATAAATCAATCAGAGCAATGTAAACTATTGTGAACTCCTGCCACAAATTTTACTTCATTTTTAAACCCACCTTGCCATCTTGTATCTGAAACTTAATTTCTCTTTTCATTTTCTGTTTCAAGCACCATGTTATTTTTGTTCTTTTTCCAAGTTATTGCATTGCCCTTTCTATCCCCTTTGAAACCGATTCTCTCCTTTTGACTTGTTTTATTTTGATCTTTCTGGATTTGTTCGGACTGTTTGTGCAAGTCTTTCCTAATCTCTATCTTTTATTGTCTTTCTGTAGATTTAAACGTTTGATTTAGCACAGCTCCTGTGTTCCTTTATGGTAGCATTTTGCTTAACACCATCAGGTTTGCTATTATGGTTCATAGTTATATACAAGGTTAAGGATCAGCAGGGCCTTTATAAACCTAGATTTACAATCCAACACAATTGTGTCCAGCTGTATCGCAACCTTTACAGAAATTTCAGAGAGGGTCCTTTGGGTCTGCATGTTCCTGATCAAAATAATATGACATTTTAAAACCATCTGCCATTTTATTTCTATTTTCAGAAGCCATCTGTTCCAATTTTATTACATATTTTTTCTGAAACAGCACCCATTAGCAGTACTAGCAATACTGTAATCGCAGATAATGACCCAACTTCTTCTTCCAGGCTGTAAAACCCTTATAAAGTGACTTATTCCTTACTTATTGAGCAACCGTATTTTCTGAAAAAGGCCCATATTACCTTTTTTTCTTAAGTTCTAGCTTTTTAATACTGTAATTTAAAAATGCAAATTCCACTCTTCACAGTACTTTTGCACAGATGAATGCAATATACACTGGCTCCCACCTATCAAAAGTATTTTATTACAGAGAATTCTCATTCTGCTGCACAATGATATGCATGGAACTGGCCTTAGTCAATACCACTTCCTTTTGTAAACACTAGTTTCTTCTGCTTCTCATTTTTCAGTATGAAATTTGCCACTAACTTTGCCATGTTTGCTCACAGTTTTCTTTATTACAGTATACAGTGCATAACTCCATTTTCACGGTTAACTGAATTTTAACCAACCTAATTTTCACAGGCTCTAACTAGAATTATAGCAAAAAAAAAAAACACCAGAGTTTTTTTTTGGAGACAAAAAAACTACTTTTATTGCTAAAGCAATTCCCAATACTGCAATTTTCTTTCTTTATCCATCCACAAGTCCTAAGTCCTTGAGTTTCAAACCCCAATGAACCAACAAACTGAACACAATTGCTGAACAAAAGCAATGCCCCACAAAAAAATGTGAATGCAAGCATATGTTTTCAGGGAAAAGACCCCTGAACCTCCATACTTGCATAACTCTACAATTGCACAAAGAATAGAGGAATTTCTGTAAGGGAGCAGGATCACTGCTGGCACACACATAGGAAATCACTGCTACTGCTCTTTCTAAGGGAAACAGTGGCTTGGGAGTTCAACTGTGCGGAGTTGTTTTCACTAAGATGGCTCCTTATGGAGTTGTCCCTTAATGAGAAGTAGAGCAGATTTCTTTTGATAGGTATAACAGTACCACAGTATTAACCCATCACATGTTGGCTAGACTTACATTTTATTGATGTTTCAACCACATTGTCACACATTTCTTACCACAGTTCACCAGAGAGAACCAGTTCAGAGAATACCTAGTAATAACAGTCAATGTTATATAAAGCTCAATCATTTATTAGGGATTTCTAAGTAATACATACAAACAAGCTAAGCTGCACATAACTACAACTCTCACCTAAATGCCGTTTCCACCAAATAGAGTATTTAAGGAGAAAAAAACACTCTCTTTCAGGTTCAGAGAGCATTTACCAATTTTCTGTCAGACAATACATTTCTCTCCCTTTAACAGAATATAATTCAAAAATACATCTGGTGCATGTAAGCAGTATATTTTTTCACTGTTCATACACAACATACTCTAAATTAGAAACGTATTAGAAATCTACTCTGCATACTATGAAGTTACCGACTTTGCACTAAATTTGTTTCTCATTTTTTATTAAGTGCAAAGGCTCCCATTTTCTCAGGTTCACTCTTCCTAAAATGCTAAAATTATTTCCCAGCAAACTCTTCTTGTATTATGTCTGCTTTTTCTTCCATAGGATCATATGTTTATACTAGGCTAATAATAACTAGGGCTCTTAAAAGCCTAGCCATGCAACCCAAATATGACCCACAAATTTGATTTATACTTGATTTATAGGGGATGATTTATTGACTGCCTCTGTCCACAGACAGAGCAGCCAGACTGGGGGGAAATTACCCATCTACTGTTCCAAGTTGTGCTTAAATGGGGATATGGAGAAAATCTGCTTATCATGGACGGGGAGCCTATTCCAGAAAATTGGAATTCTCTGAGAAAAAAATCTCTCCATGTCCTATTTATGTTGCAAGCAAAATTCTTTTAATGTAGTAGTTCTGCTGTTTGTTTTGCAGATGTGCAAACGTTTCATCAAAACAGGGTCTAGGGATGCCTTGTATGACAGACAAAGATCACCTCTCATAAGTCTGTATGATGCAGAGTAAACAGACAGGACATTCTGTTTACTCACTGTATTCTTTTCACAAGGAACCTTTGTGGACATTTCAGTTGCTGCATGTGTCTAATAAGGTACATACAGAAGGGGGCATTATACTCTGTGATAGGCCTGATGAAGGCCATGTACAGTGGTTCGATGACATCTGTGGACCTAGATGCCATGCCTTTGCTTAGAAGTTGAGCACCATAGAATGATTTTCATACTACTTTGGACTTATGTTGGTCGAAGGATAGGTTACTATGTACATGAGCTCCTAGAGCCCTGACTAGTGCATCAACTTTTCAGGGTGTTTATTGATGACATAGTTACCCAGAGTGTCAGACTTCCCAAAAGGTACTATAATGCATTTCTTGGTATTGTGTTTTAAGCCATGACTTTGACACCAAGCTTTGTTTGTATTAGACCTTCCTGAAGGGTGTTCTCATCTTGATGGATTAAGTGACTGCTCCCAATTTGCAATAATTTGCAAAACTTTGTTAGTCACAGGTCTAGGACATCCAGGAAGCAGATGCCAAAGAGGAGTGGGCTTAGCACAGAGCCGTGGTGGGGGGGGGGGGGGACTGCATTGGTGAGTAGCCTCTCTGTGGAGGTGGCCTCATCGATTCTAATCTCCTAGGTCCTATCAATGAGCCAGCTTGGTATCCAGCATGTTACAAAGGGTTTTATACCTAGTTTTGTAAGTTTGATGATGATGTCTGAGTCGGGGATTGTATCAAATATGCCTTAGCCAGATGTAGGTAACCAGTATGGACAGTTTTCCCCTCATCCATTGCCTTTGTGTCCTTTTCAAAGAAGTCCACTAAATTCAGTAAACGCATGACCTTCCTTTGACAAAGCCAAACCTGGGTGAATTCAGCATCTGGAGGTCTCCTATATCCCTGTTGATAATTTCCATGATAGTTGTCTTTGCAAATAAGACTAGTCAGACTAATGAGTCTGTAGTTTGCAAGATCTGTTGAAGGTCCTCACTTATGAAGGGGGATGACTGTCACAGTCTTCCATTCATGTGGCAGAAAGCCTGTTTTAAGACTATATTTAAATAGTGACTCTAGAGGTCCTGATAACTCATATTTTAGACTATTCAGGAGGCATCCTGGGATGTTATTGGGAATCATTGAGGCTGTGTTCTTGGCTTTAGTGAGTACAACCAGTAAATGCTCACTAGCTAGAGTTGGAGGAGTTATGTTTGAGGGTATTATTGGGGAGGATGGTTGGGGGTGAGAGGGGGTTGATGTCAGAAATGAATTTGTCCACTAACAAGTTTGCTATACAGCCAAGCTTGGTGAATGTGACACCATTAACCACCAGTTCAGCACATTGCTATGTGCTGCCCTTGAGGTTTCTGACATAGCTGTAAAAGACCGTATGGATATCTTTCAACTGGGAGGATATCTTGACCTCAAAGTAGGCTGTGCTTGACCTAATCAGCCCTCTTAATTGCCTATTTACTTTGATGAGAGCGTTTTTATCTTTATGGGAATTACCCTTCCTGTTTTTTTTTTCCATATTTATTTCCTTTTGTTGTATATCCTGTTTAATTTGGGATGCCACCAGAGTGGTTTGTTTCTGGAGTGAATTCCGGGCTTACTTCTGGTATGTACAGCAGCCTCTATTAGTCATTGACATGGTTGTACAGAGTTTGAGGGCAATTCAGCATAGGCTGGTGTGTTCTTGGTGTTTGGAGGGACATTAAATTTTGATAAACCATCACTTAATAATAGGTAATTTGCCATAGAATAGTTCTTAACTGTTACTGGTTTTAATGGGATTAGGGAGTTGATTTTGAAGGTGACAGGTTTATGATCAGATCATACCAGGGAGGATGAGACATTGGGGGAGAGGGTGCAACATTCTCCCATATTTCTGAGCATGAGGTCCAGTGTGTTAGACCCTCTAGTGTGCATACACAGTATTTGGTCAAGGTTGTTTGTATTTACAAAGTTCAGGAATCTTTGTGCCTGTAGATTCCGAGGCCTTATAGGTTTCCAAAACTATAGAAGGGTGAATAAAGTTTCCCATGAGTAGGGTATTAGGTTAGATGCTACGTGTCTGCAGTAGGTCCAAGTATGCAGTTTGGCTACCGTAGAGGTATGTTTGTTATTGATGTATATTGAGACACCTCCACCTTTAGTCCTTGTCTATGCAGCTACTGGGAAGCACTGAAACCTTGGTCTGTCGGGTTACTCTCTGCCGCTTTAAATCATGTCTCGTAACTGCACAGATATTTATATTCTTGAGTGTGAGGAGGGTTGGAGGAAGTGCATTTTTTGTTTAGGCTCCTGTTACTGAGCAGTACCAACTTGCTGTTCAATTGAGTTGATTTTGCTATGATGGTAGGTTTGCCAATTTGGCATTGCCTAAAAAAGGCACTATGGGGGTGGACAAAGCCTTATCCAGTATTGGAAAGCCTAGAGGAGAAAGGTGCAGACCATCCATGGTAAAGTATCATGATCTATTGACCATGTCCTCCAAAGTTGACAAATACTGGGTCCCCTTAGAAAGGCAGAACATTGTTGAAATCAATCAGTTTTGCTCATATCGTGGCATCATCCTCTGTGAGGTAATATGCTGCTCCGTACCAGGCTCATATCAGCCTGAGGCACACAGTCGGAAAGCTCCATGATGTCTCTTTTCATATAGTCCAGGGAGGACTCTTTTCTTGTACAGTCACTGGTAACATTGTGGAAGTATTACTGGCTTTATATCTATATATCAGTAGTTTGGAACTGTTAGCCCATTCACACTCTGTAGTCTGCATTTTCCAGTGTAATCAACTAAGAATTGCCTGACTGTTTTTTCTTAGAAACGTACATTATAAATGCTCCGAGGAATTTAATGAGTTTTCTCTTTACTTCTGAACATAAATGTTGTGCTGCCATAAAAATGTTCACAACACTTTTTTACACTTCAGTATGCACAATTGTGTTAAATAAGCTTTTAGCACTTCCATTTCCCTTTGCTAAAACGTTTACTAATACTGGTCATTATATCACAGTTTCTCATGCAATTCTTTGCAAGTTGGTTTAATTTACTTAACTGTTAATAGTCTAGCTTCTGTTTCTGACCGACACTCTGCTTTGAATATTGTAAGAAGCTTAATGGCCTAGTTCAGCAGAGTTTAATGAACAGTGATTAGAACAATGGAGGGAAAAACAGTAGCTTCTCTAGAACAATAGATACAAAGAAACAGGTTTCACAAAAGCTCAGCAGAAATACATAATGTATTCAGCAACATGTTAACACTTTGAAGCCTTTCAGGACAAATGTCAGTAAAGGAAATGTTTCACAATACTTATGTTAAGTAAATAAAGTACAGTTGTGTAAAATCTTACCATGATGATAGATGTCCTTGCCTTCACCACTGCAGTAGTCTTTACTAATGGGATTCCCTGCCATGAAGCCCTCCGTCCAGCCAGTTTACAAAAGATTTCCATTGTTTTATGGTACGCAGAATGTCACCTGCTTACTCCTTGCATAAGGAAGGGCTTAAAGGTAATGTTCAGGCATGCGTACCACCCTCAGAACAGATTGCCCCAGTAGGAATAGCAGTCCAAGAAAACCAAGGGGAATCTGCACAGCCAGTAAGGGAAAAAGACCAGGGGGTGGAGGGAGTGAATACTGCAGAGGTGAAGGCAAGGACATCTACCATTATGGTAAGATTTTACACAACTGTACAATGTCCTTACATTCACTGCTGCAGTATTCTTTACTAATAGGAGAGTGCAATGCTGCAGTATTCTTTACTAAAAGGAGAGTGCAAAAGTTCAAGAAGAAACCTGGGAGGAGGAAGCCGCAGAGCCCTCTAGGAAGCCATCAAGTATGGCAGCAGCAAAACCAGCTCTGACTCTGGAGATGCCATCCAGCTGCTAATGTTTGGTAAAGGTATGCACAGAAGTCCAGGTAGTAGCTTCAAGAATATAATTAGCATCTAAGCCCCTGAAAAAGGCACCAGAAGAAGCCACAGCTCTAGTGGAATGAGCCTTAACAGAAGAAGGAAGGCTCTCACCATAAAAAGTGTAACAGAAGGAAATAGCTTTTGAAATCTAAGTAGAAACAGTTTGCTTGAAAACAGCCTAACCCAAAGACCAAGATTGAAAGTAAACAAACAACATGTCAGATTTCCTGATAGCTTTAGTTTTATTCAAATAAAATCTGAGCTATGTACATAAGTAGCCTCCTCTCACTGTCAGATTTCAGAGAGGGGAAATTAATAGACTGATTAAGTGACAACTCTTTAACCACCTTGGGCATAAAAGAAAGATTAGTACGCAAGGACACCTTATCCTCATGAAATATCAAAAAAAGGTGGACAAGTCATATGGGCTTGCAACTCAAACACCCATCTGGAAGAAGTAAGAGCTAACAAAAGAACTGTCTTCCAAGAAAAATGTTGCAAGGAAGCAGAAACAGCAGGCTCAAAAGGAGCCCAAGTCAATTTTTCTAGAACAAAATGAAGATCCCAGGGAGGTGGAACAGGCTTCCAGGGAGGTCTAATATTAAGGATGCCTTTAAAAAAACTGCTTGGCCTCAAATCTAGAAGTAAAAGGCAGACAAGCAGAAAGAGCTGATAAGTGGGCCTTAACAGAAGAATAGGCCAAACCAGCATTGAGCAACTCACACAAATAAGAACCAAAGGAACATCCACAGAAACTGGGTCTAGGCCACGAGAAAGACACCAAATAGAAAACCTCTTCCATTTAGACAAGTAGGATTTCCTTGTAGTAGACTTCCTGACCTCCTTCAGGGCCTGCAGCACGTCCTCAGAAAAAAAGGTGTCTGAGGAATCAAAACCCTATCACCCACAGTGTCAGTTGAAGTGTGGAGAGGTGGGGATGGATGAGAGATGCCTTGTCTTGTGTAAGGAGATCCACCCTGTGAGGTAACTTGTGATTGCCCCTGGCGAGATGTAGAAGTATAGGGAACCAGTGCTGTCACTGACAAAAGGGAAGTCACCAATAAGATTTTGTGAGCATCCTGTTGAATCTTGGAACAGGACTCTCGGAATGACAGGAAGGGCAGGGAATCCATAAAGAAATATCCCCTTCCAAGAAAATGAGAGGGTGCCCACCTTCCAGACCAGAGGACCTGGGACTCTGGCACAAAACAGAGGAAGCTGTCTGTTCAAAGGTGAGACAGAGAGATCTACTTGAATACCACACTGCTGAACAATGTCCAGAAACACATCCCTGTGAAGCATCCACTCATGGGATTCAGTGAAGGACCTGCTCAGAATGTCTGCCACAACATTCTAATCTGAAGGAATGTAAACTGCCTGAAGAATAACACAATACTGGATAGCTAGATCCCATACCAGGAGTGCCAGGCAAAGACGGTAGGATTTCGTACCTCCCTGTTTGTTGATATACCACATGACTATGATATTGTCCGTGAATACCTTGAGTGGCCCTGCAGAGAAGAGAGGATAAAAGGCCGGAAGAGCCAGCAGAAGAGCTCTCATCTCTGATGCTGATATGCACCTTCTGCTGACGAGGCAACGACACTCCTGGAACCTTTAGGGAGCCAAAAGTTGCTCCCCTTCCCACATCTGAAGCATCTGTGAACAGAGCCTGAGAGGGAAGTGGAGGCTGAAACAGCAGCCCTGGATTTAGAGAACTGCTGAATCCACCACAGAAGTTTGACCTTGAGACATGGGAGAAGAGGAATAGGAAAGTCTAGAGGATGCACATGCTGAAACCACACCAACTTCAGAAACCACTGAAACTTCCTCATGTGGAGCCATGAACCCCAGAGCCCTCAAACTCCCTGACTGAAATGGAGGCCAGGGGAAGAAGAGCTGGAAAGAAATAAATGAGAGTTAATGCCGTTGGAGGAGGCAAAGATGCCAGCATTGGCACAGTTTGAAACCTGCAACCCAGAAAGACAAGATCTTGAGAAGGAGACAGGGAAGAATTGTTGAAGTTTATTGTGAACCCCAGGCTCTAAAGAACAGAAATGGTAAAATGAAGATTTTTTCAAAAGGACCCCTGGAGGAGGTGCCTGAAGCAGCAGGTCATCCATATAAGGAAAGATTTGGACCCCTTGAAGACTGCAAAAGGCAATTATAGGAGTGCGGCATTTGGTGAACACCCTTGAGGCAGTAGAACCCTTGAAGACTGCAAAAGGCAATTATAGGAGTGAGGCATTTGAACACCCTTGGGGCAGTAGAAAGGCCAAAGGGCAAAGCACATAACTGAAAATGCCAGGAAGCAACAGAGGAATGCAAAAATCTTCTGAAAAGAGGATGTATTGGAATATGGAGATAAGCATCCTTGAGGTCCAAAGACACCAGAAAGGCCTGAGGAAAGAGGGACTGAAGGGACTACATCCAAAAGGAAGGCACTTTCAGAAAGGTGTTCAGATGGGAGAGGTCTAGAATAGGCCTCCAAGTACCTTCTTTTCTAAGCAGAAACAGTCTGGAATAAAACCCCTTCCCCCTTTGGGACAAAGGCACTTCTTGAATAGTATCCTGAAACCAGAGGTCCTGAAAAACCACAGGGAAAAAAAAGGAAGCTGTTCCCAAGGAGGCTGAGGAATGCCCATAAAAGCAGGATGGGAAATCCAGAACATGAAGTACCCTTGACGAATGATTGACAAAAGAATCCTGGGTGTTTCAGAGCCAAACACGAAGAGAAAGAGAAAGGTGAAGAGACAGAGGAATGTGGCTGGGAATGGGGGGGGGGGGGGTCAGACAGCACTTGGTTTGTCAGGAAAGGAAGGTTTAAGAAACCTGGAAGTCTGAGTGGCTTTAGCAGGAGGAGTCTGTTTACCACCCTTCTTACCTTTAGAAGGAAGGCAAGACTGCCTATGAACAAAGGCCGGCTTAGAAGGGTAGTTACACTGAAACTTAAGCACAGGAGAAACAAAGACATGCTTAAGCTCCTGTAAAGCCTTCCCCTCGTCCTGAAGAGACTTAAACGAGTAGCTGCTTCCCCAAACAAGAGAGTATTATCCAGAGGAGCATCCAGCAACTTAACCTTAATATCATCAGGTAAAGGTTGAAGCCAAAAGCCAGGAATATCTCCTCAGAACCAAGCCTGAGGCAGCAGCAACCCTGGAAGAGGCATCTGCAGCATTATAACTACACTTGATAGAATGCCGAACAACCTGAGAGGAAGACCCAAGCAAGGAAAGAGCCAAAGATTTACCCTCAAGAGTCTGGAAGATCATAAAGAACCTGACAGGTCTGAGAAAGAAGAGCCAAGACATACTTAGAAATATGGGTCTGATCATTAACAGCACTAAAAGTCAGGGTAGAGAAAGTATAAATCTTCTTACCCAGCCTATCCATAGTTCTACTGTTCTTGTCAGAAGGCAGTAACTTGGATGAAGGAAGCAACTGAGATGGCTTATCAGAGGCTACAGACACCACACAGGGATCAGCAGCAGGACATTTAAATAAAAAGTAACAATCCTCAGGCACCCTGTAAAACCTATCAGACTTCTTAGGAGCAGGGGGTGAAGAATCCAGAGCTTTAGAGGCAGTGGAAAGAACATCCAATAAAGCAGGCAAGACAGCAAGAATGGCTGCAGGTGAAGTAGATTCCAGTTGCAGTAACCCATGGTATCTCTTATGGATATCCGAAACCTGGGCACAATCCCACTTAAAAAGGTCATCATCTTAGAGAGCGTATCCCAAAACGAAATTTCCTCAGAGGGATTATCAAGACTACGAGAAGCCTCCTCATCATATCCATAGTCTAAAGGAGAAGGAATATGGGCAGAATAAGTAAGGGAGTCATCATTAGATTCTACCTCAGAAGGGTGGAAGTTTCTGGGCCTTTTAGGGGAAGAAGCGGACCAAGGAGGAGTGGGAACTGAAACCCCTTGGAGTAGGCCGCAATGACAGTAAAACATTAAATAACCCCTGAGTAAAGGCCTTCCACTCACTTTGTGGACCCCTAGGAGCAGAAGAAACATGATTAGCTTTCTGCTTCTTCTTTTTTAAAGGGACATCCATCCTGGAAACCTGAGAAGGCCTAGACTTGGGACGGCATTCCCCAACAGCAGTAGGGCCCCCTTTCCCTAAAGAGAAACTGTGGAACCCCACTAGACCCCTCGGAAACAGTCAGCCGTGGTTCCCTGTGAACACCCAAAATGGACGCCTGCAAAGCCTCATCGGACATGCTGGGCCTTTTAGGGGAAGAGGCAGACCAAGGAGGAGTGGGAACTGAAACCCCTTGAAGTAGGCCGCAATGACAGTAAAGCATTAAATAACCCCTGAGTAAAGGCCTTCCACTCACTTTGTGGACCCCTAGGAGCAGAAGAAACATGGTTAGCTTTCTGTTTCTTTTTTTTCAAAGGGACATCCGTCCTGGAAACCTGAGAAGGCCTAGACTCAGGACAGCATTCCCCAACAGCAGTAAGACCCCTTTTCCCTAGAGAGAAACTGCGGAACCCCATTAGGCCCCTAACAAAGTCAACCGTGGTTCCCTGTGAACACCCAAAATGGATGCCTGCAAAGCCTCGGACATGCTGCCTGCCAAATCCTCACCAGCCTCCAACCCAGACGTGGTAGAAGAATTTGACAAAACAACCAGGTGAGCCTCTGGGTTCATAAAAACCTCAGGAGAAACACCCAGCAGAGGCTTGACAGTGGAAGATTCTGGCCTTACCTTATGTACCTTTATCTTCCCAGACAGCTGACCCTCGGGGCAGGAAGTTCCATCCATAGTACATGCAGCAAGAAGCTTAAGTCGCTGGTTCTCAAGGTATAAGAAAAGGGAAGAAAGCCTACTACAAAGAGTTTTGGGGACAAACGCTGGACAAATTAAACAAGACATATGGTTGTGAGCAGCACCAAGGCAAAAAAGACACTTATCAAGACGGTCTTTATGGGGAATCAGTCTCCCACACTGGCATTTATCCTTCCTGGATGACATCAACTCCAAACAATACTAAGCAAAACAGAAAAGCAATCAAAAACCCAACTGGATACTTATTTGCAATTGTGAGGGCTCCACAACAGGAGCAAGCAGAAAAATGGATGCATGCAACAGACCAGTGGTTAAAACAGCATTTGACTGGTGGCAAAAAAGCTCTGAGGATGATACACCTGAACGTCACCTTTATGCCCTTCCTTACACAAGGAGTAAACAGGTGACATTCTGCATACCTTAAAGCAATGGAAATCTTTTGTAAACTGGCCGGATGGAGGGGTTCACGGCAGGGAATCCCATTATTAAAGAATACTGCAGCGGTGAATGTAAGGACATCCTATTTTAAGGAATATCATTTGAAGTGCAAACAAAGGCAGAAAGGTAAACTCATTTCAGACACCCCCAAACTTGATAACTGGTTCAGTCTTTGCCATCCATTTCTAGTTTTCTGAGGACAACTACAACATATTAAAGTCCTTTCACAAGTTCAAAACAATACAGACTTTTGAAAGCCAAAGGAAATAATACTAATGTCATCCTTTTTAGACACATAGGAAACTTGTACTAATTAATTTTCCCACATCTGCACTTCTCTGTACACAGAGCCATAATGGTCTTGGTGCCCCCCTAAGCCACATGTTGTAACACTCTATGTACTCATATTTTGCGTTAGAGCAAAAAAGTCTGTTCTCTAAGGAGGAGTGCCAGTTCCTACTACCCCTTGCTGGCCCGCTTATGTGTGGAGTGATTATTTCAAAGAAAAAAAATGGGCTTGGCAATCATGCCTTCTAACAACTTGGTCTCTGTGTGTCTGGCCCTTTCCCCCCACCCTAGCTATGCTTGCGTCTGTAGCTTACTGGAGATGGCACCTAGCTAGAAACCTCATTTCCATGTTGTCTCCTGAGTTATTAGCCTACAGCCAATTTTTTTGCACCCCCAACCTCAGTGCAGTTACTGGCCTTAGTGCATTCTCTGTGATGAAAACTCTACTCAGCTCTCTTCTTGGTTCCCCTTCTGCTCTGGAAATTTCCCTTTCAAAGAAGGAGAGTCTCTCCTCTACTGTGAAAAAGCAAGAGCTCTTTCTACCAACTAAATCCTTATGGATGCAGTTTCTTCTATCTAGTTTGATAGCACAAGTTTTGCTTTCAGAGACTGCTACCCCACATAATTCATCAACATCAATTTGTAGAGAAACCATACAATATTATGATTTCATATCTCCATATTTGAAGAAATATTCACAATATACTGATACAAGTGCTCTGTGGCCAAATCATTAATTCCTGCTTAACTTGCACACATCTGTTATATGTGCCATCTCATTTGCTTCACCCTTAGTGCAGAGCTAGACATAGCACTAGGTGACCTAGGCAGTTGCTTAGGTCCCACTGGCTTGGTGGGGGGGGGGGGTCCAATGGCCAGGGGCCACAGAATCTGCATGTGATTACATTTATTTGTTTAAGGACATATGCAGAGTATGTCCTTAGCAGTGTCTGTGCATGCATCATACTAAGGACATGCAGAGTATGTCCTTAGTGGTGTCTGTGCATGCATCATACTAAAGACGCACACATTAAAACATTGGACAGCGGGATTTTAACTGCTAGTTTGGATAAGAAATGAGGATTTGTACAGAGACAATGAACAAGTAAGGAACACGTTAGTCAGAGGTGTGTGTGCGTATAAAATGCCCCAGTAAGGGATGGCAGGTTGGTTAACTTATTCTGGCTCAAACCTGTGCTTTGATTACAGGAGACGACAGCATGAATCCTCTACATCAATTGCCAAACTGTCATCAGCAGCATTTGCAAGGACTTTTGAATTTCTGTGAATATTTCAAAGAATGTTGAGTTTCTGTGCATTTTCAAAGAATGTTTGAAGAGAAGTTTACTGTTGCTCATGCTAAGTCTGTTTTCATGGTTTAGTAAATGACCATCATCAGTGTTTGTGCTATAAAATTTGAGTTTGTAGCACAACAGTTAGCATACTTGTTTTTGATGCAGAATGCTATGGGTTCTACCTCTTACACCATGTGATATTGCAATGCACTTTAAGGGGGATGGGGAGATACACACCTGAGTATGTCCTCCTTGGAATGAGATGCCTAGTAACCACAAATCTGTTGCCAGTTTGACAGCCATTCCCTATTGCAACATTACCAGCTTACCATTGTTTTAATGTAAAATGGGAAATGTACTTTTCAAGGGCAGCAAACACTAAATTTGTACATTAAACACTAATATGTAAAGTTGTTTGCCAGCAGCAACCTCTTCATTAGAGATCTCTTTAGTGTGGAATTATTCAGATGCCTTTTAATGACAGAAGTTGTGGCTGAAATGTTCTGTAATGGGTGGTTTTGTCATAATTGGTTCATATGTCTTGTTTCAGTGCTAACTGGAAAATGTTCAAACCTACAAATTAAAAAATGCTGTAACAAGTGGTGCTCTGTTAAATTGTATTCCTTGTATAACAATCAGGATGGTGCATCAAAGAACACATGCATGCAAGATCCTAAACATGTGCGCCAGGGACCTAGGGTGTGAAAACCACCCAAATATAAATCTGCCACTGGCAATGTGGTTTTTAATGCCATTTCAATTAATGTGAATTTCAAGGGCAGAGAATCTGGCTGTTTATGCTAAGTCTGTTTTCATTGTAAGATTGTATCGCTTGGTTTAGCAAATGATTATCAGTGTTTGTGCTATAAAAAGTTTTAAATATCTGTAATCATTGTAGAAGTAAAGAAGAAAATATTATGCATACTGACAGGTTTAAACAGTGTTAATGTTAACAGGGGAGAAATAGCCAAGAAATATGACACTGGAATGGCTGTAGGATGCTGCCAGTGTGTGTGTTTGTGTGTGGGGTTTGCTATGGGGGGAGGGGCCCTGATCCATTATCCTGCCTAGGGTTCCATTTGACCATGATCTGTATCTGCCTCAGTGTACTTCCTATAGCCATGGCTTATGTTACAGAATTATACATTATTCCAAAAACATGCATCTGGAGCATTTCTCCCCGGGCCTCCCTTGAAAACAGGCTCTGTTGAACCTAATCGGACTATCCCGGTCAACAAATGTTAAATAAAATAAATAAAATAAAAATAAATATGCATCTCCACATACCTCACTAAAATAGCATTTAAATGTTTATATTTATCAGAATACATTTATATACTTGATGTTTTTGTCAACAGTGCCACACATATCAATGTGTAGTCACTACTGTTTTGCAAAATGACATGTACCACTCTCTCATTCTTATTCTAATAAACTTTACTGCAGTTTCATGACCTTTTCTGTAGTCAGTGAGACATTGGGGCAAATGCAGTAGAATGAGAATTAAACAGTGTTTACCCAATGTCACTGGAGACACGTGAAACATAGCTGTACATAACTTCTTATTTAATGAAGGGAAATGCAAGCAATATAGACAGTTGGGACAGACTGGGTACATACAGCACATTCATATTTTAGATTTTAATTTGATAAAAATATATGCAGTACCATTTATTACATTTTGTAGTTGCAGTCCCTACATCACAAAAAATACAGATTGCTTAGTTTGTTCTAGTCAAGAGCATGGCTTAATTTTTTTACTGTAGTTTTGCAAAATATAGTGTCATTTTTTTTCAGATGACTGTTTTACTGGTATTTCTTTTAGTTCTAGTTGCATTTTAGAATTATATTTTCCAGTTGGGACCCTTACAGCCACTTGAGTCCCAGCTGCCCAAAACCCAGGAACTCAAAACAATGGGCTCAAGCAACTGTTTCCTTGTTTGTGCACCTGGCTGAGCAGCTGCTAGAACCTGAACATGAGTTCAGGTACACAGCTGTCAAAATGGTTGGACTCCATCAAGGTCTCATCATAGAAGGGTAAAGTGGGGAAGGGAAATGAGGAGGGGGGGCTTAGGTTTAGGGAGGACGGGGGACTTTAAGGTTTAGGGAGCAATCAGGAGTTGGCTCAGACTTAGGGTCAGGCAGCAATCAGGCACTGGCTCAGAGTTAGGGTTAGGCATCAAAGGGGAGTTAGCTCAGAGTTAGGGTTCAAAGGGAAGTTGGCTCAGATTTAGGGTCAGGGAGAGAATAGGAGCTGGCTCCAAGTTAGGTTTAGGGAGTGAAGGGGAGCTGTTTTTAGGGTTAGAGTTAGGTAGTGAAGGGGAGTTATATCAGAGTTAGGGTGCAAAGGGGAGTTGGCTCAGAGTTAGGCCATGAATGGACCTCTCTTAGGATTAATGTTAGGGTTCAGGATGGGTAAGTTAGCTTAGGGGGCACTGCACAGGAATCGGAGTGGTGGAGTTAGGGCACTTGCCAATATGACCAAGTGACAGTAGGGAACTGTGTCGTGAGTTAATGGTACATGAATACTTCTAGTAGACTCATTCCAGTTTGCAAATGTGATGATGTAGTATGCAAGTATATGATAGTCTTCTACATTTTAAGTGTCTTTTCCTTGCCTTGGGTTATGGCGGTAATGCCAATAGACCAGATCAATGAATGTGTTGACAAACATAAGTAAGATAAGATTGTGCTTTGCAAAATGCGAGGAAATAATGAGCCCAGTGCACTTTAATAATGTTGGAGCTTCCAAGCTTAAATTGACCTCTTGTATGGCATGTTACTGTAAATACCCATCTTACTGACATACTCATCACTTCCATCAACATGCTATTAAACTTTTGCCTTTTTTTTTGGAATCCCACATTCCTTATGTGTACTTCTATCTAGTGATTATTCTTTGTGAAGCACTTTAAATAGTTTTAGTCTAACAAAGCAGCAGTAGTAGTGCATGATGTTGCCTTCTAGAAGCCCCACACACACGCACACACCTCTGGTACCAGCACATTTTCCAGCCTAATGACCTAATTTACCATTTCAAAGATTTGAATGTTTTAATGTCAATAAGCCATTCTCTCTCAGGGCTTTCTCCAAGACTCCACTTACTATTTGACTCTTCTGACCTGCACTAATGAAGGCTTTCATTGTAGGCAAATCAACATAAGCTTTTAGACTCTTATCCACCCACAACATATCCCATGGTCGGTGTGTCTTTCAGATGTCAGATTCTTATTTTATTCTTTCCTGACTGATGATGACTTCTCCTCTGTTACAAAACTGTAACTTTAATCCTGAAATATTACACTTTACACTGAAACGCAAGTTCATTTAATCAGATTTTGATTTAGTTACTTGGCATAGTTGAAGTATTTCTACTTTATTAGCTTGGGTTTCACTACCCTTTTCTTTGTAGAGCTCTGTCTATGACATTCTTTCACTGTTCACTTTTGATCGTACATTGACCTCCCTCTGAACAAAGGTCTTCCACACTGCTAAGAACAGAAAAAAGTGTGCATTTCCTTTTTCATGGTTAATTAATTACAATTCAGGATATCATTTAAAAAAAAATATTACATGCACAGTGGATTTGACTCACTCAGCAATGTAAAAGAACAGAGCTAAAATTCCTTGTAGTTTTGATGTCTCTTGCAGTACAGAATCCATTAATCTGTACTATATTGGAAGAAAAAAAGACTTATCAAAATCAAAAAACAATGTTTTGTCCAAATCTAACACCAATAAAAGAATGAGTTTTAAAAGATATTTAGGTATGTAGACTGTTTTGCGTAATGTTACTATTTTAATAAATACACTTTCACTTATTCCTAAGAGTTAAAAAAAATAGCCACTGATGCCAGACTGGTATTTGCTTCAGTTTATAGCAGTCAAGCTTCACCATGAGACATGGGTAAGGTGAACAGCAGCGTGATGTGGTCCCATGCAAGGTAATCATAAAAAATGGATTGAAGATCTATGCTTTCCAGTTAAGCAGAGACTATCATTTAATAAAACTAGAGGTTTGTGATATACAGACCATTTCATTTCTGGAGGCAATGTCCAGTGCAAACTGAAGGTGACGGCAGGAAAACATGTCTAAAATAAATAAGTGAATTGCTTGCTGCACTCTGATGAGGGCTGTTAATCAGTGCTAAGACACAGCAATAACAGGAAAAGTTAAATATTACACTGTTTGTCAGACAACAATGAAGCCTAAGTCGTATGACAGTTTAACTATGAAGCAGTGTTCCACTGGGAGCCAGAAATATGGATGGGCATACAAAATTAAGCTCAAACACATGAAAAGAAACAACATGATGCATGACCTTCTAGAGTTCCTATACAGCATATTGAGCACAACTGTTGGGGAAATCAGTTTAAATTACAGTTTGGTAATGCAGTAAGAACAATGTTAAAAGGTGCATATATGAAAAGTAAAGCGGTATTACTGATGACTCAAATAATGCACTGCTTTTTCACTAGGATGGCTTAAATGATTACATTTTTTAAAGTTGTATACAATGGGCTGATGGATAATTTTAGGGAATACAAATGCTTGGAAAATCAGTCTTTTTATGCCAATTGAAATAAGGTGAGGAAACATTTATATACAGAAAGGGCAGATTTATTTGAACATAGTTTAGGCAATGTTGCTGTCAGCAAACACAGAAGTACATGCAATGCCCTCCACGAGCTTTGCTCGGTGATCTTTTCATTTTGAAGTAGGAGGTGAATGTCAGAAATAAATCAGATGGGCAGGCTGGGTGAGGTCTGTGGTAGTTGCTAGTCATCATTTACAATATCTATGTGATACCACCATCTTCTCCACCTGCCTGTAGTCATTAGACAATCCTTGCAAGGTTTTATTTCCCTGTTTATTCTGTAGCTTACAGGCATAAGACAACAGTTTATCACTCTGGCAGAGTCCATCACTATATGCCTGTAGTTCAATAAATTAATTTAGAAATGCATTGGACTGCTTGTCAGACACCTTCCTGGATCAAAATGTGATAGATTACATGCAGTGCCCTTATTAAAACAGACTTTCCTTACAGTTAGGCTATAGCAAAGCAAGTTTCTTACTGAATATATTTCATTAAGACCCAAAGAGTGATATAATGCAATTTAAAAAAAATATAAAAAAAAAAAACATTTCTAAATTTCTAGTTTAGCCTTAAAAACATTCAAGGTCATATGCTCAAGTTGTACAGAAGTTTCCCATTAATTACTTTTCAAATACTCAGATTGTAGCATAAAGCTGTAAATGCCCGGTTTGCACATACTGAAAATCAGCATTCATTAAATTGCTATTACCTAACTAAAGCTACAAACATATATTTGCAGCTTACCTAGCGACAAATATATGCTTTGCTGGGGCATACTGCTGGGAATCTAGAGTGATTCAGTAGTATTCATTGCTAGAAACAGATTTTACTGCTTGTTATAATTAAAATGCTTGCTTAGAATCACAAAGAAAGATATTTAGCTGTACAGATCATAAAAATCAAACCTTTAATTGTTTGCAATGCAGAAAAACTAATTCTTAAATCAGTATCACAAAGCCATGCTATTTTATTTCTTACAGGAGATGAGAAATGGTTTTGTTTTGAGCCTCTGACAAGCTGCTTCAGTGCCTGTGACCTACGCAGCTCAATAACAGATGTGCAGCTGATCCCCAGGGTCATGTCAATGTCCGTCCTACAAACTCAGGTTGGCACACAATGCTGTGCTTCCCTTTTCACCATATTCTCTTCTTCTAATCTGATTCTCTCCATCCAAATCAACATTTCTTAAGCTGTCAGCCTTCCAAAGAATTTTAATGAGTGTGAAGGTCACACACACTGATCAATAATAACACTGTACTCGTACATTTCTGTCATGGCAGTTAAGAATGGACTATAAGCAGATGTGATGCATCTTTGCCCCTATAAAACTTTCCCTTTCCAAAATAGTGTCTATATTTCCACACATAAATCTATGCCATGTGTTATGAACTATTATGCTCGAACGTTAAGAGATAATTGGCACTACTAATGCTACTTTTTGCCTATAGATAAACATGTACACATGGCATTCAGACATTTGATATAGATTAGATAATAAACAGGTATACATTACTGTGCAAGAATTCATTTTTATTAGTGAAATAAGCATAATTCAGTAGTTTGGATGCTTAATTTATTTACAAGTTGTCAGACTACAATTTATGATAGGAATGCATTAATGTTACAAAAATCAATATGGTTGCCAAACAAATGCATATACTGAGCAACTGTATGATAAATGGATACATTATACTAAGAGATAATGCTTTGAAAATTAAAGTTAACTTGATTGACTGCTCTGTTTATTTGGTACAGTTAGCACAGAAAGTCCCTCTCAGAAGTGAAAGGCCATTCCAGCTCAGAATCTTGTGAATGATTTTCTTCGCTGATCTATGTGTTTGTTATAATGAAAATCTGCATTTCAAAACTTGGTATTTACTGTGACATGGTCTAAGGACTATTGTACCGGACACTATAAGAACTCAACAGTAAACTGATTTGACAAATTATAACACTACAAATGGAAGAGCTGCCTGGTTCTGCAGACCAAGCAAAGCCATAGCTGATGATCTCAGGTCATTAGACAACAAAGAAAAATACTGCTTCCACCAACAAACATGCTAATGAAACGTCTCAATGAAGACCGATGCCAAGATGGTTAAAATCTTGCTAAAATCTAGCCAAAAGTTCAAAAACTCACTTAAGCAACACAACTTTCCAAGGTGTTTGCTATTATTGTAATAAGTGCACATTTTCCCAATGTCTGGTACCAGTTTGGACACAAACTATATAGTTGATTGACAGTGGGTGTTTGCCCATGTTATATCGATAACATTATTTCATTAGCTACTTAGCCATTTTACATTTTAACTAATGCTTATTTTGGATGTCTTTCACTGGAGAAATGAATATCTAAGGACTGATATATGTCAAATTGTTATGAGCACAGAGCAATCAATGGTGTTCTTTCTCTCACACATTTTTATGAATATATTCAGTTATTCTCTTTTGTTAATGTCAAACTCCTGACCAACTCACAACATGGCTTTAGACCCAATCACAGCACTACTACGGCCCTCCTCTCCTTTACTGACATAATAAACCATAAAATATCCTCAGCACTCTTTCTGGATCTATCAAAAGCCTTTGATATGGTTAACCACCGACTACTCCATGATACCCTAAGAAATCTCCACCTGGATAACCAAACATTAGATTGGTTTCAGGCCTATCTCTGGTAGGAAACAAGCAGTATGGTGGGAAAATAAGCTGTCCATATTGGGACCACTTCTCTTTTCAGCCTTTATTAATGACCATAAGCCATCCCTGAGGTCAGGCCCCAATATGTATGCCGCGATGATTCGACATTAGTATGCTCTGACGGCTATCTGGACGGCAACTAATACTGAATCCAAAGAAAACCAAATTATTACTCTTCCATCCTACCCAAAACACTTCCTTTACCATACAATCCAATAATGGGACAATTATCTCCCCAGACTCCCACACGAAGCTATTAGGGTGACCATTGATAATAAACTCAAATTTGTCATCCATATTATTCAAACTATTACGTCCATTAGTATAAGACTAGGTTCCTTTTATAGTATCAATTCCTTTCTAACACCATTTGCAAGAGTAACCTGGCTCACCTCATTTACTCTACCTTCTATTCTATACTCTCTCCAATGTTTACTAACCTTAATAAATCAGACCTAAATAAACTATCATGCTCCTACAATCACATAGCGAGATTTGCAACTGGTAAACCATATAGAACTCATCATTGTCTTAACCTAAAATACCTCGGCTGGTAGAATTCTAACCTCCTCCAGCAAAACCAACTCATTCATCAATCTAAATAGCCTCCGTCCTCGTGCAGGACACTTATTCAATCAGTCAAATCCTGTAACTCTGGAGGCGATGCACTATTTGCCAATTCCATTGGATGATATGGAACTCCCTCCCTCCCAGTATTACCACCATTACCTCCTTATCCAGATTAACCTCTTCATGTTAGCTTACTTCTTCTTCTTCTCCTCTATCAAGCATTTTTCTCCTTCTGTTTATCTATTCTATTATTCCTTTCTTCTCTATTCTACCTATCACTCTTATCTCTCCTTTGAAAGGTTTGACTTATTTAAACTTTTGTCTGTCTATATTAATCACTTATATGACATGTTCTTTTTTCTCGATCTTGTTTTTACTATAACAATGTATTAACATGTACCTTCTTAACTTGTATGTAATTGTACTCTACATGTGGAGAAATGGACATATATAACAAATGTAAAATAAAAATAAAATAAATAAATAAAATAATGGTTTGTCCTGTTAAGCAGAATTTTTAACAGAAGAGGCAATTAGAAACTATAAATTACACAGTCTTGTGCATACACAATCATTACAACTAATATCAAAACAAAATAAAAAAATGTAATCAAGAGCTGAAAATGTGATGCAGGGAGAGAACAGCATATTGCTCTCAGTGTTAAATATACTGGCACAGTGTAACATCAGCTGTGTTGCTTTCATATTTTTACCTATATAGAAAGCTCCAGTGATGACAAAATCCCTAACACACAGTGAGGCTGTCATGTTATTATTAATCCATGAAAAGGCACAACTGATAAGGTAGTTACAACAGATCATGTGTCGTATTCCCAGTAAAGTGTAGTCATTAGCTTTCATCTAAACCTTGACAGCCCCCCTTGTGACTTGAGCAGAAATAGGCAAACCTGCATACAGAATGCAAATTTCCATAATTCATTCAGAGTATATAAACAGTTAAAAAGAACAGCCTTACTGACAAAATATACTAAAATCTCTCTCATAAAAAGACGGCCAGGTAACCAAATATTTAAAATCCACATTTATTTCAAACTCACATGCTAGCACATTTTTGTGTAAAAGTGCTTTATCAGAAAATCGCAATAATGCTCATGATGATATGCACATTGTAACATTAGAAATAATTTAAACTATTACAGGTATAAAAATCACAGCTCGACAAGCTCAGTTTTCGTTTCATGCTCATTGCTCCTTACTTCAGTTTTGTAGAAAACTCAGTAAGCAATATGATCTACAAATCTATTCTTTTTTAGTTAATAAATTGGGAACATCACTCTCCTAATATTCCTATGCAACACTTAAATTAGATATATGTTCAGCATCTTGCAAAGTATTATAAATGCTTGTGCAATATATTTTATGTGTGTTTTTAAAAACACTTTGAGTTATAAAATACATTTTTCTGAGAATACAGCTGATGTGCCCTACATAAAAACATGTGGTTGGGGATGGTGTGTGTGTGTGTGTGTGTGTGTGTGTGTGTGTGTGTGTGTGTGTGTGTGTGTGTGTGTGTTGGGGAATTCTGATAGAAAGCTGATCGATAGTTCCAACTGAAAACTTATCAGGTAGGGAAAAACAAAGGGATGCTTATGCAAGACTCGAAGATAATGGCAATGAACAAGAGGTAAAATTTTACAAAAGTGATGCATCATTTTATATATTTATTATTTGAATAAGTTCTGATGAAGTGCTTTTGCACAAAACCTTGCCATCTTAAATCTCTGGAGTAACTGTTGATTCTAAAATAATGATTACACTTGTCACGTTTTAACATTTGTATTTAGATATAGTACTAGAAAAGAAAGAAGCAAAGAATCTGGTTCTGTGATGCACAATAAAGGTATCAAAAATATGAATATAAAACTATTATAAATATGTATAATAATATAACTATAAAGTTATCCGACATACATCTCCAACGGGTATAAATTAATAAAATCTGGCTACAGCGTTATACGTATTTTGTTTTTTTTTTTACAGTTAAGTACCTTGTGGCAATATAGACTAATTACTGAGACCTTAGCAAAAGGCTATTTAATGGAGTAATACAGACTGATATAGCTCAACAAAGATAAAATCAAGACTGAGTAACGTGCTGCACAAATTACCACATGAACTGCTATTATACCAGCATTAGTCATGTAATGAATTTACATTTATATCCAAAGATAGTTTTCATTTTAGTTATAAAGAGAAGGCAAAAATTCAAGTATGTTTCACCATTATTGGGAAAAGCATCATTTTCTAGAATTCTCAAAGACAGCTTTGTTTTTTCTATCACAAGAGATAATGTTTCTGAACATTCCTAAATGATACAATCTTAGCAAAGGGTGAGCATATAAAGTCACTAGACTACTGGCCCTGAGGCCCTTACAAGCCTAGCCAAGACTTTAGGCCATGTATAGACAAATCGGCACCCGATGCCCCTGTTCAGCAGGGACATGGGTAGAATCCCATGGATGTATTTTCTATTTCCCATCCAGTTATCCAGTTTATACTTAAAAGGGGTAAAGAGGTACTCTGCTTGATGTGGAGAGGGAGTCTATTCCATAGATGGTGGAGTCTCTGGGACATAAATCTGTTCTGCCAACAAGTACTATTGATGCCACAGACCAGGCTGATGCCACGTGTGCGGGTTACTTGAGTGGAGCTTGACTTCCGGATATGCAGCAGTCCCATTAAGGCAGGGTCCAAGATCGCCTTGTATGCCAGAGGTCACCTATGAAGAGTCTGTATGAAACGAGTAGAGTGATAGAACTTTCAGCCAATCTGTGTACAGCAGATTTTTGAGGCCCTGCATTCTCCTGGTGAGGAACCTCTGTGGTCTCTCCAGCTGCTGCATGTGCTTTGTGAGGTACATGCTGAATGGGGCATTGTACTCAATAATGGGCCTTATAAAGGAAGAATACAGATGACATACCAGTGGAAGCATGGAGGTGCTTAGGAGAAATGGCAGTAGAATTTTTAACCAGATTGTTTAATGAAATTTTGGAAAGTCAGAGGATGCCTGAGGAGTGGAGGAAAAGTGTTTTGGTACTTATCTTTAAGAATAAGGGTGATGTGCAGAGCTGCAGTAACTACAGAGGAATAAAACTGATCAGTCACAGCTTGAAGTTATGGGAAAGAGTAGTGGAAGGTAGGTTAAGAAGGGAGGTGATGATTAGTGATCAGCAGTATGGTTTCATGCCAGGAAAAAGCACTACAGATGCAATAATTACTCTGAGAGTGTTGCTGGAGAAATACAGAGAAGGTCAGAAGGAGTTGCATTGTGTCTTTGTGGACTTAGAGAAAGCATATGACAGGGTGCCTAGAGAGTTGTGGTATTGTATGAGGAAGTCGGGAGTGGCAGAGAAGTATGTATGTGTGTTACAGGATATGTACAAGGGTAGTGTGACATTGGTGAGGACTGCGGTGGGAGTGACAGATACGTTTAAGGTGGAGGTGGGATTACATCAAGGATCATCTCTGAGCCCTTTCTTATTTGTACTGGTGATGAACAGGTTGACAGATGAGATTAGACAGGAGGCCCCGTGGACTATGATGTTTGCAGATGACATTGTGATATGTAGTGAGAGTAGGGACCAGGTTGAGGAGACCATGGAGAGGTGGAGATATGCTTTAGAGAGGAGAGGAATGAAGGTCAGCAGGGCTAAGACAGAATATATGTGTGTAAATGAGAGGGAAGGTAGAGGAATGGTGAGGTTGCAGGGAGTAGAGTTGGTGAAGGTGGATGAGTTTAAGTACTTGGGATCAACAGTTCAGAGTAATGGTGAGTGTGGAAGAGAGGTGAAGAAGAGAGTACAGGCAGGGTGGAATGGGTGGAGAAAAGTGTCAGGAGTGATCTGTGACAGACGGGTACCAGTAAGAGTGAAAGGGAAGGTCTACAAGAGGGTAGTGAGACCAGCTATGTTGTATGGGTTGGAGACTGTGGCATTGACAAAAAGGCAGGAGTCAGAGCTGTATGTGGCAGAGTTAAAGATGTTAAGATTTGCACTGGATGTGACTAGGATGGACAGGATTAGGAATCAGTATATTAGAGGGTCAGCTCAGGTTGGACAGTTTGGAGACAAAGCAAGAGAGGTGAGATTGCATTGGTTTGGACATGTACTGAGGAGGGATGCTGGGTATATTGGGAAAAGGATGCTAAGGATGGAGCTGCCAGGTAAGAGGAAAAGAGGAAGGCCTAAGATAAGGTTTATCGATGTGGTGAGAGAGGACATGCAGGTGGTTGGTGTGAAAGAGCATGATGCAGAGGACAGGAAGAAATGGAAACAGATGATCCGCTGTGGCGACCCCTAATGGGAAGAGCTGAAAGAAGATGATGACGGGGATGTTAATGACCTCCTTGTCCCTGGATGAGATACCCCTACTTTTGAGGTGGGCCATGTAGAAAGCTTTCCGTACAATGGAAGCTACATGGTAGACAAAAAGTCAGGTTGCTATCAATCCGGGTGCCCAAATCCCCTCACGACTGACTGCATGCTTAGGAGATTGTTATTAATGTGATAATTTGTGGGGACATCACTCTCCCCAAAGCGGATGATGATGCATCTTTTTGAATTCAGCTTGACGCCATGTTTCTGGCACCAGTCATTTGTTTGGGTGAGACCCTCGTGGGGGATGTCCACATCACTTGGGGACTTGATGACAGCTCCCATTAGAGCTTTGATGTGTCTGTTTGTGACACACACACACAGAAACAACCCAGTGAGAGATTTCCAAGGGAAGAACCAGCTTTAATCACTTCTGAAGGTGACTTTAGACAATTCAGATATTGTATGAAGCCACAGCATCAGAACGTGGCAGATTCTACACTTCTAATACAATGACAGCTCTATCTGTAACTTAATTCAGTACAGAGTTTTAAGGCTAATGGATAGAGACAAGTTTGATCCTGTAGTCCTGAATATGATTCTGTCTTCACTTGCAAACCATATGACTTGAGTAAGTCATTAAGAAAGCAGTGACCCTAATCTATTTAAATATGCCTAATAAAAAAAATAAAGTTTTGCATACACAAATTATTTTGAATATTACTAGAGATAAAGGGATCGGACCATATAACAGGTATTTCCTAATGTACTATTGAAGGGCCTAAAAATGTTCACTTCTGTGGTGAATAATTTAGATAATTATCAGAAATCTGTAAGTCATACACCTTTTGAAAAATTCTAACTTCTCCATGTCTATCTTCCCGATACAAACTCACAAATATACAGTTACATTTGATGCACAATTCCCTTCTTAAATAAAGCACTTCTTTTGAACTCAACAGCTGAAATTGGATGTCCTTCAAATGTAAAACCAAATGCATGTATATGATCTGTGTACACAATATTTATCACTTAAAACTCTTAGTAACTTGTATACTGCTAAAAGAATGCTACGATCCTCTAATAAAGGCCCCCTCTGCTATGCTACGATCCTCTAATAAAGCCCCCCTCCCTAAACACAAAATGAAAAGTAAAACTCATGGCATTCCTCAGTGTCTGCCATCCCTAAAAATGGATCTTGCAAAAGCTATAATGGAAGAATAATGAAAAACATGAAGGGTTGTATAATAAAACAAAAATGTATGAATGAAATCAGGGTGCTACTGAAATCTAAAGAAAGGGGGACAAACAGAAGCCCTCTCCAAACACAGGGAATATTGCTAATTTACAGTGACAACAGAATTGTGAAGGTGTTTGTCACGAATAATGCAGCTTTGAGCAAGGCAGCCTGGGTGTTCATCATACTGGAGATCAAACCTTGGGAGAGTAAAGGGTAGCACACTCTTTGGCTTGCAAGAAACATTCAACTCAGAAATGTAGCACTTTCTGTTGGAAATGTTGGAGAAAACAGGGTTTGTGGAAACATTTTTATGAAGGATAAAATCTATGTTTAGTAACTCAGAGTTAGGGATAATACTGAACATGTGTATCTCAAGACCCATCAAGATGGGAAGACGAAAAAAGGTAAGGAAACTCATTTCTCCAAGTTTGATTCTAATAGTAACAAAAGAGATGCAATTTTACATTAGACATGCGATATCATTTTATATTACATGTATGCAGATGATTACATCATTGTGTCATATACCACATAACAGCAGCATGGGGAATTGTTCAATGTATTCAAAACCTACAAATATTTGTCAGGGTTGAATTGCCATTAGAAAAATAAGACTAGTAAGAACTGAAGGAAATAAATGAGGGAGGGGGTCATACTGGAAATAAACAAAATGGAGTATATAAAGTACCTGAGCCTATAAAAAGGAGATAAAAAAGCAACACAAGGAAAATTATTTCTTTATTAATGTATTTATTTGTATTTTTGTTTACTGTGATGGCCTAAATATCCAGAACAGACAAAGAATAACCCAAACAGAATGTCGATAAGGGTTAGAACTGGTGCAGTTACAGTGTTTCAGCCTGTCTAGTAGTGATCTAAACAATACAAACTTTGCCATAGACCCAATCAGTAAAATTTAGCAAGCATGGTTGAGGAGTGGGTAGAAGGAGAAAAAGGAAGTAGCACAGTGAGGCCCATAATTCTTATTACCAGGGAGAAGAGAGAGCAGACTCATTCATATTTCCTCACAGATGTTGACATACAACTCTGAACAATGGCTAGGATAGAAAGAGGAGAAAACGCAGGAATGATGAAGACACCTAAAATGTGCAAAAATAAACAAAAAATGCAAGCTAGAAAACAAGCAATGGGCCCAGAGTGGAACAGCAATAAATGAGGGTGAAGAGGAGATCAAGTGGGGATGGTACACAGTGAAATACAGCAGGAAACAAACATGAAACAATTATATTAGGTAAAGGAAGAGAGAGAAAGGAAATGAAATTCTAAGCCATGGAAGAATTACAGAAAAATGTTGAGCTACCCGAAAATAAATGATAGACCCACTTACCACTAAAGAGCATATAGGGAGGGAGAACATGGCAACAAGCAATGGGAGTGGAAGAAAAAGACAGAGGTCCTGTGGAAAAATGGAAAGAGCTAAGAAAGGGGGGGGGGTAATACATGCAGACCTCGAGAGACAAATGCATACTGAAATCCATGCATCATTAAAGAAATGATGGGAAAAAGGAGGATGAAAGGTATAGCACGATAACAGAGACAAATTCTGGAAGATGGCCAGAAAGATTAGGGCCTGTCACTACATAAGGGGCCAACACTTTAGGATTATATACAGATATTTACTTATACTCTAAAGGCTAGCAGGAGAAGGGTCAGAGGAGATGCTGGAGGTTAAGTGGAACCTGTAATGATACTCATGTTCTGGAGCTTCCCCTGATGGGGGAAAGTAGCAAAAACTTCTGTGGAAAGAATCACAAGTTTACCTGGGAGTTTTGCATGTAGGAAGTTACAACAGAGTAAGAAGAATGAATGAAACCTTGATAGAACTAGACTCAGAAGTAAAAGGAATGACTGCCGAAAGACGAGGAGTGGGGAGACAACTAAACAATTAACATTAAAAATGCTAACCCATCATGAAGAGAACTGTCAAAGTACACAAATTAAAGCGGGTTGAAAGACTAAAAAAAAAAAAAAGAGAGAGAACAGAGAAGTCCTTGAATATTTTAACAATGACGGATATTGGAGAGAAAGACAATATGCCAAAGGGTGGGAGTGGGAGGAGAGGAATGCCAGACAAAAGCAAAAGCCAAATGACTGGTACTTTGGGACTACATGCTTATGTGCAAATGTATGCTGCTGAAAAAAAAAATCTGAGCTTGAGAATAATACACATACAAGAAAATTACAGAAGCAAGTTGTCAATATTTATACATTATTTATTTAATATTTGTTATCATGGCAGATAGACTGGTCAGCTGAACCTTTTCAGTGGCAACCTGAGCTCAATTATCAGAACATGTAGTGTTTTAGTAGTATTTTAAACAATGAAGTTAAAGTAGGTTGATATAAATGTAGCAAACAAGTACACTTATACAATTAGGGAAATTTGTCAGTTTGCAATACATCTATACTATCAAGAGAACATTTAGTAAAACACAACTTCGTAACAGTAGTACATTTGTATAATCTATGACACTTCATTATTGATAAAGGGCATAACATTGCAGTATAATGCAGTTCTACACTGTTCTGTTTGTACTGAATACAAGATGTTAGCCATTGCATTGGTAGCAATCAAATCTAGACTCTGCCTGCAGGTGCTATTTTAAAGCATCTTTAAATGGCTTAATATAATATTGTTAAAAAAACAAAACACTGAAAGCAAGTGTACAAATTGGAAGAATGTCTTGGCTGATGCGGAGATACTCTGTGATACAAACAGCACAACTTTGTTTTTTAGCTAAAGGATTAGAAAACAATACCCAGTTATCAACAGCATGAAAGGTTTACTGAGATCATTTATTTGAATCAAAAGTAGAGCTGGCTGACGCATACAGATTTCACTCCAATTTCACTCCAATCTACTCCAAATAAGTACAAAAATAAGAAACACCTGCAGTTGTATTAGATGATGATAGATGGCATTTCATAATATACTAGTTTTATTTGTAAAATAAACTTTTGAATAGCCAGATTTGTTGAATGGACTTCCAGTAATCCTGGTAGCATAGTATCCTTCAACTGACTAAATAAATATTTTAAACCTTTAAGCATAAGAGGACATTCAAGTATTGATTTTCTATCAGTGTATTTGACAATATCATCCACATTTAATAAGGCATTTGTATAAGTGCTTTTGTATAGATCAGCACACTAGACAGAAATAGAAAATATATGTATTATGACTTTGAAAATAATGTCATCTTGTAAGAATACAGAAATACATAATCATTTTACATTTATGCCAAAGCACAACTGAGATGCTGCTTCTTAGATTTATTAATATGTTATTTATTTCTTGTTATACAATGATCTGATTCAACTACAGAGGGATGGAATGCCTTACCAAGATCTTCACAAACTGATTATTATTAGTTCTTGGTTAATATCTATTGTAAGTCAAAGGAATCACTGGATGCACTAGTTTGTAAAAATACAAGTTTATTCGATAACTCAATGTGCAAGTCAAAACAACAAGCATGGCTTATAGATAAAAATTAAAATAAAATGGTACCTTTAGTTATTTTCCACAAAGCCATTCATAGTACCATTCAGACCCACCAAGAAACAAGCTATCTTTTGTAAGTCCCTGACCATAGGCCTCAATAAGGCCTTGATTCTGGTTCTGTAGCCCAGTTGATTCTATCAGGTATACTTGCA